>NC_138047.1:90294360-90822171 GCF_964194185.1 Rhinolophus hipposideros | reverse complement strand
GACACTTAAGAATATAGAACTATAATGTCTCTGGTTTCATGCACCAACACATGATGTAATGTAAAATAGAAAGTGATTGAGAGCAGGTTAAATGCAGTTATTAGATCCTGAAAATGTTCTAAAAAAACTGGAAGAAAAAAAAAAAGGAAAATCAGTCTCCGAATTTAACCCTTTGTTTGTATATGAAGGAAGGGATCCTTGTAAAATGACTTTTAGTTTTCTACTTCCTCTGGAGAGAACAGTGTTTGGTAACCAGTTCTCCTTCAGCTGGCATCAGCACAATAAACTTACAATGTAGCAAATCAACAGAATTCATTACTTGTCATTGAATATGAGGCTTAGAAATCTCCATGGAGAAAAATATTAAATAATATGTGTCTGGTGTTACTTCATCCCTGTTTTCTGTGGCATTTTTTCTCCTCATTTTGTAAGCACTTGAGGCACAACAATTGTGTGTATTATTGGATTTATCTAACCAAGAATGCTGGTGGGTTTATAACACATATTAAAAAACAATAATCAGAAAAACCCAAAAGAAAAATTTCATTTTAATTTGAAAGCCAGATTTCATAAAAACAAACAATAGTTTTATTAGAATACAATGTAAATCAATAAATATATTTAATTTATAATACATTTTGTGAGTAGAATTAGCTTATTGATTTGTTCTTTGTTCTTAGCCATTTCCCTCACATTATATCTAAAGAAAATATTTTCAAAATATAAACTTTTCATATTCTATTTCAAATGTCACACTTATTTTTTTGAAATAACATAAATGATTCCTAACAGACAGATTGTTAGATCTATTTACAGTATTCCATTTTGCATGAAGGTTCTACATAGGGAATAATGCCTTTATAAAATATGCCATATAAAATCCATCTGTTTATTCTAGCCTTCAGAATAAAGACAAGGGAATATGACAGTAATAGTGAGATAGTCTATAAACCATGTTCAAATTATTATGGTTCAAATGAAATATTAGGATACTATATGAATGAAAATCTGCACATGTTTGAGTGCTAATTTATAAAAGACATATTTTTATCAAAGAGGTTAAAACTTTAGCAGTATAAACCACGGGATATGCCACTCTGATAAATATTAGAGATGAGTAACTCAAATTAATTGCAATAAAATATATAATTATAGAAAATGAAGATGATGATGATGATGACGATGTCTCATAAAATCAAAGACACTAAGTTCCTTAAAACTACAAAATACTTAGATACTTTTATGCCAGTGGGTAGGAAAGTTTTCATGGATATGGTGATTTTTAAGCTGGGTCTTTAATAAAGGGCTACATTTTAATAAACAGAAAGTTCAAGTGTCCCAAATGTCTTGTACACATGTAGAAATGACACTGAAAACTATAAAGGGACAAAATAGTGTAATTTGACTGGAATATCCCCTTAATATATTGATTTAGTGGTAGCAAATCCCATTCATTGTAACTGATTAAGGAAAGCACTGAATTTTGATGGAGGCTTGATTCAATGTATAAAAATGTCCTGTTTTAACTGTTTTACAGATTTTGAATAAATTTTATTTGCATTATCACAGAAAGCGGACTTGTATATAATAGAAACTATCAATTTGATTGAGATTTATATAAACTAAATTAAGATATTTTATAAGAGACTATTCCAGAGAGTTGTGTTTTACAAAAAGAAAAATGAGAGTGCTACATAAGGGTGTGTAAAGATTTATATTTTTATATTATTTCCATTTAATTTAATAATTATTCATTTGAAGTTAACAGAACATTTTGATACAATAACTGTGTAATGTTGAACCAGGTGCTCTGTCGGAGAGAGGCCAAGTCCTACTTGCTCATCACTACAAAACCAACGCCTATCACACTGCCAGCTTCGAAAGGGAGCCTCAGCACTGAATGAAAGATTACATGGATTTCATGAACACCACTGTGTTTGAAGATCAATATTTTCTCCATGAGTCATTTCAAAATGTTTTTGATCCTATCCTCTTTAACATAATGCCCAAACTATATAACATTAGGGATTCCTTTTTTGGTAGTCTATGTATATTATTGTCAAAGTTTAAATAATTGTATAGAATATAACTTCTATTGTATTATAAATATTGGCATTTTAAAATAAAATCAATATATTACTTTAAAAATATATATCCAAAATGATACAAATTCAGAGTAATTTTAAAACCATAACCATATATTTGGTCAGGAATTTTGTATCATTGGTTTTCTCCTTTAACACCAATTCATTTATTGTTTGAAAGGGATCCACTGGGCATCTGATATGTGTCAGTCATCGTTCTAGACACTTGACATAAGCGACGGAGATCCCTGTCCCTTTTTCCTTGTCACAATCCCTTTTCCTTTCACTGGTCATTTTTCTGAAGGAACCCATGAGATGGCGTTGTGTATGTGTGTGTGTGTGTGTGTGTGTGTGTGTGTGTGTAGAGACTTCTAATAATAATTTCTGGGGATGGGTCCTTGAAGCTTGGGCTTGAGTAAATAAGTTCAAGATGTTAGAGTTTTTTTGGCCTAGTATTCAGAAAGTGGTCAAACAGCATAAGGATGTGAGAATGTTTAAATGATCTTACCATGTAAGATCTGAGAATGCAGCACTTGGCAAATATTTCTAGGACAATCCAAAGACCATCCCTTCACTGAAGCATTCTGGTGATGGCACTGGCCTCTGTGAGAATCTTGGTGGTCCTTGTCTTGTGTTGGTTCGTCCTAGGTGATGGTTCTGTGGACATTACTGGGAACTGTGGGATTCCAGAATGGAAGAGACCACATAGCAATATTTAACCATCAAGTATAGAAAACCTAGAAATGCAATCAGGGTGCATTGATCTGAAGGGATATATGGCTAATAAATTATAGTATTCCTAAGGGTGAGATAGGTGGACAGAGAGTAAACTAGGATGTGGATCAATGTGAGTAAAAAACTACTGTCACCAGTCCAGTTTCTAGGTTTAATGCAGTTGACAGATACAGAACTAATTGTTTCAAGAATAGGCCTGTTCAAATCGGGGAAGGACTCTACAATACCATCAATTATATGTCATAATTGTTACCCTATCCTTCCCTGAAGATCTGTGGATATTGCTAAACATTATATATTTGGGAAATAGAACCAATTTAAATATTTAATTAATTTTTAAAATTATTGTTATGCATAAAGGATGCTCTATTTATAGAAAAGTCAGTGAAGTTCATTTGAAATATGGAACTGTGAAACTAGCAGTTACTTTTGCTTGCTAGCTTGGGGTAGCTACTTCATAACATGCATGTGTGTTTGCTCGCTGTCATTACTTCCTCACTGTACTTGGTCTCACTGCTGTTTCTGGAATATTACAACCCTAAATAAAGTCATGATCATAAGTCTCTGTACTGGGCTCTGCTTTGTGTGGAACACAGGCTATGACAATTTATCTATATGCTGAAAAGTCAGTCAGATTAATGTCTTTGTGTGTGTGTGTGTGTGTGTGTGTGTGTGGTTTTGCTTTGTAAGCCAACACACTAAAGGATTGTAGATAAATTAACTTTGATTATAATAATTGTTATGTTCCTGGAGAGCCAATCTTGATGCCTATTATTCCTATCTTCAAGAAGCAGGAAAAGCTATTCCCTCGGTATAAGAAATATCACAGCATACCAACAAATTTAAAAGTCCTAGATGGTACCTGAGAGTGCCATCCTATTTTTTATAATACTTTACATCAGTTACCCAACTAATAATAAAAGTCCCCACCCCTGCCTTACCCATCAGCTAGACCCAAGATAACAAAAGCTAAGGGAAAAAAAAAAAAATATATATATATATTCCCCATCCTTCTTTCAGTTTACTTCACCCTGAACCACAGTTTCCTAGGTACTTGGCTATGGGTTTCTATTTGCATGTATATATTAATTAAACAGTGTGATGTTAATTTGTTTTGCAATCTAAATTTAAGTTGTTCTCCCAGGAAATCTATAGTCTTTCCTCTCCAAAGCTTACTTTACTTTCACTATTCATATTTAAATTTCATATAATCTGAATATTAAAAATATATGTATATATAAGTATATACATATGTATATACACACATATATATAAATCCTTCTGCTTTATCCAAATCCTATTATCCAATTCTTATCTGAGGCTTCACTTTCTCCTTACTTCGATGGTCTGTTTGAAATCATTCCCTTAGTTCTTGCTCTCAACTGAACAACTCAGATATACTTTTCATTCACTATAGGCATATTCCCTTTCATGTCACTAAGAATTGCTATAATGGCTGAGTAAAATCTTTGACTGATAATTTTCTCAGCTGGGTCAACTCAAATTTGGTCTCCTTGAAGGTCTTTTCTCTTGGAAAATGTAACTACTTTTTGTTTTAATCACTTACTAGATACTGTGATTGTTATTTTGTGGAGACTAAATTCTATTCCTTTGACAAGTGTTATTTTATGTCTGCTTATTGGTTTTAGCAGGCGATTAACTTGGTTGGACTCATTCTCAAGTGGCAGCTCAAATCTCAGTGATGTTCTTTTATTCTTTACTAGGATACATGTAGTGTTCCTTGGTGCCTAACTGGTGTGGTCATCCACCAGAGGTTTAGGCAACGTTATACTCAGATTTTTAGATTCCTGGTCTCCGGCTCTCTTCTCTTCAAAATTTTCCCTGTAACTTTGTAGCCTTCATTGTTGCCTTGACCTATCCTCTGTTGGTCAGGCCAATCATCTTTCTTAACCAGCTTGATCTTTCCCACTTCCCTGAGAATCTTTTCCCAGGAAGAAGGAGCTGACTTCTTTTTACTCATCATGTTGAGTCATTTTTTTTTTGGACAATTTCAAATCAAGTCCTGCTGGTTTTCAATAAAAGTATGGGGCATCTATTCAATACTGCCAGGTAGAAACTTTAATCTCTTCCCGGTCTTATAAATTATAATCCATGAAAACAACAGTAAAGGCATCCCTACATATTTATCTGTGAAGGAGTTCATTAGACAGCAAACTTAGTTGGCATAATATGGGAAATCTTAGACGTTAAACTGAACGAGCAAAGGCAATCATTGTGTTGTTGCAAAATACAACTTTGCACAAACTTCAACTTAAATCATCTCATGAAGGAAAATATAGGAACTCTGTGAGAAAGCAATATAGATGCTAAGTAGGATATCTTCTGATAATGTCTTGGCAGTAAGATAAGTCAGGAAGAGGGTGGAGTGGTGGGAGGGAACCAAAAGGAATTTTAAGCATTCATTAAATCTGAATGGTGGCCATCTTTTCATGATGATACATCTGATTGCTCATAGGCAGTCATCATCATTTTGTTTTTAACTGATAAAATAATATGAAGTACTGTTTCCCAGCCATACCTTCTTCACCTTACTCTTCTCTTGAAATAACAGGCCACTTGGTGTTACTATATGTCACTGTGTGAAAGGTAATGTACATGACTGGAAGTGTTCATGTTTCAGGTAGACAATTCCAATGTTGGGACTGTTGTGGACAGGATCGAAGGATTAGAATAAGGGCAGAGAAACAGATATATGATGTTGAATATCACTCCAATTTGATCCAATTCTATACCATTGAATTTGTCATTATTGAGCAGGAGGGACATTCTGCTTTTTGATACCATATTACCAAAAATGGAATTGGAAGGACATGTTAAATTATATGTTGCATACATTTCAATAGGAAATATTGTACTGAAACATTCAGATGCATTTATATCTTATTATGAAGCATGGGTTTTCAGTGCAGGCATGTTGATGGACTCCTGTTCAGCAGTTCTTTATTTTTCACCCTAAGAAGGGTTTTGCGTCATGACTGCTCACACCTTAGGCTACAGTCACTCAGGGTATAAAAGAAGAGTAATTCTTCCTCAGACTTATTGTTACTGTTGGACTACTAGCTTAATTACAAGGAGTTTTTCTCCTGGGACTGATGCAACTTTCTTCAGCTCTGATGATTTGTTCCCATCTTAAGTTGCACTGGGCTTGAAACCTACTGTTCCCTGGTCTCAAAATGCCAAAGTGGAAATCCTATACTCCCTCTCTCCGTATGGCAGACTGAGGCCCACAGTTTAATTTAAATCACATAAACTGTAATAATTAGAAACTACAGCGGGCTAAGACAATTTGCTAAATCTGCATATCTGTGATGCAGGAATGACTGAATTGTGAAAGTTAAGTCCCAAGAAAGGATGGTCTGTTATACAGTGTTTGAAATGAAATCTCAGAAATCAATAGCATCAACCCAGAAAAAAAAAAAAAAAGAAAAAAGAAAAAAGAAAGAGAAAAAAAAAGAAAACCTCTGATAGAGAAATGCAAGTTTTTAAGTTAGAAAAAAGAGGTAGAAGATATTGGCCCCTGATTATAAAGCAATCACACACACACAAACACATACAAACACACACAGACTATGACACACCATCCAGCAACCTTATATATTCAAATCAGTTTGGTCTCAGATTTGTTATCTTTTATAGGTCACGTGGCTTTCACATTCTCCATTTTTCTTAAGGGAATAATTTACTAATAAATTATTTTATAAAAAATTCTAAGAAGATAGATGGGAAAAAGTAAAGGTGACAACAGAAGTTAAATTTGGAGAAATATGACTTCTAGCAAAACATTTGCACGAGGAAGCACAATAGTCAGAAAGGAAGGGAAGTCATGAAACCTACCCATGGGAAGAAGAAACAGTACCTGGGAAATGCTCCCAAAACCGAAGTGCTGAAGAAGGCTGTATTTGTTCCAACTTACTATGTGAAGTAAGAAATAAATTTTGATTAAGGGAGATAAAATGAAATAATCAGCAAACCCATTCAGAGAGAGGGAGAGACTCCAAGCTATTACACAGGCTGCAGTGTCTTGACAGTGGGGTAATTGGGTAATTCAAAGAGTAAATGGTCACTTGAGGAAGATAAAGTCATAAACAATTGTTTGTGAAGTAGGTTGCTTTTCTTGGCTATGAATTCACTTGGTATGCATTAAATATTCTGTCTCTGAGAGACTGCCCGATTTCTTTGGATTTATGCTCCATTGAAAAGAAACTTCGATCTAGTATTTTAAAAGCATGAAGGAAGACCTATGCAGCTGGCTATACAAGTTTTATGTTTGAGGGCATGGTGGACATGACTAACAACTAGGAAGAAATCTCTAGAATTCCTCTGAAATACAAGAAATTTTCACTTTTGTGTTTGATTCAACTATAATTAAGAAAAGAAATTTCTAGTAGTCAATCATTAAATTTGATATGTATAAAGAATTTTTCCACTCTCACAACTTTAATGAGGTTATGATACAATGATATTTACCAAGATACATTGAAATAAAATAGTCATTATAGGAGCCTTATCTGGTAATTGTTTCATCCCAACATCACTATATATTTCCTCAAATAATATATCAGTTGCAACCAAACAAAATATCAGAACAAGTGATTGGTAGGAAAGACAATGTTTTAAAAAATGGCTTTCAAAGCTACAGTATTCTTAAAAAGAAGTTTATGGTTGAAAGAAATTTATATATTGTGTACTTTCACTGATCTGATTGACATGTGCGTAAAAAAAAAAAGCTTTCACTATTTGGTCACAAAGTAACATGTATTTTAGATATATCCTTTTCTTTCTTTCTTTCTTTCTTTCTTTCTTTCTTTCTTTCTTTCTTTCTTTCTTTCTTTCTTTCTTTCTTTCTTTCTTTCTTTCTTTCTTTCTTTCTTTCTTTCATCTTTCTTTTTCTTTCTTTTTCTCTTTTTCTAAGAGCTTTTGATAGGAAACTAATTCTGCTTGTTCTTTTTCAAATACCGTATTGCTTGAGGACTTTGACAAACTGTGTAATGAAGGATTTAGCCCCCAGTTATGAATGTCTCGATCCTAACAATAAGATCCAACAAACAATTTGAAGTGGTGTAGTGAATGCTGACTCTGTTGTCAAGCACATACAGAGTCTGACTGGTCTAAATAATTACTAAGGTTTGGCTGAGATACAGTTTGCACAGCCCACTATGATGGCACCTGCTGAGATTTTGCATTATTTTGAAAAATAATAAGTTATTTCAAAGGAATGAATGCTTTACAGCATGGTAATTGAATGCAGGCATCAATACACTGGATTTCTTTGTGTTCTTGAGAATCTCTTTATTTGGGGTTGTTGTTTTTTCAGCCATGTTATAGTTTAATGAGTGCCCATCAGTCTAATTATTATTGTTTGGTTAAGTCTTTCCAAAAAGAATCAGTTGTTAACATTTTGGGAAATGCGTGTTCAACAAATGAACTGTGTGCTTCTGATGTATTATAATTATGCATTTAATACGTATTTTATATAGCTATGTGATACACACAAGTGCACACCCACACACAAAGGGGGCAGAGGTGTGTCTATGCAAATGTACACATTGCAGGAGAGTTTATAGTGTTCTTTTTCTATAGTTTAGGTTTTCATGCTGACCTTCCTGCACAATTGAGCATAGTCTATTCAACACATGGAGGGAGAATAGTTAGAGTGGATAGATTGCAATGGCACCATCCTTAACTGCTGGGAGAAATTTATTTTCTTTTTGTTGTATTGAAGGACTGGGCAATTCATTTCTGTAGCTTCTTTTATTTCTGGCAAGAGTTTTGAGAGACAAAAACTTCAGGATAGAATCCTAGGCACTGTCCCCACTGAGTTATTATTGGACATTTGAATGAATTAGACCGTTGGAATCTACCAGAAATAGCACTGTCCCTGAATTTCAAGAAAAGGTGTCTTTCTGCGGTTCCCAAAGTGTGACTCATTTTTAATTACACTGCCTGATCTGAAACAAGAGGACATAAAGTTGGCATGATTTACTACTCAGATGGTGAGGACTAGGTCAGGTCTAGGTCTTTCAGAAAGTTTTAGGATAATGTCTCTAAATGCAGGAGCTTGCTGCGACACAAGACAGTGTGGCTCTAAAGCACTGGGGCCATCGTTAATGAGCCAAGGGACACATGGCGATTCTGTCTGCAGAATTACTTTTCATGTCAAACCCTTCACTATAATTTTTGCCCTAGCAATTGTCCTTTCTGCCTCCCAAATTTTGAAACTCTGGGGCATTCCCTTTTACTGTGTCTGGTTCCTTATGGGGAAATGGAGCTAGTTGTCAGAGTTGGGAGTGAGGAGAAGATTCCCCCCCTTTATTGAGGATGAAACTGTCGCAATGCTCCAGTGAGGTATTGCTATTATTTATATGAAAGCGATACAAGTGAAAGTTACCTGGAAATCTCTCTTAAGGCTACTCTTGTGCATTTGCACACAGCTGATCATCTGTGTAAAACCCCGGCAATGTAGACCTATTTTCATTAACCACACTGTGTTTATTTCTAGACCTCCCAAGAAAATGTGCCCTCTTGATACAGACAAAGCGATCTAGTGTTTCTTTAACCAGAAAAAAACTACTTATCACCACACGTAAAACTTCTCCTTAACCAAACAGGTTTACTAAAGAGAAAATGTATATATTGATACAGCAGAGCATTGATTTATTTAGAGAGAATAAAGCCTTCAATGTATAGTTTTTGAATGAAAACACATGGTGTTTTGGATCTTCCATGTAAATGACTGGTTCTTACTTGGGGAGATGAAGAGGTCAGAGTGCACGTGTCTGAAACAAAATCAATATTATTTATTTCTAAGGAATTGTTATAATAGAAAGCCAAAGGATAGGTATCCAAGTAAATATTGGCAGTGCACAGGAGCATACAGTACAGCATTTATATAAAGATTTTTATATGCCAGGTATTATTCATATATATACCTTACCAATTGTGTATTTGTGGTATGTGGTAACTAATTAACTAAGCCCAGGTCATATGACTGGGAAGTGGCTGTCCCAGGATTTGAACCAGTATAGTTTGGTACCATTGTTAGTCTTTTAACCATTATACCACAGTGCCTCTTAGAAGAAATACCAAATTTCAGTAGGTATATTTAAAAATATTTTCTATTTCATTTGTAGTTAAATTTATCTAAAATAAATTGTTCAGATTAAGACATTGTTTAGTACACCTGAAATCAATAAAAAATAATAATATGTCTGATAAACATATTTCTAAATGACAATATTCAATGATGGCATATAACAGGAATACAGTTGATTATTATGTGTTGAAATAGATTTCTAGTTTGGCTCAATATTTTGGGAATACAATTTAAAAATAATAGAAAAAACCTTGAAATTTTTTCTCTGAGTAAATAATAGTAATTCTAACATTATTTTCCAAGAAAATAATTGGAAACAAATGTTTACATGAGAAACATGTAAACATATATTTTTTTATGTATTTTTCTCTGATGTGGCCATGTACTAAAAGAGTTTTTGATGTACACTTTGTTGAATGAAATATAAGTTTAATGATTGACATTCCTTAAGGATTATTGATAATATTAAAACTTTATATTCTACATGCTCCCAAATAGGAGAATTTTACAAAAAATATATATATATTTTACTGAACAAGATACATTACATAACCATGAAAGAGGAGGAGGAAAAGGAAGTGAAAGAGAGGATATAGGTATAGAAATTGAATAATTAAAAATATTATTAAACATATATTATTACGAAAACATGTAAAGCAGAATATATACTATAAGTATGGTTTGGGATATTTTTTACGTACATACACACATTGTATACACACACACACACAAAATATAAAACCTACATACATGAATATGTACATTTTGGAATATATGCATACACGTATATCTAATGCTCTGTACTGATACCATTTTAGCCTGTATCTGGAAAGATAGTAATCAAAATATTCAAAGTAACTCTATTTTTGGTATAAAGTTTTCTTTACTGTTTGCTTTATTCAGTGAAAATGCATAAAGTTTATAACAAATAATAGAAATATGTTGTCAAATAAAAAAAGTTTTATCTATATGCACATATTTTAAAATCATATCTAGTTATCCAAATATAGCACTGTGTTTGTATGTAAGAAGTTCTCCCACCAACATGTTATAAGCATTAGTATTTGGAATACAGTGAGAAATAGATACATTTTACTAATCTGCATGTACTTTTTAGTTTTGAAGAATGAGGCTTATAAAAGAGGCTAGTTATCTTACTGAGTGATACAATTGTGTGTGCTGTAACATTCAACATATGTACTGTTAGGTAAATGGGAGACAAATAGTGAACTGATAATATGTAGGCCCTCTCTTTACATTCATAAGCATGTGCTTCTGAATATATATCACTACCTTAATGTAGCTTAAATATATATACATATATGTATATATATACATATATGTGTATATATATATATATATATATATATATGGAGAGAGAGAGAGAGAGAGAGAGAGAGAGAGAGAGAGAGAGAGAAGCAAAAGAACGAATACACATTTTAAAGAAAGGAAAAAAAATAACTGTATTAATTGTTATACTCTATACCGATAACAAAAGATGAATACAAATGATGTTTGACTTCTGCAATTATAAGAGGTGCGCAAAATGGTTGCCTTCAGTGTCCAGACACTTCTGATTATGGCAAACTACTGCTTGAGCATAAATAACGTCTCTTAAAATGTGTATACAGTGTTTTGGCACCTCTGGTATATATATTTAAAACTGAAAATATAGCCTATGCAAACTCAGAGAACATATTCTTTGTGATCAAAACCATAATCTACAAATGATATTGAGCTTTGTTCAGAGCATTATTTTATTGATAATCCCTGGGTGTGTTCCACTATCATTAGCAGTGTTTAATTTTGTAATGTGTGATAGTGATAATTATTTATGAGGATAGCTATGCTATATTTACATAGCTTGGGAAATTTTGATAAATGGGTATAATTCCTGGTACAAAGTGTGACAAAGTTTTTGCTAAATAAACATAGATTTTTGAACAAGCATTTAACATGAATGAATAAATATCATATTGTAGATAGTATAGGACCTTAAAAAAAACATAGAAGAGTACCAATTAGAGAAGAAGAAGTTGGAAGAGGCAACATGTGTTTATTTACTTCTTTTTAGTTTTGCTAATTTTATAAATTGTATCTATAAATACAAAATCAAATGTGCCAACACATTGCTTCCTCTCTTTTCATGGTCTGAACTTAGTATTTGTTTTGAATACTGTCTTAGTTCATTTGGGCTGATATAAAATAATAACACAGACTGGGTGGCTTATAAACAACAGAGGTTCATTTCTCACAGTTTGAGAATGTGGAGGTTCTGGTCGGGGCCCTTTTCCAGTTTACTGACTGACTCCTTGTATCCTTACTTGGTGGAAGGCTGAATGGAGTCTCTTTTATAAGAGCACTAATCCCATTCATGAGGTCTCCACCTTCGTGACCTAATCACTTCTCCAAAACTCCATCTCCTAACACCATCACATTGGCCATTAGGATGCCAACATGTAAATTCTGGGGGTAAAACACAAACATTCAAACCATATCAAATGTCTAGTTTTCTGGAGGGAATGAGTTTAAGTGACTGAATTTACTCAACATTAAACACTAATCGAGAACAGAAATCTTTTCCTCAGTCAGTATATGACCGAGGTGTGTTAAAAAAATAAAGTGAATGTTTAAATTAAAAAACAAACAAACAAACAAAAAACTTATCACAGTAAAAGACAGATTGTCATGAATGCCCTTCCAAAACACTCCCCCTCATTTCGAACACACTTATCCCATCATTCCTGCCACTTTCTGAAGCAGTTCTGGAAGTCCTCTTTCGTGAGTGTTTTAGTTTCACTGTAGTGGCTGCCTTGATGTTCTGAACAGATTCAAAACGTTTTCCTTTCATGGTCATTTTGATTTTGGGGAAGAGCCAGAATTTGCATGGTGCCAGATCTGATGAATAATGTGGATGAGGACACCCTGTAAATTTTCTATTTGACAGAAATTGCCGTACCAGAAGTGATGTGTGACATAGAGCATTGTCATATGGAAGATGAAGTAAAGACACTTACAAAAGAGGACTTCTAGAATTGCTTCAGAAAGTGTCAAGAATGATGAGATACGTGTGCTTGAAGTGAGGGAGAGTATTTCTGAGGGGAATTGCTGGCAATATGTCTTTTACTGTAATAATTTGTTTTAATTTAAATATTCACCATATTTTATGATCACACTTCATGAATCTCTGACTTCCAACCAGACCTTTTACAGCCTTTTTATCCTAATGGCTACAGGTCCCTTGGCCCTCTCTCAACTGAGTTCTCAATCCTTTTTCAGTTAAGAGGTGGGGATAGGGAAAACATTTACTTGCTTTTTGCTCTGTGCTGAGTTTTTGGGAAACATGAAGATTTCTGACAGGCACTCTCTGGTGCACACCAACACCATCACTCCTAGAAGACATGCCATTCTATGGTGGCACAGAGATCTCTGTGAGAAGTGCTGCCTCCAAGGGTTCCAAAGGAGGAAGGCATGCATGCATTTTGCATCTCTGAGTTGTATCACTTCCACTAACCACATCGGAGCTCAATCTGAGAGAGAGAACAAAGATTTTCCCAATAGCAATTGAACATGTCTCTCTACTGCAGCCTGTCCATTCTTTCTCATTCTGTTTCCTCCATAATGTTAAAACTTTATTAAAATATTAAACGTTTTTCATGTTAAATTAAGCAAAAATATGTTGATAATTTGTATCAAATTTCTTCATAAATCATTTTGACCAAATGCTGATATAATTGATTACGGTATTTATCCTTAATTTGTTTAACAGCTTTTGGAATTACGAGTGATACAATATTTTGTGAGGAGTTTTAGTCTCTTTCTATCGTTTGTAACAGCAAAAACAATACTATAGGATTCACATAGCATCTAAAGTTTTGTTAAACTTTAGATATAGAATTATCTGGCTATATTAGTGTATTTTTCATTTAAGTAGTTATCTCTGAATGAATATTCTGTTGAGGTTCATGACTCCAGGTATTTTTGGCAATGCAAATTTTCTGGGAAACATACAATTATTAATTTTTCACATTATTTGAATCAAATTGAAATGTATTTATCTAACCTTGTTTTTATCTTTTGTATATTTTTTGTTTTCCACTTTCTTTTTATAACATTGCATAATTAGTTTTTCCTATTTATTTTTCCTTCATCAAATTTTCAATGCATTGTTTCTTTCAATACTGTCATGATATAATCAGTTTTACTATTACCCAAGTTTCCTATATTTTTCTGCTTTCTATTTTTATTACTTTCTATTTCAAATTACATTTTTCTGTTTATTTTTACTTCTCATTTTAATATATTTGCTTTATAGTTGTGATGCTATGGTTGATATGTATTTAATCAAAGTAAGAAATGCTTTTTTTTTAAATTTTAAAATCTTTTAGAATTCTAAGATTATCCTTAAGATAGACTTTAGGCATATTACATTAATTTTGCTATAAAGCAAATCCTTTTGTTAATTTCTATTTTGTTTATAAAAGTATATTTGCCTTATACAAAGATATGTCACTAAGATTAAAAAATAGCATCAATCATGTCTTATTAGATAATTTATGCTTGCTTGTTTCAATGTGAAACTACCTATAACTATGTCAAGTTATTAAAGCTGCATTTGGCTGAGTCTTACCTGTCTTTACTGTGCCCTTTACCTTTATTAAGACTTGCAGTGATGTTGAAAATACTGTACACTGTGTATACAAATGTACAACCTATTGACTTCTGACAAAGCCACCCTAACCTGGAGCAATGCATCTGTCCTTAGATCCTGAAAACCCATATCCAAGTTGCCAAAGTTAAAATCAAGTACAAAACAACACACAGAACAATGGGTAGAATCCATTTTCGAATAGCTCACAGTAAATAGCAACACATCGTAAATTCTGCTAAACTACAATTAAAGGGATACAGTTAAAAATTATATACGTAAATACATTGGAAAGCTGCAGAAGCTAGGAGGATAGGTTAAAATACCAATGAAGGAAGAACCTGGTCTAGGTTGAGGTGAGATTTATTTCTTTCATAGCTATTTGCCAGGTTTTGTCCTGGCCTAAATACAAGTTTTTGTTTTTGTTGTTTGTTTGTTTGTTTGTTTTTAATAAGCAGAAAGTCTCCACCAGGAAAATGAAGAATTAGCACACTTTGTGAAGCCTGCATGAGCTGATAGGACATAATGATTTCTAGAATATTTACTAATTTTATACAATTTTGCCTACCTTGAATATTTGTTGACTACTTGGATAATACAGCAGGCCATAGGACTGAGATGGAAAAGTGAAGTAAAATATTTTACTACTCTTGCAGAGCTTGCGAGACAAATCATGCTAGGGAGAGAGATCTCTCCCTTAGGACCTTTGTCAGATTGTGAACTTATTTGAAGTTAAATACAAAAGAGTTAAGCTAAAAGTCTGGCACTGTAGTTTAAACCCTTTATTTTAAATGGCACTCTTTCAGTTAATACGAAAGTAAACTTAAAGTTTCTTAATTCTCCTTCTGTGTACCACTTCTTTAAGACATCTGTTATGATCCATAAGCATTGGGATTTAGTAACTTTTATGTTTCTTATAATCTCTTCCTCTAACCCTAAGTTGATAAAAAGCAAAGCACACAACCCAAACAGAATGACTCGCAAATCACACTCATGCATATTTGTTGAATAAAAATTGCAGTAAAAACTTGAGTTAAAAGTCTGAATATGACTTACAGTGCAATAAAAATCAGAATGCAATTGTGCAGTTTTCTTTCTCACTACCTAAATTAGTGGGTTCTTTAGAGTCAGAGAATTTAAGAAGAAAAACTTTTGTACTACAGAAAATGCTGGAAAGTTCTATTCTTTTTTTATTTATTGGTGTGACAATTGTTAGTAAAATTACATAGATTTCAGGTGTACAATTATATATTACATCATCTATAAATCCCATTGTGTGTTCACCACCTAGAGTCAGTTCTTCCATCATCATATATTTGATTCCCCTTACCCTCATCTCCCTCTGGTAAACCCCCCAACCCCTCTACCCTCTGGTAAACACTAAACTAACTATTGTCTGTGTCTATGAGTTTTTGTTTCTCATTTGTTTGTCTTGTTCTTTTGTTGTTTTTGGTTTATATACCACATATCAGTGAAATCATATGGTTCTCTGTTTTTTCTGTCTGACTTATTTTGCTTAGCATTATACTCTCAAGATCCATCCATGTTGTCACAAATGCTCCTATATCATCTTTTCTTACCGCCAAATAGTATTCCATTGTGTATATATATATATATATATATATATATATATATATATATATATATATACCACAACTTCTTTATCCATTCATCTATCAAAGGACATTTTGGTTATTTCAATGTCTTGGCCACCGTAAACAAAGCTGCAATGAACATTGGAGCACACGTGTCTTTATGGATAAATGTTTTCAGATTTTTTGGGTAGACACCCAGGAGAGGGATTGCTGGGTCATATGGTAATTCTATTCGTAATTTTTTGAGGAACCTCCACACTGCCTTCCATAACGGCTGCACCAGTCTGCATTCCCACCAACAGTGTATGAGGGTTCCTTTTGCTCCACAGCCTCTCTTCAACACATGTTACTATTTGTCCTGTTGATGACAGCCATTCTGACTGGGGTGAGGTGATATCTCATTGTGGTTTTTATTTGCTTTTCTCTGATGATTAGTGATGTTGAGCATTTTTTTATATGTCTGTTTGCCATTTGTATGTCCTCTTTGGAGAAATGTCTCTTCAGGTCCTCTGCCCATTTTTCAATTGGGTTGATTGGTTGTTGTTTTTTTTTGTTGTTGAGTTTCATGTGTTCCTTGTATATTTTGGATATTAGTCCCTTATTGGAGGCACTGTTTGCAAAAATCTTTTCCCATTAAGTTTGTTGCCTCTTTATTTTCTCGATGGTTTCTTTTGCTATGAAGAAGTTTTTAAGTTTCATACAGTCCCATTTGTTTATTTTAGCTTTTACTTTCCTTGCCTATGGAGTAAAATTCATAAAATGCTCTTTGAACCCAAGGTCCATAAGTTGAGTACCTACGTTTTCTTCTATGCAGTTCATTGTGTCAGGTCTTATGCTTAAGTCTTTGATCCATTTTGAATTGATTTTGGTACATGGTGATAGATAGCAGTCCAGTTTCATTCTTTGGCACGTGGCTATCCAATACTCCTAGCACCATTTATTGAAGAGGTTGTCTTTTCTCTACTGTATGTATTTTGCTTCTTTGTCAAAAATTATCTGTCAATAGTTATGTGGTTTCATTTCTGGGTTCTCAATTCTGTTCCATTGGTCTATGTGTCTGTTTTTCTGCCAATACCATGCTGTTTTGATTATTGTTGCCCTGTAGTACAAGCTCAAGTCAGGGAGTGTGATACCTCCAGTATAGTTCTTTTTTCTTAACATTGCTTTGGCTATTCGGAGTCTTTGGTGGTTCTAAACAAATTTGATGATTTTTTGTTCTATTTCTTTAAAAAATGCCATTGGGATTTTGATGGAGATTGCATTAAATCTGTATATTGCTTTGGGTAATATGGCCATTTTAACTATGTTGATTCTTCCAATCCATGAGCATGGAATGTCTTTCCATTTCTTTGTGTCTTCTTCAATTTCTTTCAAAAATGTCTTATAGTTTTCAGCATATAGGTCTTTCACATCCTTGGTTAAGCTTATTCCTAGGTAATTTATTCTTTTTGCTGCAATTGTAAAAGGAACTGTGTTTTGCATTTCTTTTTCTGAGATTTCATTGTTAGTATATAGGAATACAATGTACTTTTGTACGTTGATTTTGTAGCCAGCAACTTTACTGTATTCGTTGATTGTTTCTAATAGATTTTTGGGGGAGTGTTTAGGGCTTTCTATATATAGCATCATGTTATCTGAAATAATGACAATTTAACCTCTTGATTCCCAATTTGAATGCCTTTTATTTCTTTCTCTTGCCTGATTGCTCTCGCAAGGACTTCCAACACTATGTTGAAAAGCAGAGGTGATAGGGGACAGCCCTGTAGTATTTCTGAACATAGAGCTAAGGGCTTCAGTTTTTCACCATTAATTATGAGATTAGGTGAGGGTTTGTCACATATGGCCTTTATTATGTTAAGGTATTTTCTTTCTATACTTATTTTACTAAGTGTTTTAATCATAAATAAATGTGGTATCTTGTCAAATGCTTTTTCTGCATCAATTGATATAATCATATGATTTTTGTCCTTTATTTTGTTTATGGGATGTATCACGTTGATGGATTTGTGGATGCTGAACCATCCTTGTGCCCCAGAGATGAACCCCACTTGGTAGTGATGAATAATCTTTTTAATGCATTGTTGTACTCAATTTGCTAGAATTTGTTTAGGATTTTTACATCAGTATTTATCAGAGATATTGGTCTGTAGTTTTCTTTTTTTGTGTTGTCTTTACCAGGTTTTGGTATCAGGGTAAAGTTCGCCTCATAAAATGCGTTAGGGAGTACTGTCTCTTCTTCAATTTTTTGGAAGAGTTTGAGCAGGATTCGTATTAGATCCTGTTTGAAGGTTTGGTAGAATTCACTAGTGAAGCCATCTGGTCGAGGACTTCTGCTTTTGGGAAGGTTTTGGATGACTGATTCAATTTCGTTACTGGTGATCGGTCTGTTTAGATTTTCCAGTTCTTCATAGCTCAACCTAGGAAAGCTATATGATTCTAAGAACTTGTCCATTTTCTAGGTTATTGAATTTGGTGGCATATAGTCCTTCATAGTATTCTTGGGTGATCCTTTGTATTTCTGTGGTGTCTGTGATAACTTCCTCTTTTTTCATTTCTGATTTTGTTAATTAGTGTCTTCTCTCTTTTTATCTTCATGAGTCTAGCCAGAGGTTTGTCAATTTTGTTAATCTTTCAAAGAACCAGCTCTTTGTTACAATTATTATATTATTGTCTTTTTATTCTCTATTTCATTTAGTTCTGCTCTAATTTTTGTTCTTTCCTTTCTTCTGCTGACCTTGGTTTTCATTTGTTCTCCTTTTTCTAGTTCTTTAAGGTGTAACATGAGGTTATTTATTTGGGACTTTTCTTGTTTCTTGAAATAGGCCTATAATGATACAAGTATCCCTCTTAAAACTGTTGTCGCTGCATCCCAAAAATTTTGGTAGGATGTATTTTCATTGTCATTTGTTTCGATGTAACTTTTGATCTCTCTTCTAATATATTCTTTGACCCAGTCATTCTTTAAATGTAGGTTGTTTAATCTCCATGTATTTGTGTTTCCTCCTGCTTTCTTTTTGCAGTTGACATCCAATTTCAAAGTGTTATGATCAGAGAATATGCTTGGTATGATTTCAATCTTCTTAAATTTGCTGAGGCTGCTTTTATGTCCCAATATATGGTCTATCCTTGAGAATGTTCCAAGTACACTAGAAAAAACAAAACAAAAACGTATAGTCTGCTGTTTTAGGATGAAGTACTCTATACATGTCAATTATGTCCATTTCATCTAATGTGTCATTTAGGGCTGCTATTTTGTTATTTATTTTCTGTTTGGATGATCTATTCATAGCTGTCAATGATGTATTTATGTCCCCCAGTATAATTGTGTTTTGGTCAATTTCTCCCTTTAGTTCTGTTAGTAGTTGCTTGGTATATTTCGGTGCTTTCTGATTGGGGGCATAAATATTGATGACTGTTATGTCTTCTTGTTGTATAGTTCCCTTTATCATTATGAAATGTCCATCTTTGTCTCCTGTTACCTTTTTCACACTGAAATCTGTTTCATCTTATATCATTATGGCTACACCTGTTTTCTCCGGATCCCATTTGCTTGTAGTGTCAATTTCCACCCTTTCACTTTGAGTCTATGCTTGTCCTTGCAGCTGAGATGTGTCTCTTGGAGACAGCATATGGTTGGGTTTAATTTTTTGATCCCATCTGCTACTCTGTGCCTTTTTATTGGTGAGTTCAGTTCATTTACATTTAGGGGGATTATTGATATGTGAGGATTTCCTGTCATTCTATCTTTAGTTTTTTGGTAAGGCTTTGTCTCCATTGTTTCTTTCCCTTTTCTTTGCCGTTTGTTGTCTATTATTTCTGTGTGGTGGTATTCTATGATTTTCCCCTCTGTTTCTTTTTTTACTACATTGTATATTTCTGCTCTGGATTTTTTTTGAGTGGTTATTCTTAAGTTTATGTAAAGGAAAGTTAGATATTTAGAGTATTCTATTTTCTTCAGCACTCTTACTTTCTCCATTCCCATATTCCCATTCAGGCCTTACTCTCCACTTTTTTATGCTCTGGTTGCCACAAACTGTCCCTGTTGATGGTGGTCGGATTGTCTCCTTTAGCATTTCTTGCAGTGCAGGTTGTGTATCAGAAAATTCCCTCAGCTTCTGTATGTCTGGAAAGGTCTTTATTCCTCCTTCATATCTAAAGGATATGTTTGCTGGATATGTTATTCTTGGCTCATAATTTCTCTCTTTCAATAGGTTGAATATTTGGTTCCAATCTCTCCTGGTTTGTAGTTTCTGCTGAAAAATCTGATAATAATCTAATGGGCTTTCTTTTGTAGGTTATCGTCTTCTTTTCCCTGGTGGCCTTGATGATTCTTTCTTTGTTGTTGATTTTAGACAGCTTGAATACAATGTGCCTTGGAGAAGGCGTGTTGGGATTGAGGTAATTATGTGTTCTATTTGTTTCTTGGATTCGAGGATTCAGTTCTGTCCACAAAATTGGGAAGTCCTCATCGACAATTTTTTTGAATATATTCTGTATTCCCTTCTCTCTTTCTTGTCCTTCTGGCATGCCCATCATTCTATATTGCTCTGTCTGATGGAGTCAGAAAGTTCTTGCAGAGTTCTTTCATTTCTTTTAAGTCTCAAGTGTCATTCTTCTTCCATCTGTGTCATTTCCAGGATTCTATCTTCGATGTCACTGATTCTGTCCTCCATCTTGTCAACTCTACTACCTAAGCTGGCTATTTCATTCTTAATTTCTTCTATTGAATTCTTAACCTCCAGAAATTCTATTTAGTTCTTTTTTTAAAATTTCAATCTCTTTCGTAAAACGCTCATGTTGTTCTTTGATAGTGTTTCTGAGTTCATTAAACAGCTTTTCTGTGTTTTCTTGCATCTCATTGAGTTTTTTTCAGAATTGCAATCTTGAATTCTCTGTCATTTAAGTCACATATTTCCATGTCTATAAGTTCCTTATCTGGAGACTTTTCACTTTCTTTCTGAGCTGTCTTGTTGCCTTGATTATTCATGGCAATTACTGATTTATTATTTCTCTTCCTAGACACCTACAGGAGTGGCTTCTACATCAGGTTGATAGGAAGAGGTCTTTCTTTTGTTTTCCAGTACTTGTTGATAGAATGTTTTATTTTCTTTCCGACTGCAGCTTTTTTCTCTCTCTCACCTGGTAGTGCTGTTTTCTTTGCGCTATTCCAGCTTCTCATACAATGGAGAGTTCCTGGGACACGGGCTTCTCCTCTGCTAATAATTCGCCTGTGTCACAGGGTGCAGTGTCCATGTGCGTTTGCAGAGAGCTTTTGAAGTTCCAAAGCTCTTCCTACACCAGATTCAGAGCCCGTGAGTTTCAGCAGTTCTGTTTACTCCTGCAGGTATCCACCCAGATAGGTGAAGCCAGGGGCAGGGTGAGTTTTGAGAGGTGGCCCAGAGCAATGGCGGCGACCACCACCACAGCCAGTCCTGCTGCACAGCTCCCTCCCCTTTGCCCTAACTAGTTGGGCTGCCAATCTGTGTCTGCGGTCCACAGTTCTCAGAGTAGCAAATATTCTGTTCTTTTGATCTGACACTGCTACTGTTCTAATTCTAGCACCGGGCAGGAGGGGGCGGGGCGAGCTCTGGGAGGGTAAGGAGGGGATGCCTAGTCTCATTGCCTAAGGCTTCCATTCTCTACTCGGCAGTGAGGGCTTAAACCACCGTTTTCAGCTTTCTTCCCTCAGTCTTTTCTCCGAGGTCTCTGCCGTGAACGTTGGGTTCAGCCATGTTATATGCTGTCCCCTCAGCCCTGTGGGCCATAAGCAGATCCCTAGCAGTCTGAGTTCTTCCCTCTCCTGCAGCTGCATTTGTTCAGGGATGTAGTGAGCTAGGAGCACTGAGCTATGTATGCATCCCCCGATTGCGTGGATCTGTCTCCACACTTCTCCCTTCCTCCCTCCCCACTCACGCAATTCGCCCACCTTTAGGTGAATTCAGTAGTGGGTCTCTTCGTCCTGCCTGTCTGCTATGCAGTGAGTCCTTTTTGGGGGATTATTGATATGTGAGGATTTCCTGTCATTCTATCTTAGTTGTAAGATTAGTTGTAAATTCTGGGGGAGTGTAAAGGCTTACCTCACGCTGCCATTTTGATGACGTCTCCTTGAAAGTTCTATTCTAATTTATGGACTAGTGCTTCTACACTAACCAATAGAAGACTATTGAAGTTACTAGATATATAAAAATGAGACAATTTTGTTAATTCTTCTGAAGATTCTTCATAATTTTTACCACTGTTCTCAGAATTCATAAATGATAAAAATTTGTTAAAATTTTAATTTTAAAAAATTGTCTACAATGTAAGCATAATTTGAAATATAGAAATAAAATCTTTCAAACAATTCTTTGTAAAAACTTATATGTTCATTAATTTAGATAACTGAAAATAGAAACTTGATTAAATGTAAATAGTAAAGTGTGGAAATAGAGGTTTTATGTTGTAAAAATTTTTGCCTATTACATGACTGCTCTGCAGAACAAACCCATCTATATTTATTTTATTTTATTTTTTTATTCACATAAGGCAAAATATGTTATTTCATGTTATACAGTCTTGAGTTTTTAGAAAAAAGCATAGGATTATATAATCATGACCACAGTCAGGACACTGTCACTCAAAAGTTTCTCTCACTCTGTTTTGTGGTCAATACTCGCCAACACTCCTTATCCCTGGCAATCACTAATCTGTTTTCTATTAAAGATATGCAATCATATACACTAATATTATATGTATGCATTTCATAGTTGTCGGTATAGATTACTGAACAGTATTGTTCAAAATATATAGCCGTGTTTCCCCAAAAATAAGACCTAGCCGGACCATCAGCTCTAATGCATCTTTTGGGGCAAAAATTAATATGAGACCCAGTATTATATTATATTATACTCGGTATTATATTATTATATTACATTACATTACATTATACTATATTATGTTATATTATACCCAGTCTTACATTATATTGAAATAAGACTGGGTCTTATATTATTTTTTTCTCCAAAAGACGCATTAGAGCTGATGGTTCGGCTAGGTCTTATTTTCGGGGAAACACGGTAGTATTTGGCAACTATTAAAAATTGAGGAAAATATTTATAACTGAAATATTGTAACATAAATTTGAGATCTCCCATGTTCTCATTCTTCTTTAAACATTATCACATTTGTAATAAAGTTATCACTGTAAAATTTCTTTAGTGACACATTCATATATGCAGATCTATATCCCTACAAATAATTAGTTCAAAAAAAGTTATTGAATTATTGGGTTTCTGTCTCCAAAGCATTAATTTTAAGACAAATATAATAAAAAAACAGCTTTTCAGTTTGTTTCTTCATTTATTTCTAGAATTATGATTACAACAAACAACAATATAACCCAAACTAGATATGAAAAATACATAATTATCAGTCTATCATATTTTGTTTTCCATTGTCACATGGGTTTCAATTATCCAAATTTGTAGTTTCATTTGGTAGTAGATTTAATGTAGTTTATTACCTACCTATTATTCTGCAAATAACCTAATCATTAATTTTCCCAGTGAATGAGCTTTCACATTTTGTGTATTTATTCGTTTATTTGTTAAAGTACAACCTCCATTTACAGAAGAGTACTAATTGACTGGAAAAATTTTCTTCAAAAGAACTATGAATTACGAAATACCCTTTTTATTGTTTGTACTTCTTAGCAGTATCAGGATTTGCATACATGTAAGAAAGAGAAAAGTGGCCTCTCATTTGTAGTTCTTGGTATTAAACATATGGAGAGTGTTTTTTTCTTCATAAGGTGGTTTCCCAGCTTTTTCAAATTCAGCTCAGAATTTCCTCACAACAGACCATAATGCTGTTGCTTAAATAAAGATGTTATGGGTTTGATAAACTATTAAGTGACTGAGATTTATAAAAAACAGAAATACCCATGTTGTTTTTAGCTGCATTCCAACTGTACATTCTCATTCCTTTTCACTGTTTGCCAAGTGAAAAAACAAAGTACTAATGTCAGGGAAACCTCGTTTTAGACTATCTATTACCAAATACTTGCTTTGCTTGATGAGGAAGTCTTTCTTTGCCAATCTGCATAAGAAAATGCCTAAGTGCTTCCAGACAATATTGAAATTGCCTTTCAATATCTTCTAAAGGTCAGCCCAATGCTGAAAGCCTTTTTCATATTTACTATGAGATCCTTAAGCATGATTGGTATTAAATTGTAAACCTCATGAGAACAGGGGTTGAGTTTATCATATTTACGATTGTTCTCAAATAACTGGCATGGTGCCTGGCACAGGAATTTTCAATAAATATTTACTGAGTGAATAAAGGAATACATGACTGATTGAATAAAGACAGTAGAAAAAAACTGACTTCAATCTGAGATTAAATATAATTTTTACTTCAATTATGTGGTGCAATCTGAAGAAAACTTGTCTCCTGAAATTAATGAAAAGCATATTATAGTAATAAGTAACAGTGCACATTTAAAATCATTATGCCTGGTCTTCCAG
The DNA here is from genome assembly GCF_964194185.1 of Rhinolophus hipposideros. Lineage (NCBI taxonomy): Eukaryota > Metazoa > Chordata > Mammalia > Chiroptera > Rhinolophidae > Rhinolophus > Rhinolophus hipposideros. Next base: position 90,797,491 of record NC_138047.1, on the reverse strand, counting down.
TTTTTATGGAAATGAAAAACTAAAATTATAGAGGAAAACATTATATTTATTGCCATAGGAAAAGGAAACAATTCTCATTTTGTCATAGGAGGAGAATTTTGTAAAGGTCCAGCTAGGTATAGGGATCCTGGTTAAAAGAGTGTTGCTGTTTTCCCAGAAAATAAAATCTATAGGACAGCTATTTCACTTAAATATTAGTGCAGATCTCAAGGGAAACCAATAGAAGGAAAATGTGATGTGTCTGGAACTCACAGGACAATAGAGGTACACAAATCCCTAAAGTCTATTTCAGCAACCAATCTTATTGGAGAACAATTTCAGTTATTTCTTATCATCTTTAAAACCTTAAATGTTTATCTCAATGCTCACCTGTTCTCCTGAGGACCATTCTGGCTATTGCAGTTTAAATTCATTTTTTTTTTCCATTTTACTGAGATAATTTCAGAGAAGAGATTAGTCACTTCTAAGTGTATGTTTACTGATACTTATAATCAAATTTCCAATTCAAAAATGAGTGCATATTTGATATGTACATTTAATTTGTTCACAAAATATGTAAAATACAATAGTCATAATTTTGAAATGTTCAATGCGTAATCATTTTAACTAATCCTCATCATCTTAATATATTTTCTCAATATGTTTCAGAAACATAAATGTTGATAGGCTTCAAGAGAACATTTCACATTGTGCTACAAATGAAGTATTGTCCCTACACTGTTTTGATAATTATCCTATTAGAGGCCTCCTACATATTACATCAAATCCATTTGGCACTGTATCTCTAGTACATCTCTAATATTGCCGTAGTATGCTTTTATGGGTTCTGGAAAGATTTATACAGGCATACTCCATGTCTTAATGCTTCCTGTCCTGGAGTGCATTGTTGAGTTCGCCCACAGGAACCAACTCTGTTCCTAACCATACGCAGTTCAGAACTGTGAATGATTTCCCTGTTTAGGCCTACCAACCAAAGACCATAGGGAACACATCTATGAGCAAAGTTAGATTTAATAAGCTCTGGTAGCAAAGAAGACTGAATACAACGGAAAATGTGGTACCTTGCCAGTAAGAGTTATTAGGAAGATATAGTATTTTTAATTTTATGTGTCAACTTGATATATATATATTACTTTACTGGTTCAATTTTTCTGGAAAACCCTAATATAGATTATAGACTAATATAGGAGATTTGGCAGGATGTACAAAGAAGCATACACGGCTGCGAATTGAGTACTCTAAGAAGTCAGTGACAATTTGAAGATTTGATATTTTGGTATATATGTATATATATATATATATACATATATATGTACATATATATATATGTATATATATATATATATATATACATACACACACAAACACACACACACACACACACATATATATATATATATATATATATATACATATTTATTTATTTATTTTATTTATTTAACATTGAATACAGGAGGAACAGAGCAGGGCTAGGGTTATCACTGGAAAAGAAGCTATGAGAAGGGCATATTTGGTCATGTTTTTGTGTTAATAAAATATATTTTGTATTTTTATCACTCTTTAAGCATATTTTATAGTGTTCTTGCTTTTCTCCTGTTCTGTTATGGTCAAGGAGAGTACTTGTCTGATGTTGATATGCAGAAAAAAATTATGTTCAGTAAGAGAGCATTATAGTTAGGTTGGTAAAAAAAAAAAAAAGATACCAGATGTTAGGGCTATCTTTTTCATCTATTTTCTCAAACCAATGAGATAGAATAAAATGAATAAATTCTTCCAAGGTGCCAGTTCTGAGATATAATTTGTTGTCGTTTTTGTGGACAACCCCAAAATATCAAGTAACCCATCTCAATTAGTAGCAGCCATCTTGATAGTGAATGAAACCTTAATATTGGTTCTTGCTGGTTCCTACTCTTGCACTTTAACTCCCATCTTTGAGATTATATTGCCCCAGAATCTCCCTTGTACTGCTTTCTGATGAACCTGAGTATGACAGTGACTACCAAGAGGGGTCCTAAGTAGATATTCAGGATGGATTCTTGGACCTAGAATACTCATTAGCCTGATAACTAGAAGGACCACATAGCTTATGATAATTAGTGTTCTTATTTCTCCTGCACGTAGTACAACATAAATGCTAAGCTTTCCAACTGCGGTTAATTGGTGTAAGGAACAGTAGATCACCAAGCATCAGGATGTGCTCTGACTTCGCTGCTTGAACAGTATGAGGGTAATAATTATTACAATTGTTGAATGGCCTGGTTCTTTCATAACTCCATTTTAAGTTTTGTAAAAGAAAATTCTAGTCACAGGGAATACGACTGTTAGCTTAGGGAAAGCTGTGAAAGCCAAAGGGCTTCTATAGCAGCTTTTAAGGAGACTCACATATCCTGCTGCTGCAGTAAATCAAGCTGAAGACCTTGAGCAATGATAGCAATGCCTCAATGTACAATCTATATCCAGCCTTGATATGTTTCCTAAGTCAAAGGGGAGAAAATGTCTGGGAAGGTGAGACCTAGGATGGGGGCATTTTTATAAATGAGCCTGAGACTTTGACCCTCAGATTTTCCTGAATCCTCTAGGGTGGGGAAATTTATTCTCTTCTATGTTCCTGAAGAAAGTGGTACATCTTTTCCTTGAGACTGTACAAAGGGCTCACATAAGGTAAGTGTTAAGGGATTTTCTTGAGGGTTTCAAGATAGTCACCTGCATTCTTTATTGCCTCTGTGTTAAAAAATATATTAAAAAATAAAATAAAAAAATAAGGGCCAGATCTTATCATAACCCAAGATATAAGATACAACCCTTGCTCTGATAAGACATAACCTATGTGCTGTAAGAATCATATGAGCTAGCTAGTAAAGTGGGCTGATTGGTAGATATTAGTCAAAATAGCACCTACCTTCTAGGTAGGTAAGTATACCTGGGGTGGTTAATGACATTGTTTGGTCATTATGAGGTTCAGGAAGATATGAGGATGGCTAACAAAACATTTATTGACAGGGTGCACTAAATCATCTCTCCAAATATAAAGTTTTTTTTTTTTTTTTTTTTTTTTTAGGGATACTTGTATAAGTACTAATATTTTCCTGAGATAATTGCTCAAAGTTTGATGTAAAGACAGGTTATGAGAGACAGAGAGAAGAGAACTTCCTTGACATGGCATTCAGTTGGAATGTATAAGGATCAAACAGATGAAGACTTTAGAATGGGATTTTATATATAAATATATATGAAACCCACTAGGAGAATTTATTCTCTCTCATGCAGCTATCTACAGTAGAGCCCAGAGGACACCATGTGCATTACAGGAAAAAGTAATATGCTAGTGATGTTGGGTGAGGGGGCGAGGCAAGAGGTTGGTGTTCACTGGCATCTTTGAGGAACTGGTGGTAATGCCCATGGAGATTAGCGTTAATGGTAGAAGGTTACTACATGAAATGGGTACTCTGTCATTTTGAAATGGCAGCAGCCCTATAGCATCGCATATGAATTAGAGGCAAGGCCTGAACAGAGATTATGATGTCTTGGCCCACAAGGATATGTAGTATTGGTTAATAGACTTTAGTATCCTTAAGGAAAGATAGATGACCAAATATGATATTGATCAACTTGATCAATATCGATAAAATATGGCATTAAATATATGTTTAAAAAAATCGAGATAACATCAAGCAGAAATCTCTCCTCTGCAGTGAAAAGTGGCAATCCTTTAACTAGTTTCACTTCTAAGTCTTGAAAGACAGTTCTTATCCCAAATGCTTACTGTGGGGTTAGAAAAGAGAAAAGGGAAGGTTTGAATTGATTCTAGTGGCGGAGTGCAGAAGGCTGGTGCCTGGCTTGGAGTCAGACGGATATTAGTCTCACAAGTGGGAAGACTAATCCTTAAGTGGGCCAACAGGATAGAGAAATAATGGAGATATAGGTCTTTGCTTTCTTGTCGCATCCTGGACTTCGCATGATTCTGAGGGCCTAATGTATGGCTATCTTGGCCCTGCAGAGTACATCCATCACTGTGGTGTTTAGAAAGGCAATGAGATGATAAATGTGTAACTATTAACATTGCTTTATGTACTTAAAACTAATAATAATAAAAAAGAAAGGCAATGAGTCCTGCCTACTCTATTTATCATTGTAGTGTTCTTTCTACCTTTTCTCCTCCTTTAACTCCCACCTTAATTTTAATAAATTTTAAAACTTAGGTATAATATGCATATATTCACATAATTCACAATCTATTCCAGTTCAAGTTTTTAGTTAGAATACTAAAATCACCAGTGTTGAAATACTAAATTAAACAAGTAAATTAGTGGTGTATTAGAAAAATATATGGTGATGGAAGGAGACTGACTCTGGGTGGTGAACACACAATGGGATTTATAGATGATGTAATACAGAATTATACACCTGAAATCTATGTAATTTCACTAACAAATGTTACCCCAATAAATTTAAAAAATATATGTTTGAAGTTCCTTGATAAGTGTTAGGAATTTTACATGATCTGAAATACTAAGAACAGGATATCATAAATCAAATATAACAGCCCTTATTTCTGCAGAGCATTGAGACCATGTTAATGCCAAAATTTGCTTGTAAGAGTCATATAATCTATTACTTTTTAGGCTCCATAAATTCAGAGAACAAAATACATCAAATCATCTTGAGATGATTTTTAAAATAGGCACAGCAATTGTAGCTAATGATGTAGTAAAAGTATAAGACTCCAGTGACAGAACATTTTTTTAAGTGACCCTGAGATTAAATTTACACATATGTCCTCCTGATCTTCTTTTTATTAGAAGCCCCCCAAATTTTTCTTAAATTTGCCCATCGGTTGGCAAGCAGATGTGGTGAGATAGAAAAAGAAAGACAAATATGATCAAACACCTCTGATAAAAACAAACAAAATCTTTAAATAGCTGTCCATATATGTATACCTAACACATGAACAGACATTTGAGATACAAACCAACATGCATATGTACAGGAAAAGTATTTTGATTAATGTGGTATTTCTTGCCACTTTCCGCCTCCCTGCAGTAGGAGTCGATGCTGCCCACTGCAACGATAGAATCACACCTCACTAACTCTATAATTTCAGCCTCGCTAATCTTCAGCCACTGCACCTGGTTCGTTGTCTCCATTTACTCAACCAATTTCCACAGGCTAGAGTTACAGCCTTAACTGGCTACTGGCCAAAAAATAAACAAAGGGAAGAATAAGTGACTCTATTCATGCCTCCCCAACACACCAGATAGAAGAAAAGAGTTTTAATCTTTATAGCATTTTCTCTTACAAAAACATGCCATTATTGTTTTAAATATATGATGCTAAAAAGTTTGTTTAATTCTCATTTCCAACAGTACTTTTAAACGAGTTACCTTTTGGAACTTGTGGTGGAGTTTAACTTGAAGGGGATTTAATTGATTGCATAAATTCTGCATTGTAGGTTACGTGAATAAATATGTTTGGGTTTTACTACAATAAGCAATATTGCTGGAATGTCTTTGGTACATGTTAGAAAGTTTTACACATATTTTAGAGGAGAAAGATGCATCTGTGGAAATTTTTGTACGGCGTGTTAGGTATTATGTATGGTCTATAAGCAAAGCTGTTTATATAATATGTAAATCTCTTGCGCTTATCAATACTAACGCCTCTCCAAACTGTGCGTTACCCATAGAGAGAAAATGTATTTATTTGTTATATTGTAGAAATTTGGTAATTTGAATTTTTCAACAATTCATTTTTTATACTTCTGTAAATTTTAATTTTGGCTTTCAATTTGAGAGAATAAAAACAAAATGTACTGTGGTTTTATGAGAAGATTTGTAAGCAAACATGGTTTGATAAATGTAGAAAAGTAATCTGGAACTAAACAAATTTTTGTGTGCAGAATGCAATTTGGGTTTTTAATGCTTTTTATTCAACTAACTATTATAGTAATTTTCAGTCTCAAGGCTTCTTATATCTTATAAAGCAAATTTCCTGTGGTTTATACAATAATAACTCAAGCTACAAACAAAAAGTAAATTAGTTAAATGATAGGGGTGATTAGGAACAAGAGAAGGTGAATGTATTTCTGCACAAGAGGTCTAGAAAAATTCACAGTCCAGAAGACAAAGCCAAATCTTAAAATATAGGCCACTATCTGTTTGACATGGCAAAAAGTGCCCTCTTACAACAGACTTGATGGAAACAGTCTATTAGGTTGGTGTAAAAGTAATTGTAGTTTAAAGGGTTAAAAATAATTGCAAAAACTGCAGTTACGTTTGCACCAACCTAATAGTTTAAGCCTTAGTGATACTACATTCAAAATTTTGGAGTTTTGTTTTGTTTTGTTTTAACCTTCATTTATAATAAAAATCATTGTATATAAAACTGGTCAAGAAAATCAGTAAACACAGGAATTCTGATGGTGCACAATGGATAGTGTTTTTAAGCCTAGTAAAGGGGGATGGTTGTGTGCAATGAGTTTATGACTACTGATCTCAGATTGAGCTGATCCAACTCTTTGTTTTAAGCTCTTGCTGTGGGGAGCAAGCAAGGCCTGACAGGGACTTCTTGCTGCTTTGAGTAAGGCAGAAACAGACGGCAAGACATAAAATTAAGCCGAAAGTTTGCTCCCTTACTGTTTTTTTCCTCAATGTTCCTTTCATCCAACTGTCCTTTGTTTAACCACAGATATTTCAGTAAGAAATTATATATATATATATATATATATATATATATATGTATATATATACATATATATATATTTATATATAATATAATAATACATATAATAATTTTATATATTATGTATATGTATGTGTATATATATGTGTGTATATATGTGTGTGTGTATGTACATATATATATATGTACATACACACACAGATAAACATTATGTTCCAGAAGTTATGTATTTTATCACTGAAAGTTTATAAAATAACTTTGACCACCTTTAATGCCCAATCCCTGTATCTGGCAACCACTAACCTGTTCTCCTAATTTATGAGTTTGGTTTTGTTAGACTCTATATAACTGAGGTCATACGGTATTTATGGTATTTGAATTTCTCAGATTTATTTTGCTTAGCATAGTGTCCTCAAGGCTCATTCATATTGTCACAAATGGCAGAATTTCTTTTTCTTAGGACTGAATAATTTCCGTGTGTGAGTGTGTGTGTGTGTGTGTGTGTGTGTGTGTGTATGTGTACGCATGCACCACATATCTTCTTTATCCAGTCATCCACTGATGGACACTTAGGTTTTGCACCCATGTTTTGACTATTGTGCATAATACAGCAGTGAACATAAGATTGAAGTTATCTCTTTGAGATAATGATTTTGTTTCTTTTGCATATATACCCACAAGTGGAATATCTGGGTAATATGGTAGTTTTTATTTTTATTTTTTAGGAACCGTTATAATGTTCTCCATAGTGGGTACACCAATTTACAATCCCATCAACAGTGCATGAGGGTTCCCTTTTTGTCACATCCTCACCAACACTTGCTAGCTCTTGTCAATTCTAGAATGGCTAGAATGGGCTGTAGCCATTCTAACAGGTGTGAAATGATATCTCATTTGGGCTTTGATTCACATTTCCCTGATGATTAGTGATGCTGATGATTTACTTTTTTTTTCTTTTATCTACTTTATTTTTAGAGCAGTTATAGACTTATATTGAGTTATAGAAACATTGAGCAACAGGTACAGAGATGTCTCACATATTCCTTATTTTCACACACATGCATAGCCTCCTCTGATATCAGCACCCCTCACCAGAGGGGCACATTCCTTACAATTGACAAACTTACATTGACACATAATCACCCAAGTCCATAGTTTAAATTAGAGTTGACTGTTGATGATCTACATTCTATAGGTTTGGATAAATGCATAATGACATGTATTCACCATTGAGTGTCATACGAAGTAGTTTCACTGCCGGAAAAATCCTCTGAGTTCCTTTGCCTATTCATTCCTCCCCCATAAACCCCAGTGACTACTGATCTTTTTACTGTCTCCATAGTTTTGCTTTTTCCTGAGTGTCATATAGTTCAAATCACACAGTAGATCAGTTTTTCGGATTGGCTTCTTTTGCTTAGTACTATGCATTTAAGGTTCATCTATGTCTTCTCACTGCTTGATAGCTCATTTCTTTTTAGTGCTGAATAACATTCCACTGCATGGATGTACCACAGCTTCTTTATCCGTTCACCTACTGAAGGACATCTTAGCTGCTTCCAAGTTTTGTCAATTACGAATAAGGTTGCTATAAACATCTGTGTGCAGGTTTTTGTGCGGATGTACAAAGCAGAAGTTTCCAATTCCTTTGGATAAATACCAAGAAGTGTACCTGCAGAATCCTACCTTAAAAGAATATTTAGTTTTGTATGACACTGGCAAACATTCTTCCAAAGTGGCTGGACCATTTTGCTTTCTGTCCAGCAATGAATGAGAGTTCCTTTTGCTCCACATCCTCACCAGTATTCGGTGTTGTCAATGTTCTGGATTTGGGCCATTTTAATATGTTTAGTGATACTTAATTGTTATTTGTTTAGTATTATTCTAAAACTACATAGTATTTGTTTATTTACATTTTTATAATATTTTTCTGTATCTCAGTTTCAGTAAAGAACATTATGATACAGAAATAACATTAATCTTTGTTGATGTGAACCTCAACCAAGAGAAACATTGAAAATCCCTAAGTTAATTAACGTACTTGAGCAATAATTGTACAAATATTTCTAGCTGCATGAGTTCAGAAGCACAGTCCTACATTTATACAAATTGTATAAAAATATGTAATATGTTATTCATTGTTACAATTTGTATTTTCCTCCTATTATATGATGAGAAATGTCTTTTCATATGCTATTTGTCATCTGTATATCTTTGTTTAGGTGTCTTTCAAGGACTTTGGCCCATTTTTCAATTAGGGTGTCTGTTTTCTTATTATTTAAATTTAAAAGTTCTTTGTATATTCAGATCGCAATCCTTTATACAACATGCCTTTTGCCAACTTTCCTCACAGTTTGTAGCTTTTCATTCTTTTAACATTGTCTTTCACAGAGCAGAGGTTTTAATTTTAATGAAGTCCAGCTTCTTAATTATTTCTTTCATTGATCTTGCCTTTGATGTGGCATGGAAAAAGTCATCTCCGAACCCAAAATAATCTAGACTTTCTCCTACATCATCTTCTGGGAGTTTTGTGGTTTGGCATTTTACATTTTAGTCTGTGACCTATTTTGAACTAATTTTTGGAAGTGTGTATGGACTGTGTCTAGATTCTTTTGTCCGTTTGTTTGTTTGTTTTTTGCATGTGGAAGTCCAGTTGTTCCAGTACCATTTGTTGAAAAGACTCCTTTCTTTGTTCCATTGTATTGCCTTAGCTTCTTTGCTAAAGATCAGTTGACTATATTTGTCTGTGTCTCTTTCTGGGCTCTCTACTCTGTTCCATTGATCAATTTTTGTATTCTTTCACCAATATCTCACTGTTTTCATTATGGTAGCTTTACGGTATATCTTGAAGTCAGGGAGTAGTAGTACTTCAGTTCCATTGCTTTTAACTACCTTTTTATTTTATTGGGAGGCAGTGCTGCAATAAATAAAGCAGGATGATATACGGCTTAAATGAAGGCTCTGGTCTCAGATGTTTTAGGATTAAATCTCACCTCTGCTCCTTATTAGCCCTTTGATCTTACACATGGACAGACCACTTAACTGGTTTAAACGTCAGTTTTCTCATCTTTAAGTGGGGAGTAATTGAAGAGTCTAAAACATTGTATTGTGAAATTAGATGAAATCATTGATATACATTGTTTTGCAGAGGTGTCTTTCCAAGTCAAGGTAAGCTATATCATTATTTTCAGTTTTATTATCATCATTAGCATTAGTGAAGCATTGGCTTTGCTGTCAGCCACTCTAAACTCCAATTCCAGTTCTGAGGCTTTACTATATACATAGCTATAGAGAAGCGTATTGTGAGGATGGAATCTAAACACACATAACAAGCACCTAGCACAAGTAAACTCTCACAAATGTTAGGGAATTGGATAATTAGATAATTGGAAATCAAAGCCTGTGGCATTCAATTCCCTTTTCTGTAAAAAGCATGGTAATAATACCTGTCTTTCAATATTCTACACAAAATAAAATCAGATTATACATTTAGTTGCCTAGAACATTACAAGGATTGAACAAAATACATCGTAGTTATTATATTATTATTGAGAAATATTTTAACTATTGAACTTTAAGTTTACTGCTTGTCACTTTCCAAACTATATGAGAAAAATGGGATGTTGCATTTTGTTTGTTTGTTTGCTTTATTTTTTTTGTTTAATATACTGATTGGTTTGTTTAAATGAAAGATATCTTAGAAGTACAAAACAATAAAAAAGGAAAAAAGCAGAGCTGCTCTGCTTGAGGCACTGGGGAGTGAGGGTTCCCTCTTACTGGACTCATTACCCCCCTATCAAAGCGACCTTGAAATGTCTGCAGAAAACAACTGGAAAACCAATGATCTAATCCATCCCTCTCATTTCACACGGGGAAGCTGAAAAATGAATTTACTTTATCAAAGCTACAGAAGAAGTTTAAGACAGGACAGGAAGAAAATCCATGATCCTGGACCTTTGGTTAATGCTTTTTCGGAGTACAAGGCATAGATAGGACACTGGGCTTGACAGTGATATTGTGATACATGATTTCTATCCCAAGCTCCCCAGAGGCAGGGACAGTGGTATTTATTTATTGCACTATTGTAAGTGTATTGGGCACTTAATTAATAGTTTGCTACTTCATTCACTTCTTCCATGGTTGATATTTATTGACTGATAGTCATTTGGTTTTATTTTGTAAAATAAAATTTTAATACATACGTTAAGTTATTGTTAGAATTCTCTACAAAGTAAGTGAAAATTAAAAGTTTCAGAGATCAGCATTCCAAATGGTTTGCCAAAGAGCCAAATTAAGAAATACACTTTTCCAACTCTCTTAGCACATATGAATATGATTTAAAACATATTGTCATTTGAAAAATGCAATATTTTCAATGAATTCGAACAATATTTTCAAACACTTTACAGTAGTATTATGTTGACATTAAAAGGATTTTTGGCATTAGAATCAAGTGACAAAGCATTTATCAATCATTCAAGGTGAATGCTAATGCCATTTGGTCAGCATGATATATATGTATTTATTATTAAATTAAAAAAAATTCAAAACTAAATGATTTAATACTTATCAAATTGATAGAAATAATTTTCACTATTTATGCATGTTGGGGCCCATAAAAATGGAATGTAATGATGTATTTTAAAATGCATTGTCTAATAAGAATTGGAAATCAAGGTGCTAATGTGAGAAGTGTTTAAATGTAGGTTCACCTAAAATATCACCAAAGAACTTCATGAATTACAACTTACATAAGTAAGGCAAGCAACACCTCCATGAAGTCTTAGTGAGAGCAAATTTAAGATACTTATGAGACTTTGAAATCTGCTTTTAGATAACGTTTTAATGCAGGAACTTGCTTTAGGATTCTAAAAAGATCATAATGTAACAGTGTAGGATTCCAAGGTATGGTAAGGGGAGGAATTTAAGGCCAGGGCATCAGAGTTTTTGGCTGTAAACTGTCCTTTGATGCTACTGAGAAGTGTATGGATCTTGCATTATTTCCTAGTTCCTAACATAAATAATAAACTTATTTGCCACTCCTCCTATCTTCCACCCCAGCAAGGGCCTCCCAGTGTAGTAAAGTCGTGATGATAAAGAGAATGAATAATAAAGTCACATTTATAAAGAAAGTAAGCTATGCAGATTTAGATGTTTTGGTTTTCAGAGGATTTATATGTAAGAGAGATAAGGATAAAAAATATAAAATAAGAAATTGCATACTCTTGAAAACTTTAATTATACAAGGCTTTTTATTTTTCTCCACAAATCAACATGTAGGTATTTTCAACAAGATTTCTCATATCTGTTGCAAATTTCCACTGAATTGTTTGAAAAGTTGTGCTCTGGAACCACAAGATTACTTGTTTAATGGTATTCTCATTGCCTCAAAGAGTTAATGACATTTTCACAGCCAATTTATAACTGGTACCCTGAAGTACCTCAGACTGACTTTGCCTCCACCAAAGATAACAGATTAAGAGTCTACAGAGAACACTGCCCTTAATCTCCACAGTTGTTCCATTGCCTGCACATATGAGTATTCCATCTATAATCGTTCGCCTCTTCAATTCATTCATCTGTTCATTCAGCAAATAACATACCTACTGGGATGCTAGTCTAGACAAGTCTGTATAGCCTCACTGGGGACCAAGACAAGACTGAGGAATACACAGTCCTGAAGCTTTATTTACATCTGATTGGGGAATAAAGACAACTAAAGATTAACACTGTAATCACTGTCATCAGGAATGAGTTGAAGAAAAACACAGGTTGGGTCTCAAAGAGTATATAGTAAAGAAAAGCAAACCAGTGTGGTCAGGCATAGTTTAAGAAAGATTTTTTGAGGAAGTTAATTTTCAGCATTGAATTTCATGTTGAGTATGATTTACCCAGGTAAAATGGCAGTAGAAGGGATATGGCCGAAAGAATATCAGGTACATAAAAAGAATTCATTTACTTATTAACAAATATTTGTTACAGGATATTGCATGCAGGGCATTTTCCTAGGCACTGTGAATATAATATTAAAAAGCAAAACAAAACACACGCCTGCTGTCACACAATGGAAGAAAGTTATACCAGTTGTGAAGCTCTAAGAGAGAAAAGAACATAATGGAGGTTGAAAAGTCATGTGTGACTTGAGTTATGAAAAAAAATAGGATGAAAAGTTTCAGATGAAGCTGCAAAATAGAGAAGGTTAGATTATCTAGGACTCTTTTCTAATCTGTGTCAAGAAATTCAGACTTTTCTTAAAGATAATGGGAAGCCTCAGAAGAATTTTAAGCATACATAGAATTGCATACTCTCTAAAACAAAGCAAAACAAAACAAATCAAAAACAAATAAACAAAAAAAGTAGCTCTAGTTACGGACAACAATTCTGAAATTTCCTTACATGTATGGGGGTGGGGGTGGTGCTGGATAATTAAGTAAATGGAGAGTGGATGGTAGTAATCAGGTTTCTCATTTGCAGAGAAGGAAATTCAGATAAACAAGAAATGAAGGATAGAATGAACGTTGTGGCATTGGATTAGAGCCTGAGATATCAGCGTGAACACATCATTAGTTATACACACGCAGAAATAGGTATATATAAAAACAATTATAGATATATGTGTATACATATGTTAATATACGTATATTCTCTAGCGCTGTCTACTTAGAGGGCCTAGAAACAAGGATACCTCAGTAGCAAGGAGCACACCCAGCACCCAGATCTTAGTTTCTGAATGATCTTCTCTAATACAAAGAACTAGTGTGCTTTGGATTAATGGCTGATTTTAGAGCTGAGGGAGGGAAAATTCAAGATAAGACTGGAGCATCTTAGAGAACCATTAAGAATGTGCTTTTAAAAGAAAAAAAAAAATGAGGGCATGTCAAAGAGGTATAGGAGCCAAATTGAAAGAGTTCTCAATGACCAAAATTGGAACAATTTGAGCAACAAAATGAATATAGTATCGGATTATAGATCTACATAAAACAATGTTGTATAATTCCATACTGATATAAATAAATGATCAAATAAACAAATGAACATAATTTTCTTCCAGAAGAATTCCAAAAATGTAGACGTGCAGATACCACCTCTAAGAACTGGGGTTGATTTCACAATTACAACCCCATAGCCCTGAGGGTGCACTAGGTATAGTGACTAGCTTTCAAAATATAGGATAGGAAAAGGGAAATTGGTAAACGTATAGTGGAGAAACTGAAAAATACTACCCTAAACAAGTGATGCAGATGAACATCAGCAGTGATGTCATGTGGATATCTTCCAACTCCCTATATGATGTGATGACAAGGACCCTTCCATTCTATGGTATTCTTTTCAAAACCCTATAAACTGAATCTAATAAGAAAAATATATATGTACTAGACAAACTTCGGGGGATATCCTAAAGAATTCCTAGGCAGTACTCTTTAAGACTGTCAAGGTCATGAAAAACAAGGAAAGACTGAAGAGCTATCACAGATCAGAGTGGCCTGGGGAGACACGAGGAATGAATGAAAGTAGTACCTCGTGCTACAGACTGCATACTGGGGTTTTCCGAAATATGTCAAAACCTACTCCACAATGTGATGGCATTTGCAGATGGGGCCTTTGGGAACTGATTAGGTTACAGTGTGGAGTCCCAGGCATGGGGTCGGTGCCCTTACAAAAGAGACTGCAGAGAACTCCCTTGGTCCTTTTGCCATGTGAGGACGCAACCAGAAGACAGACATCTATGAACCAGGAAACAAAACCTCATCAGACATAGAATCGGCTGGCACCTTGACCTTGGACTTCCCAGCATACCAAACTTTGAGAAATAAATGCTGTTTAAGTCACCCAGTATATGGTATTTTTGTTATGGCAGCCCAAAGGGATTAAGAAACCTGAAATATATTAAGAGACAGAAAAAGATCATCCATGGAAAAAGTGATGAAATCCAAATAAAGACTGGAGTTTAGTTAATAGTTATTAAGCTAACGTCAGTTTCTTAGTTTTGACACATGTACCAGAGCAATGTAAGATGTTGATGGGAGAAACTGGGTAAGTGTTTACAGAAACTCTTTGTATTTTCTTCACAACATTTCTGTAAATCTAAAATCACTTCAAAATAAAAAGTTTAAATGTAAATAAATAAAAGGCAGCTTTATACCTATCAAGGCCTATAGGACACTATACTTCAACCGGGTCATATCTTCCCTTAGCTAGTAAGTTTCCCTGGAGAGGTCTTGAAACACTGCAGATTAATTATAATTTTAACAGATATTGTCTCTGAAAATGTTACTTGGATTTTTTTTTCCTCTAGTGGGCCAGAAAACATTTCAAAAACTGATTTGTGTCGGCTTTCCTTTATTTGTTTAGAATAACTGCCATGAGAAATAATAATTTCAAAAAATAAATGAAAGCAAGCATGTTCTCCAAGAAGTGTTAAAGGACAGAGAGAATATTATTATATTTGACAAGTTGACATTAAACATCTTATTTTTTTGTAAGTCTTCACAGATGTCAGCAACATCATTATTACAGAGTACAAAGAGTTAGTTTTAACATGAAAAGCATTCGGCATTATTTATTTCTTTGTGACTTTTAAGATGCAGTTATTTTGGGAATGTTTTTAACTACAGGGCCATAACTACCCAGCATGACTATGTGCAACTGTCTTCCGACTTGTTTCTAATGGATTTCTTTTTTTCGTCTTTTTTTTTTTTTTTTTGTCACTGAGACCTACATGACACTGCTCTCATGGCTCAGTAATGAGCCAGCCAAGAGCTTGTTTTTATTCCACAGAACAGTTGTTTCCAGAAGACACTCCTGATTGGTTAGAAGCAGGAGAGCCAGAATATACTGCCAAGGTTTATGCATCCTTTCATTGAGTTCTTTCTGAGCAACGGGCACTCATACATCCATTTGACTTGGGACTTCCACATTGCTCTAGACTCATATAACCACAACTTACCTCAGGAACCTGCGTTACTTTCTAATTTCCCTTAACATTTGCAAAGCACTAAATTTTCTAACCCTTAAGAACAGTGGTCTCTGGCTCTTGCATTTATTTTAGTCTTTCCATTTAATTAATAGGTACTTCTTAATGATTCTGAGTTGGAGTTATTTTTGCATATTCTGTCCTCCATAACTATGTCTAATAGTACAATTGTTTTCCTGGTGACCTTATGCCTAGACGGTTCATTTTGCAAGCCCTGAATAGGTGTCTCTGACTCTTGCTCTTCTCTCTCTATTTTCTAATAAAATCCTGTGTTTCTTTCTCTCACTCTCCCCAGGGAAAGCCTTCCTCTACAGAAAGGCTGGTGGTCACCACAGTACCCACCATTCATTAAAATCATAATTTTTATTTCCTTTGACTCCTTGGTAGAATTAAACACAGCATAAAAAAGAGGAATCAGTTAACCCAAAATCTAATCTTCTGGGTAATAAAATATATATCTACATTTTCTGTTTTCTAATGCTATTATTCTCCCTTTAACTGTGCTTTAGTTTGTTTTACCGCTGTATTCCAACAGTTCTTCATTTAAGCCTTCCAAAGGCTGCTCTAACATCTTTTAACATTTCATTTTCAGATTTCATATACTACGTCTATGCATTTTGCAGCCTTATACTGTTATCATTTCATCCTGTCTTTGTTCACTTCATCTCTTCAACAAAAGGGAGGACCTTGCATGTCTGTGATGGTGCAACTCACTACCTGACATAGTTTAGTGCACATAGAATAAAGCAAGAAATTTTAATTGCTTCAAACTCAGCTAGCTCAAAACAGATACGCTGTCTTTGACATTTAGGTTTATGACCATCTCATATCAGATGCTAATTTGCTAATTGGCTGTGTCTTTCAGATCTATATCTAATTATTAATTGTATAATATGTACAAATATAATGTACAATTAGAAAGCTAGAACCTTCACATTTGTCAGAAATCACTACCTAGATATCTAAACATGAAAAACTTCAATAATTATATATTGTAATATATACATATAATATACAATATATACTATATATAATTTAATTTTTCCTACATTGTCATTTCATATGGTATTATGAGCAAAGAGCATAATTCCCACAGAATTAAATATTCTATTACAATGTAATTTAAAAGTCTATACCAAAACCTATTTACAATACACTACTGTTTGGAATGTATGTATTTTATATGTATATTTGTGCTCAACTCATTATTTCCTCAGGAAACATCGTTTTAAAGTATAATACCTGAGCAATGGTGTGTGAATATATGAAAGTTGTACTATGCTGTTTTCTCATCAAAACTATAAAGTTGCCTTTTTTCTTTTTCTTTTTTCTTTTTTTTTTGATATTCATTAATTTTCTTAGTAGTGAGGTAGAATGTTTTTGTAATATTTTATAATTAATTCTTTATAATGCTCCCTTACTTTTTCAGTTTGAAATAACCAATTGTTTCCTGTTCAGAAATCAAGTACATAATACTTTAATAATATCAACCTCTTGTACACCCTGTTTTCAAAAAGCATTCTACTAGTCTGATCAGGTGTGTTTGCATTTTAATATTGTATATAATGTTATATGAGGATCAGAAGTTCAAACTTTTCATCACCAAATTGATCAAAATTTTCCTTTGTGGCATTTTCTTTTTTATTGTTAGTAAGACTTTCTCATAATAATTTTAAAAAATCAAATTGATTTTCACTTCTTTTCTTTGGGGTGGTGGTGGATGGGGGGAGGGGGGTTCACGGTGTGAGGGATGTAAAAATAAAATAAAATAAAATAAAACTATAAAAAAAAAGAATAAAAAAAAAGAATAGTAAAAAAAACAATTTAATATAGCTGAAATCTATTTTATTGTGTTGTAGGGAATATGTAAATGTTTCCTTTTTCAAATAACTAATCAATTTCTTAAAACTATATTAGTATATTGAATTACCTCCTTTAGAAAATTGATTTTTGGCCTTTTTTGGTAATATTCCAAATATATAAGTTGGGGTAAACCTTTGACATATGAACTCCGTAATTTCTTGTTCAGATAAAACCATTTCATTACTATAAGAGCTAATAGAAAAAAAAAAGTTGAATATTCATCTTTTTCCAAATATTTGGGTTAGTTTTGTTACTTTTACTTCCAAATATATTTTGGGATCACCGTGTCAGTACACTTTTTTATAAATTAATATGTGAAACATAGAATCATTAAAAACATTTAATCCTCTCATTAAGAATATTCCTTGTGACTGAGTTTTCCATTTTGGCCCTTCAGGCAAATTGTTCTGTAATCATGTTTCATAAGCTCTATCTTAGTTTTTGGTATTGTTCTTGTCACACAGCAGGAATTTTATAAAATTGACTATACTTTTATTAGGCCATTAGTGTATGGACTACGCAGAAATGATGGTTTTATTTTTCATATTTAAACTTTCTAAAGTGTAAGTCACAAGTTTTAGTACAAGCCACTTTGATTTCTCAATTTTCATTTATGACAATTTCTTACTAAAATCATTGTTGTGGTTTGTTGGTTTTTTGGAGCAATCAAGAACATTGACTCAGAGTTATATAGAGAAGAAAACTGACAGTTGTTAGATGGGATTGGGTGGGGATGAGGGAGAAGGTGAGGGGATTAGAAAGCACAATCAGTAACCACAAGATTGCTCCAGAGATACGAAAGACAGTTTGGGGAATATAATCAATAATGTTGTAAAGATTTTGTAGGGATCCAATGGACACTTGTTTTATTAGGGAGACCACTTCATGGACAGTGTAGATGCCTGATCACTGCGCTGTACACCTGAAGCTGAAGATACGAAATAATGAATGTCAACTATAATTATATATTTATATTTGACATTCATTATATATATTATATATTATATATTAGTCACAGGATGTGGAGTACAGCATAAAGAATAGAGTCAGTGGAACTGTAACAGCTATATACGATGTCAGAAGGGTAGTAGACCGGGGGAGAGGGTTATCACTTTGTGAGGGGTCTATTACATTGTTTTGTGCACCTAAAACTGAAAAAAAAAAAAAAAAAAAAAGACTGAGATCTTAGTTCTCTCAAAGACCTACTTAATATTATATTAAATTGGACACAACAGGTTTATCAGCATAAATGTCCTATATAAATCTTGGAAACAGTGAAGTCAAGGTGCATAAATATTTATAAAGAATGGCTAAAAACAACAATAAAAATAGAAGCACAATTTTGTGCAACATACTAACAAAGGGGAAAGGCCATATGAAGAAAATCAGAATAGAATATTTGCTTCCAACAGTTCTATTTTCAGAATTTTCTTTCATTTAAGACATTGCAGAAAGAAATAGAAATGGAGAAATAAAGATGATTTGAAAATAAACAAACAAACAAACAAAAATCACTAACCGGTATCTAATATCCTCTCCAGGGTATTATCAATATCACTTTAATGGTATTGTATGGAAGAATATTGTTACAAGTGGAATTGTTTCACGAGAGCAGAATGTTAGAAATAATAAACTTCTTGTCTTTAAAAAAAAGTATACAGGGAGATCCAACGCATACAGGGAAATCCATAGCTCAATGTTTAGTATGTCTGTCTCAATCTCTCAGTCTCTCATTCTCTTATTTAAGGCATTAAGAAAGACTTATAATTTCAATACGAGACAATTGAAATGACTATCTACCCTGCATACTATTAAAGTATATATTTCATTACTTTCACAGTAGTAAGGTTATAAGTTAGTTTATGACCCAGAGAAGTCTGTGTTAAACTTAAATAGTAAGTTAAATAGAAATCACGAAAAGATGTTCTCTACCTTTCAGGAATTTGAATCTATTACAATTTTATTTAGTCATAAATTTTAATAAATCAATCTATTTTCTATGATATCTATGTCTATGCAGAAATGCAAAATTATGCTATCACTTTATATGTTAGGTTGGTGCAAAAGTAATTGTGGATTTGCAATTATTTTTAACCTTTTAAACTGCAATTACTTTTGCACCTACCTAATAGTCCGAACCCCATTGCTATTTGAAATTATTAAAAACTGAATAAGTTTTATTTTTATTTTATTTTTGTTGAATCTCTAGTAGGTGCATGACAGAAGACACTGAATCTCACATTCTCCTAATTTGGAGTATGTTTAATCTAAAAGGTATCATTGTTTGGTATTTTGAGAATAGATAAAGTAATATTGAACGGATTTTTCTCTCCATAAAAGCATTTACACGTAAACAAGCATGTAAGCAAGATAAATGAATAGATCAGCAAGATTGTGCCAACATATCTTGTAATGAAACCATCTAAACATTGCTTATATTGGACAGACTAATTTTCATTCAGAAAATTTACAGTTTGTCTCCTACATATTTTCTTCCCCATTGATTTTGTATTGCTTCCTTTTCACAGGCAGGTATTTTTACTATGGTTTTATTGCACTAATTCATTAACCTGACAGAAACATTTGAAACCAAAGATTTTTTAAATCTGTATGCTCTAGTCCACTGAAAACTGCTTTGGCGGTTTAAACTTGCCATTGTATATGCTTAGAATGAAAACAAGTGTGATATCTAAGAAAACCTATATACAGATGTAGTTCAAGAAGACAAGCACCTGTTTCTCTGATTAGAGTACTAAAAACTATGAGAAAAAGAGAGTATAAGTCATGGTCTTGCGTTTAGCAACTAAACATAGAAGTCTCTTGTGAATTTCATGATTCAATATTTACATTGACTTGCTTTTACAACTCAGAACATCTTTATATAAAATCCTTGAATGTGTTCGTATAATTCTGATAACTATTTTTTTTATGACTATATTGGGTGGAATCAAACCCAGCATATATTTGGGGGTACATAAAAACTACACATTTTTTGTTCATCATCTCATTTTGTATGATTGTAATTGAACTTAATTTCATATGTTAAGTATTTAGAATGTTCAGTTATTAAGGACCGTTGCTATGTTTTCTTATAACAAGCTATTTTTTAGGTAGCTATATTAAGCCCTTTCCAAGCTAAGAACCGATTCCGTATGCTCACTGGAAGATTTCTGTGTTGGTTTCTGGGTCTCCTTTGTCCCCAATCTGAGGTTCAATCCAGTATCCAGGGTCTGACATAATCTTATTCTATTGAAATTCACCATGATTTTTCACATAATTTGCCAGATTAAAAGGTTGCTTTCTTTCCTGATTCACTGA
The DNA here is from genome assembly GCF_964194185.1 of Rhinolophus hipposideros. Classification (NCBI taxonomy): domain Eukaryota; kingdom Metazoa; phylum Chordata; class Mammalia; order Chiroptera; family Rhinolophidae; genus Rhinolophus; species Rhinolophus hipposideros. The sequence goes on along the minus strand of NC_138047.1, from coordinate 90,776,661 downwards.
GAAATTTTTCAAGAGTTGTTGCCTTCAACTCTGGATCAGTTGCTTGGACCATGATGATCAACGTCCATTATCTCACCTGGATTTTCTCTGGCTCTTTTGCATGGAGCCACCTGCAACCTAAACCAAGGGTGGATTTACCACATATTATGGATGGTGTCCCTTTTGATAAATCCCCCTCTCTTTGGGCTCACTTTTTAACTTTTCTCAGTTGATACCATACGAGATGCTTTTTCCTTCCCACTTCTCACTAACCTAAATTTGCATAAAATTAATCCTGCCTCACACAGACAAATACATCAATGAAACTTGCGAAGTCTACATCATGGTGTCACAATGACTTGTACTCACCTGGCAGCTAACACAAACCTGATGCAATGTCACTGGTAGGTGTCATTGTAAGTGTCTGTGATTTTAAAATAACTATGTGGGAAGTGATTGGTTTCTCATTCTGCTTCTTCAGCTATATGTTTTGCCACTCTTTTATAATTGTTGTTAAACATTTACTGTGACGTTCCCAACTCAATTTTAAATGGCTAGAGGACAGTGACTTTATGTAGATATTAGAGTTTAAGGTCAATTAGAGAAGCTGGGACCTGCAGCAAAGAACTCACTTTCTTTTAGTTAGGAGATAGTCAAGATGATGTGGAGATATGTGGTCTTAGTATGGACAAATATTCCAATTGTTCTAGAGATGTCAGACATTTAAATTTCATACACATTATATCTTCAAAATGTTGTATAATAATTTAATTTATTTTTGAAAAGTGATAGGCCAAGCACATTTGTCTATGGCCAAGCCAAGGTATAAATATACCTTGACTTGGCACTGTACAACATCTGGCTTAAATGAACCAAAGCTGTAGTTTAAATAGATGATTTTTATTGAAATAGTTCATTTTAACAACCCCCCATAAAGGTTTTTCTAAGTTTTCACACTTTTCATACATTTATACATTTATTTAATATACATGTATTACATATTTTAACATAGGTGTTTATGGAGACTCAAATGTTTAAAAAAAACAAAAAAACCAAAAACTAGTCTTGAGAAATCTGGAACTCAAAGCATTCTCCACCATGTCCTCAGCTGCTCATTGGACATGGTGAATATTTTATAAACTAAGTGTTATTGTATCCATATTTTTGAGCTCCAATCTTAATTTAGTCACAATAATGAGTGGTAATTTGAGATAAAAATGGATCAACAGACATCAAATCTTAGAGAACAGAATAAAGCAGGTTACTTCAGAGAAATAGATAACATAGCTAATGGAAGACTTTTTTTTTTTTTCTATTTGTTTGTTTTCTTGCCTAAGGGACTATATGAGCAACAGGGCGATAAAGTAACAAAAGCAACACCCAAATCCTAATACTGTGAGAGTTTGGTCAAAATAGAAAGTGGAACAGATAAAGTATATGCTTAGGAGCTACTTAACTAAATAAACCAGAGAAGTTGGTAGTGAAAAAAATACAGATATAAAAGCAAACTTCAGAAGATTTTTACAAATCTAATAATTTCCTACCTGAGCTCTCAGAGAGTTTCTTGCACATTCATTTACAAATTGACACACTGCGAAACCGTCTCTCAACCCTATTTTTCCCACCAGCTTTCTCTGCAATTCTCTGTTCTATATTGCTTCTCAAAATAATTGCCTGTATTTTTTTTTTCGATTTTATCTCTCCATTACTTTTTTAAACCCATTTCATTCAGGCTTTCAGCCCTAACCATTTCAGAGAAACATTATTGCCCAATTCACAAATAATAGCCACATAGGTAAAACAGTGGTCTATTTTCTTTCCTCCTTTTATTTGATCTATCAGTTGTGTTTGATATAAATGAATCCCTCTTTCTTCTTAGGTATACTCTCTTTATTTGCCTTCCAGGAGAGCAGGCTCATGTTTATTGTCCACTCTTACTGTTATTTCTCAATTTCCTTTGCTCTTCACTCCACTTTCCAAAGTCTGTTAATATTGGAATGCTTCAGCACTCAGTTTCAGGGACTATTTTCTTACTAATTATACTCACTCACTTATTGAAATAATGTAGCCTGGTGACTTTTAATAATATTCATATTTATGCAATTACTCTTAAATTTATATCTCCATCCAAGACCTCTGCATGCAACTGCAGATATATGTATCTAAATGTCTACCCCAAGTCTCCATTTGAATGTCTAAGAAACATCTCAAATTTACCATGTCCAAAACTAATCTGATCTTTAGCCTAAAAATTACTGCCTTTACAGTTTCTCCATCTTAGTAAATGGCATCTCCATCCTTCAAGTTGGCTGACCAAAACCTTGATTTCATCTTTGATTAGTCCCTTTCTTGTATGACCTCCAGATACTCCATTAGGAAATTTGATTGCTTCAGCCACTTATCTTTACTCAACTGCTATGACTTCAGTTTGAACCAACATCATCTCTTACTTCCACTGTGATCATCCCGAATTTGCCATCATTATCTCTTACTTAAACCATTGCAATAGCCTCCCAACTTTTGTCCTTGTTCCAATACTGGCTGCTTACAATTACTCTCAACATAGCTGACAGTGATACTTTTTAAACATAATGTAAGGCCACATCATCCAACTACACAACGCCTTTCAATAACATCATATTTAATGCCAAGCAAAAAACAAAATCCCTACAATAGCCAACATGACCCTCCAAGATTCTGGCCTCTTTGACTTTATGTCTACTACTCTCCTCCTTGCTGGGATTATTTCATATACTCTATCATCATTGCTGTTCTTTGTGCAAGCCAGGCATTTACCAAGTAAGGGTCTTTTGGCTGACTTTCTCCTTTGACTGGAATGCTTTTACCTTTAGATATCCATATGGTTAACTCCCTACATTCTTCAAGACCTTAGTAGTTAATGGACAACTTCTTAACTACTCTCCCCTGACCACCCTGATTATAATTTCAACCATTGCCACAACTTCACAGTCCTCTTGATCCCCTACTCTCTTATTTTTTTTCCATACTACTAATAAATTTCTACATATGTGATTTAATTTTCTTATGTTTATTCCATTTCCCTGATAGTATAAAAATTCCATGAAAAAAGAGATTTCCATATTTTTTTGTCTGTTGTACTACAAGCACTACCTAAGATACACAGGGAGTGTTTGTTGTATAAATACATTTTAAAAAGAAAAAATGATGAGGGGGAATAAATGAGTTAAAAGTCAGGAAACATGAAGGACTGAGTGAGAAGCTGCATGTTATATTTAAATAGAATTCCAGAGGTAGACTGAGGAAATAAAACAAGAAAAAACAAAAATCTAAAAATCAACAGAATGAATTTACTCATAATTTAAAAAAAAGATACCTAATTTCAAACTAAAAGTGGACACTAATTAAAGGCTTCTTGTATGCAGCAATGAAACACACATAAATATTTTGTTTTGTTTTTTCTAAAATTCAATGTCTTATGGCCATTTTAACATATATAATGGTTTGATCCAAAAAAAAAAAATGTGCTGAGATAAAATATGCTTTCTCATGGGAAATTGCCATAATGTTTCTCATAAAAAGTAATTTTGATTATTACATAAAATACATGATAATTTTCAATACAATTCAGTTCTAAAAGAGCTCATTTTCATAAAAAAAACACTTTTATATGAAATGTAAGTTGTATAAGGAAGGTAAAGCATACATAATTTAATTAAGCTAGCAATCAGTATTATGTCTCAAGTAACTATAAAATGTCTGTGTATTCAATATTAATAATAATATTTTAATTAAACGCTTGAAATGATGTCTTACTTAATAGTAATTAGAAACCAAATATTATACTAATATTGAAAAATCATTTTTCATTAAATGTATAGAATTATTTTATTTGCTAATTGGAATTTATTTTCTCTGACTATTCTATAATTAGAACTTATGCTTATGATGGCTACACTATACATATTAACCAATCATATTACCTGTATATATTTTACCTATAATACTACTGATAGTATTTATATTTCAAAAACATTTTTTGAACATTTTGTTATAGCAGCCCAAATGGACTAAGACACTGCATCTCATTTATGTATCTGAATGACTTAACTCCACCCTAACTTAGCATTTAAAAATCTATAATTACCTAGACATATTTTATGAACAATCAATAAGAGATATTAGTAAATAGCTGTGGCATTGTACAGATGAGAAAATGAAAGTCAGGGAGGTAAGAAACTTTCAAAGCTAATAAGCTAGCACATTGCCAGAGTATTAGATCAAGACTAAACCTCATCTTCTGTATCTAGATTCATTCTTACATATTTTGACAGATTTATTGCACATGTTTTATTATCTAACATAATTGGAGAATAGCAAGTTAATCAAATGCAAAACATATTTTTCTCATGTCCCACCTTCCTTATATAATACAATTATTGTCAATTAATATTTTATTATTTTAGCCAAACTACTGTTTTGCTGGAATGATAAGAGAGTGATTGTGAACAGCAGAGCTTCAGATAAGTGAAAGTTAAGATGCTAACTTTGTAATATTATATTCTATATTAAAATCAATAATCCATATATTGCAATGCAAAGTAAAGAATATACAGATTGAAATTATGTATTTGAACAAATCTAATATCATTTAAAGATTTTGGTTGGTTCTACTGCAATGATTTTAGTAGTTTTAGTGATTACTGCTTGATATATTAACAACTTTTTAAACATCAAGAGTACCATGTCCTATGGTTCTTGCTTTTTAGAAATTTAAAGAAAAAAAAGATGAAGTTGAAAAGTCTTCAGGGTACATACAGATATCATATTAACAGGAGAAAATGAAAAGAAAGAACAAAAAACAATTGGTAGCCTACAAAAGTGGTTACCCACTCTAAAATGACAGAGGTATAGGCCTTGTTCAGACAAGTCTGAATATTTAAGGATGTATGTTTGGAATTTAAATGTTTAACAAGCTTCTCATGTGGTTCTTATCTAGACAGACTAGTGCCTTTGTAGCAATGGAGTTTGGAAATGTTGACCTATTTGTATCGTTATTCCAGTTTCAAATTAAATGCAGAAATGGGAAACCTTCATTTTAATATAATTTATACTATGCATACTTTAAACATTATCCATTATTTCACTGTGCTAGAAATTATAAGAAAAATTTATTAAAACTAGGATTGATATTTTTAGTGGCTGAAATATTTCTAAACAGGCAGGCATTAGTCTGCTTATTGTGAACTAGTAATAAAACAATTGCAGTTATAAACATATGTCTAGGTAATCATAGATTTTTAAATGCTAAGTTGGGGTGGAGTAAGTCATTTACATAGATGAGATGTGGTCTCTTAGTCCATTCGGGCCGCTATAACAAAATACCATAGACCAAGTGGTTTAGACAGTAAACATTTTTTCTCACAATTCTGTAGGATGGGAAGTCCATTCTGAAGGTAAATATAAAAGCAATATAAAATAAATACATAAAACTAATAATATAATCATAGCACACAAAGTAAATGATTATAAAATGTCAGTAAACCTTTTTTTTTTTTTTTTTTTTTTTTTTTTTAGTGCAAAGTCCATTTGGAGCTTTTGTCTTTATAAGATAACAAGGGCACTACTCAGAACTTTCTTTCCATATTTATCCTAATCCTCTATCTGGAGGTTATTTGTCTCCCTCATGCGATAATTGGCTCCCAGTACTGGTCATGTTTGCCATGTCTAAATTCTGGCTTTTGGGTCCAACATGTCTAGTCCTTGTGTTGCCACAATGAACCATTGTGTATTTATATGAGTAACAATAGAATATGCCTGACCTAATCCAAACTTAAAGAGGGCTGTATAATCCTACAATATTCCTTTTAAATCCTCTCTGTCAGGTCAAAATATTTTAGTTGCACTGATCTGACTTGATCTAATGATAGAACCTGAATTACTTAAGGAAGTGGGAGAATAGCATGCTCTTATATGCTTTTCAGAAATAACAATTCTCTTACAGTTTTGATGAGATTCAAACATGTTGAGATTATGTTCTTCAATGAGAGCCTAGAGAGCTTCTGTTTTATTACTCTGGTTAACAACAGATCCAATACCATTGGAAAAGAAATGAACAACTATAAAGACTGACTTTGTTTTATGTAACTTGAAAAAGCATAAGGATATTTTTAATCAAATAGAAAGCCAATACGTCAAAGCAAATGTATACACATTTTCTAATTGATACATTTTCTGGAATACGGTTTATGTTATTTTATTATATTTCACTATTTCTGAAAGCATAGCATGGAGAAAGGCATTCTTATCATTGAAATAAAAGTATTTAATATATATCAATGATGTACCATGAAAATCACATCAATTAAAAAACTTAACTTCTCCTGCCACCAAGATCCCATGATTTTGTGGTAGGCCATTGTTTTGAACCCTTCAAAATACAACATAAACAATTGTCTATGGAAGGTCCCTGGTTAACAAAAATATTTTAAAATTTACTAGCTATATTGGGTACATTTTTTTTGGTCTCAATACCATTTTGGATTTACTTTTCTCTCCATTACTTTTTTTAACTAGCCAAAGTTTTTTTTTGAAGCCTCCTGTGAGAACTCCAATCTAAATCTGTAACCAAACCCCTAATCTCTATATCAAATGGAAAATTTAGTAAATTCAAAAATTACTAAAAATTCCATGGTATGAAAATAAATAATTTTACCACAATTCTATTAGAAAATATAGAATAAGTTCTTGGAAATGATTGCTCGTTAATTAGATGCTCCACAATGTTCTCTGCTTCCCATCTTAGCTGTTTATCTTTTTCAATTATTCACTTCAATTTTATAATAGCTACCTGATAGATGATATAACATGTGTACAAAATTCAAAACAATGAATGATACTCAATAGACATTTTCTGTTTTTCAATATCCTTATCAACTGAGAGCTTTATAATTTTTATGAAACACATTAATTTGTTAAGACTTTTTAAAACATATATTGCCTGTGCCCAGCTCTGGCTTAATAGCCAGGGATTCAATGAAGCACAAAACACAACCTTTCCTTAAAACACCTTAGAGTCACATACTCAAACCTAGAAATCTAAACAAAAGCTAAAATAGAAGACAGCATTCCTATGTGATCCATATATAATATCCATTAAGGATAAGTAGGTCTAAGTTGTCTAAGAATTTACAGGGAGTTTCTTCAATTGATAAGAATTTCATAATGAAACACTACAGTTCTTCATGGAGAATATACATGAGAAATTGTTTCAATATATATATTTTTAAAAACCTGCACTATCAAACATATCATGTATACTTAGTGTGTTTCTTTTCCTTATCCAAATGCTTCAGTTTCTATCAGTCCTGGGATCACTAATGTGAATAGAGAGCACATGTCCTTTTGAGCATTCAAACCAAACTTTTAGATCCAGATTTATGTTTTGTTTCTCCTGTCTTACACAATATATACTACCATTACATAGTGCTGCAGAAAAATAAGGAAGCCGCTCTCTATCTGTGCAAATGCCTTTTTTTCCTTAGCTGTATCTTTGAGCTAATATTATATCTATTTTTCCATTGATATCTGGGGATTTATGTCCCTTATTCCATTGTGTATTGATTGAAGAATAAATCCCTGAAATATATTTCTTTTCCATGACATTGTTATATATCTATATTTCAGAACAAATGTGACTGTCATATTTTTCAGAGCTTCTACCACACAAACTACAGATAATCCAATCAGACAAACCAACATAATTCATTTCTTACTCTGCTCAAAATGCATATGCTTGAACAATGTTTTTGAAAACTTAACAATAGTTAACATGTGCCTTTAATTTTGGAGTCAGTTTTTCTTACTGAAATTTGTAGAGAAAAAGAAGAGCAAAACCCGATGAGACTATCGTTACCACTAACAATTTTAAACAATCTGACGCAATACAGAAAGATATGTTTGTTAAAAAAAATGAGTTGTTAGAAACTATCAAATGAAGATTAACAGTGCAGGGTTCAGCACAAAATAGTATATATGATACCCATTATGTGATTTTTTTCTGTATGGTGTTTATTTGTACATTTTCAATTCCTAGCACAGCATCTGAGAGAAAGTTGTTTTTAAATATTGTATTAAATTAATTCAATCAAGTGACACTGATTACTGTTAAAACACTTAGATCATACATTAATATACATGCAGCATATTTATATCATAGTAGTTATTCAGCTAAAATATTTTTTTATGAAAAACAGGTAATGCTCAGAGTAAAAAAAATTTAAAACGTCATTTCATTTTGACAGTACTATGATTAATGGGAAAGCAGTTACGAGTATAGTCCATTGGTGCAGTTACGTTGGGTGAAATTATGCATTGCACATAATTAAGAAACAGGATTGTGCTGGAGATGCAATAGGAATCTATGATGTCCCGGCAACTTAAAAATCACCTCAAAAAAGAAGGCTTGGTACATAGTAAATATAAAACTAATTAACTTTTGATTTATTTGTTACATGAAATTTTTTTGCAAGTTTGAACACTCATCTAATGGTCAAAAAGTGACTCTTTTAGGAAATGCATTTTTAGATAGGTATCCATCATGGATGTTTGCCATCTTGCATGTGAAATGTCTCCCAAGGGTGGAGGGGATATGTACAAGATACAAAAGTAGTTTTTACTAGTAACAACTTTAGATGATTCAACTGAAAATTTTAGATGGTTATGACTATGGATAATTACTTTAACTGACTTGTAAACTTTCATCAAAAGTTTGTGAATATGTCATGTATTTAGTGATCACAAACTTATGAAAGGAAATTACTATAGCTAAGCATATTACTGCACCATCAAGTGGTCACTTATGAAATTTTATCAAAAAGCCAAGCATTCGAATGTTCCGCCGTCTTTGGGCCATTGGGTATATTTGTTAACTGCAAGATTTGACAGTGACTCAAGAGTTTCACTTTATTATGCTAAAGCTATTAGAGATAGTCCAGTAAGTCCAGACCTCCTGACAACAAAATTATAGGATTTAAACAAGACAGAATTAATAGTTCTATATATATTTTGAGACTTGAAATATCTTCCTTTCACTATTCTCTGTTCACTTTGCTATATCACAAATTCCAATATTGTAATTATTAAAAAGTTTAGAATACCTGTTGGTATTACCCTCAAGCCAGTTGGAATATATGAATTAGTGAATCAATATTTTCATTGCATCAACAGATTTATGATGTATAAATAAGTTTTTTATATTTATAGGTTTTAATTTATATTGCTCTACTCTGAATGCTGAAAGTTCAAAAGTATAGTGAAAGGCAACCAAATTTGGGTTTTGACCAAAACCCAATACAAACTACTTTACTAACTAACATCAGTGATCCATGGATTTGGCTTCAAAATGACAAACATTACATTCAAAAGGCATCTTCACTCCATAAGTAATATAACTCACTTAGCTTAAAAAATACATATATATATAATATATATTATATATTATATACATATATATTATATATTAATTAATATATATTTATATATAAGACAAGATTTAAATAAGACAGAATTAATAGTTCTATATATATTTTGAGACTTGAAATATCTTTTTAGATAGTATTATAATATATTAATATATTTTATATATGTATATATGTGTGTGTATATATATACATATATGTGTGTATATATATGTATACGTGTATATATATATATATATATATATATATATATATATATATACACGTATACATATATGTATATATGAAACCATACAGTGTTTAAGAATCCCAAATTCTGCCTTTGGCTCCTGCATAGACGTAGAGGACTAGGCTCCCTGTTTGAGGAAAACATCAATTCAGAGAAGCCATCACATTTTATATGTGGGTCCTTCAGACATGCCTCACCAACCCACTCCCTAGGTTTCCTGAATTCAACCAATACTAGTTGTACTGGTTGCTCTTTACTCAATAAACATGCTCCTAACCACGAAGTTCCAGTGCCTGGTCTGGTACATAGGCCTCAGCCAGATTTTCAGGTTGTTAGATAAACAACAATGTAACTCTTCCCTTGCAATGCTGAACAGTAACTTAAGTTATATAAACATGGTTTAATTGAATAGACAAAAACAACTTAAATTACTTTTTTTAGTCATCACATTTTTGTTGGAAATTTAAAATTAGTATTTACTATTTTAGTATTTTATATATACATATATATTAATTTGAGTATAGATAAAATCATCAAAACATCATGATTCAAATAATCTGGGCGCTTGTACCTATAAATAACCTAATAAATTATTATGCTAGGACAAAGAAAAAAGACAAATAATCTGGAATTTATGTTTAAGTGGCTGATATGGAGTATGTTAAGTGAATGGACTGTTTTGAGTCATCTCACTCCTGAGAAAGATAGTAAAATCTAGTTTATTATGAAAAGTAAATTTAGCTCTCTTTCTCATTTTAACTTTGTACTTATGTTTCCAATTAATGCCTTTTGTAAATACTTTATGATTTGCAGACTCTTAACTGATTAGATGTTTAATTCTTGACCTTTCTAATATGTCCTTTTTTTCTGAATCTTAATCATATTAGAAAGTCTAACTTAAACTTCTAACATCTCAGGTTGTAGAAATAAATATGACTTAGCTATTTTTTCTTCTATATATCTTACTATATCAAAAGATATCTAATATAAGAGTCAGAAATGTGGAGTAATTGTTTAAAGAGAAATTGCAATAATGTAGTAAAATGAATGTTTAAATTGCATGCTATTCCAATTTCCTTTTGTTAATTACATGGCTATTTCTGAAAGCATTTGTGTATTAATATTTTTATATCTTTATATAATAATGTGTTAAAATTTCATGATTAAATTCTAAAAATCTAATACGTTACCCTACATATAATTGACTATTTAAATATTTTAATTGCCTGCACTTTTGTCTCTATTAATTTTTGTTATGATGATATAAATACAAAAAGCACAATGAAGAAACTATTAATGTTTATGTTATATTTCAAAGGTTTAAATTTGATTCTTTGTAACTGGTTTTCATTTAAAATGAAAGACTATTTTAATGCAGACTATGTATTATAAGATTTTTTTAGTGTAAAATCATTTGTGTATGGTTACTTAAAATATCTTATCTGAGTTAAAAAATTCATGGAAGATAATTTATCATTTATTATAAGTGATATAAAGGTTAAGTTTTAATGCTGTTCTCTAGTTCCATATAGTGTAGTTGTCACAATAACCCTATCAAATAAAAATATTGGAAAGTGGTTTCAAAAGCTACAAATTCTATCAAAATTCAAAGAAAGAAAACTTCCTTCCATCATCTTGAAGAAAGGTGACATTTAAGTCAGGTTTTAAAAGCAAGCAAACATTCAGCACAACGAAAAGGGCTGGGAGAGAATACTTAAATATGGAGGAGGCAAACCACATGGTGTCGTCTAGGAATGATGAACAGTCAGATTGGCTGCATCATTTAACATATATTGAAAAACAGTGTGAGAAAAGATTGGAATATATAGTTCATGGAGAAATTCAAATAATCAGATTAAGTTTTAAAACATTATTGGCCATAATAGGTAGTTCTCAAGGGTTTCTCAATAGGGGAATCTGATTAAAATGTCTTCGATTTAGGATTACTAGTCTGACAAATATGTACAGAATGACGTAGAGGGCAAATGTATTAGATATAATGAAAAGAGTTAACCAAAAGTTTATGAGAATGGGATGTGGTCTAAGTAAGGGTAGTATAGGTTGGTGTAAAAGTAATTGCAGTTGAAAAAGTTTAAAACAATTGCAAAAACTGCAATTACTTTTGCACCAACCTAATACCATTTAATAGGCCTTGGAAACAGAAACACTAAGGACTTATTATACTAAAGGAGAAATTGGAAACGAAGACCTGCAGTACATAAAATATTTGTCTTTATCCTGCATAGCTTAAAGTTTTGCTAAGAAGCAGCATCCAGTCAGGGTGCTCATAGTTCTTAACCCTCATTATGGCAAGATAGAGCTAAATATCTGAAGACAGCCAAAGACGTGTAAGCAGAAATAGCATGAGTAATTGTTAAGACAAGTGAGTAAGAAAATTTACCCTTCAATTTTTATCCCTGTCTACTAACTGAAAGCAAAAGAACTTGACATCGTATATGGCAGAGAGTTAAGATGGAAGGAGCCCAGTTTCCCTAAATTACCAAGTGCAAGGGTGCCTGCTGAAAATCTGAAAAAGGAGTGAAGTGTTGTTATTGAGTCTCTAAGGTTTGAGACTTTAACAATGAACAACTGTCCTTACTCTATCTACTACAGATGCTACCACATACAAAATCCTAGATATATTTCATTATTTTAGTATTCAAGCATTAAGCAAGAAATATTCCATTCCATTATCCAATTATAGGAGTAGGGCTCCTTGGAGAAATGGTTGACATTAGGCCTGGGACAAAACAGATCCAAGATGAGCCTGAAGCATCTTATAGTATCAGAAACAAACACACACACACACACACACACACACACACACACACACACACACACAAACTGTATGTGACAGGAACACAGAAGCCAACTGAAAGAACTCCCAAAGGACAAAGTCCCAGTGAACTAAAGAGCTGTGCAATAAAACAAAGAATTGAGTTATAACTCAAAGTAAAATTAAAAAATAATAATAAATATCCATGAGACTACATTAATATAAATGCTGATAAGTAAATAAATAAATAAGGGGAAATGAACACCTCCTATGTAGAAGAATTTAAAAAGAAAATGTATGTAGATAGTCTACCTTTAAAAAGGTGAGGCATAATTCCTCACTTCTTAAGTGTGAGATGTGCCTGGTGATTTATTTCCACCGAGTACAATTTTGAATGGAAGAAAAAATACTTTATGAAACAGAAACCAGCCAAACACTATCTCAGCTAAGTGATCAAGATTAATATGAACAGTTGTTAGTCAGGTTGAGAATATGTACCCTGGATATGATGTGATAAATGGTACTTTTTTCAGTGGCCTTCCTCCTAAAATCCCATAATTCCACTCAAATCATGTGAAAAACATCACACAAATGCCAGTTGAGGTTTGTTCTACAAATACTTGAGAGGTTCTTCTCATGATTGTCAAGGTCATTAAAAAACAAGAAAGGCTTGATTAACAATCACGAACAGGAGACTTGATTTAACATGATGTAACGTAAGGAGACGTGACAGCTAAATGCAATGTGGCATTCGGATGGAATCTTGAAACAGAAAAAGGATATTAGGTAAAAGTCAATTAAATATGCTCCAGAATTTCTTCAGATTTCATAACAATATATCAAAAATCAACTCACTGGTTGTGATAATTATATCATAATAACAGAAGATGCTAATAGGGGAAACTTGTTGTTTCCCCCCTATAAGAACTCTCTGTACTATCTTCACAAATTTTCTGTAAATCAAAACTATTCTAAAATTTAAAAAACTAATAAATTAAAAGTAGTAATACTGTTGAAAAACCATGCAGAGGGCAGTCACAGATCACAAATAACATCTGACAAGATAATTTATCCTGGAAAGTAGAATAAGCATCTAATCAATATATTTATCCCATCATTATCAGGATAATGGTATTTGGGGAGACAATTCCCTATGGTTCTCTTATGGTTTTCCACATTTTCTGAGTGAAACAGAAACTGTCCTGTTGTTCCAAACTATCTTTTCAAGGCTCTTAGCAAACTTTGTACATAGCAAACATTTCTACAGCCAACAGCCTTGAAAGATAGTGAAGGGCAGGTTCATTTATTGCCTATTACAACATTAGCTCGTGTTTCCTGTACTATAACACCACTCATTGTTTGTATAGGTGATAAACAAGGTGTTCATGTTTCCTTGTCATAAGGAAACTGGGTGGCCCATTGGGGCTCATAGAACCAGTACAAGAAAGTGCCGATAACCTCATTGTTGCTATTGCTGTGAATATTAAACTGTCTTTCATCTGTGACCTAGAAATCTTGTATATTTTACCAGCATCCACAAAACTGGCCATGCTAATATGTTAGTTTGCAAGTAAGGTAATCTCTCAGATACTTCAGAACTCTTAGCAAGAGGTCCCACAATATTTGGTGGGTGTGATTTAATCATTGTTGTGAAGTAGTTACCCCTATGTGTCTCCTACTCTTTCTTTTTTCAAAGGGAATTTTCTATTGCAGTTACTCACTGTTGTATATTATAGCCTAATTACTTTGGTTATAATGTTATAGCCAAATTACTTTAATTTGTTCATTTTCAGTCTACAGAATCCATATCCAAATATAATAAAGAAGTGTGTACATCAAGATCTAATAAAGTGGCAGCTCTTTTGGATGGGGGATTTTTGTGTATGGGAAGAAGTGTTTGAAAAAGCATTTTGTGGACTGATAGTCAGGCCTTGGCCCAGATGTCTGATAGTGTCTTTTTTTGTTTTCTTGAGAAGTATCTATAAGGCCAACAATTATGTGTCTAGTCTCCTTAAATCTAGACATGACTGCTCATGTAACTAATGGATATAAAATGAATGATATACAATTTCCTGGACAATGTGGTAAAATCTATATTACCCTCCTATTCCTCCATCTCCAATTCCTTCCATCTCCTATATGCTGGTTTCAAATAAAGGACTTCATGGTCTTCTGAGATGATTAATGGATAAATTAGTAGGATCCTGAGTCTTTGCATTACAGCATAAAATCCCAGCTATTGAATACATACATCAAAATGTTACATGAGTAAGAAATAAACACATTTATGTTAAGCTGCTGAGAACTGAAGCATTGTTACTGCAACTAGTATTAATCTACCTATCTAATTAGTAGTGAGAAAAGAATAACAATTAGAAGAATGATTATTTTTGGTGATATCAATAGATTTTGCTCACTAGTTAATAGAAAAGTAGACAAAAGATAATTCTCTTGTGTCACCAGTGGAGGATGCAGTTGGGAGTTTAAATTTTGAGATTCCTTTAAAAATTTCTATCTAGACTTACAAGTACTTATTTTGATTTGTGTTATGACAGGCAGAATAATAGGCCCAAAGATGTTTATATTCTAATTCCTGAAATGTGTTAATAGGTTACGTTACCTGTCAAAGAAAAAAAAAAAAACAACATTATCGAAGATGGAATTAAGATTGCTAATTACCTGCCTTAGAATAGGGAGATTATTTCAGATTATCTGGGTAGGTCCAATGCAATCACAAGTATCTATACATTGGAAAAGGGAGATGGAAGAGGTCAGAATGATGTCATGTTGGAAGGACTGAGCCTGGCTGTTGCAGACTTTGGAGATAGAGAAAGTGTCCACAAGCAAAGGACTGCAAACTGCCTCCAGAAGCTGTGAAGGACAGGAAAACAAGTTCTGTCTGAGAGCCTCCAGTATAAAATGGAGCCCAGTCAGCAACTTCACTTTAGCCCATTGAGTCCTATTCTCAATTTCTAAGCTGCAGAACTGTGAGATAATAACTGGTGTTGTTTTAAGATACTAAGTTTGTGGCCTTGTATTATAGCAGGCATGGAAAACCAATGCAGTAGTCATCCACACAGAAGGGATGTTTCACACCACAATAGAGGAAAAGATCAGCAAGAAAGAAAAGCTAAAATGAGGAAAGAGAAGATAATTGTAAGGAAAAATAGAACAGAACAATTCTTTGATAACATCCATATTTTATATCAAGATATTGAAAAATAACAGAGTAGATGTCTCTTTTTAGGAAGAGAAGAACCTTGTTCAAAAAGCAGAGGAAAAGTGCTCCATGACAAAGGTTTAACCTTTCTTCTGAGGTCTCTCAACCTGCTCTGGTGTTTTTATTTGCTATTTAATGTTGTATTGCCTTGAACACAGATATACCCTGGGTGCTGGGTGAGTACAGACCATCACAGATATCTCTGGCCCACGACTTGGCCTACTTGGCAGCCAGGGCCCCCTTCCACCATCCACCAGACCAATATACCTTGCCTTGATCAAAAGGGGGGGATTTGAGACACTTGTCTTCCTCCTCTTCCCACAGGCCCACAACTCTAACACAGAGAAGACTGTCAACCCCCAGGGGTGATTCTACACTGTTGAGACATTAGGTATCCAGGTGGGTGGGGTGGTGGTTGGATGGCTCCCTCTTACCAAGTCCTCCTGGTCTGCCATAGCAGGCTAGGCAGCCCCTATCTGTGGAGAGTACAGCTATGAGCATTAGTAGCCAACACTCGAAGTAGCTGGAGAAGGGTGTATCCGCCCAAATAAGGAATCTGGGGGGCCCACCAGCACCTCCTACAGCAACCGAGGCTTGTGCTCTGATCGTGGGGTGGCACCGGACTCAGTACTCCTTTGACCAAGCTCTATCTTGTTTTGCTATAG
Organism: Rhinolophus hipposideros; assembly: GCF_964194185.1. Lineage (NCBI taxonomy): Eukaryota > Metazoa > Chordata > Mammalia > Chiroptera > Rhinolophidae > Rhinolophus > Rhinolophus hipposideros. The sequence goes on along the minus strand of NC_138047.1, from coordinate 90,760,334 downwards.
TGTGCTAGTAACTGCAGAATTCAGAGTGTTGACATTGAAAATACTGGCCACATATTCATGGGTCAGGAAAAATATGTAATAAAGTTGTAAACAGATTTTGGATTCCTGTTCATTACCAGGAAAGTCTGGGGTTGGTCACTACTATTATACTATTGATAGGGATCATAAACCAAAATTAAAAAAAAAAAAAAAGACAAAACAATGAAAACCAAAGGACAGGAGAAAAACTAAAACTCTGTTCTTTAGCTTTTGCTGAAGCCGTATCCGAGCACAACTTTGGATAGAACCAGGGCTATTCCTCTGGTTATTAAAGACTTAGGGAGCTTTATTTACAGTGGCCAAGACAAGGATACTAACAAAGTGCCCTTCCATAGATGATTGGACGAAGAAGATGTGATATATATATATATATATATATATATATATATATATATATATATATATATATACACACAATGCAATACCACTCTGCCATAAGAAAAGATGAAATAGTGCCATTGGTGACAACATAGGTGGAACTTGAGATTATTATGCTAAGGGAAGTAAGTCAGACAGAAAGTAGAGAACCACATGATTCCACTGATATGTGGGATATAAAACTGAAAACACCCAAAGAACAAGACAAACAAATGAAGAAACAAAAACTAATAGACACAGACAATAGTTTAGTGGTTACCAGAGGGTAAGGGGGAGGAGAATGGTAGATGAAGGTAAAGGGGATCAAATATATGGTGATTGAAGGCGAACTGACTCTGGGTGATGAACACACAATATGATATGTAGATGATGTAATACAGAATTGTACACCTGAAACCTATGTAACTTTACTAACCATTGTCCCCAAAAAAACTTTAAAGAAAAAAGTAAGACAGGAAAAGGAGCACTTGCTTATATCATTCTATGGTTTAATAAAAGCAAATTCAATCTTTTATGCACAGGTGTATGTATATAAAATTACTAAGGTGTGAACACGGCCCCTATAACATACACAAAAGCAAATAAACACGTGCCAATATTTTACATAAATAAGTTTATTTGTTTAAAAAATAGACCATATATATATATATATATATATATATATTCTGGAATTTGCTGTGTTTTTAAGGTCATAAAGGTAACATTCCTTGGTAACAAATGTCGTAAAAAACAAAACAAAACTGAAGTATCACATCTGCATAATGTAGATTACAGATAATTTGTGGCTTATATTTTCTTAAGAATATGGAATAATTTCAGGATCATGTTTATTTATTTTTAAGAAGGGTGAAACTCACAGTGGACCATACAGGGATTGAACCAAAAACCTTGGTGTTATCAGCACCACTCTCTAACCAACAGAGCTAACCGGCCACCCGTTTTTTAATTTAATTTACTTGACCAAGAGGTGATTTCAAGTTACTCTGCACAATAAATTTTCTGGACTATTTTTTTGTCTCAAAGACACTTGAAAGAAATTAAATACAATTTTTCCTTAGGCTAATGGCTCGTTGTTTGGTAATCACAGAATTTATTTACAGTGAATTTGGGAGAGTTATATGTTTTCTACATATTTGGATCAGTATGATGATGATGATGATGATGATTTATCATTATTATTATTATTATTATTATTATTATTATTATTATCATCATTATTATTATCATGGGTTTCTTCATCTCCATATCTATATATTCTGGTAAAATAAATACCTCAGAATTAGACATAGTTCAGTAAAATAATTGCCTGAATTACACAGTTGCTGGTTACCTCTTCCATATCTATGTCAGTCTTGTGGAATTCATATATCCCCATAATAATACATGTGTTGTAGATGAGATTGCATCCACTCCACAGCTCTAGGGATGAGCCTACCCTGAATGGCTTTTTAAGTCAATGAGAACACTCCATTCTGTTGTCAGGAGTGATTGATTCATTTTTGGACACTGACCTAATTCAGGTCAGTAGAAAAACAGGAGATAATAGGAATTTCTGTGTACACAGTGAGATCTTTCAAAATCAAATCCTACTATATCCATTTTTTCTGTGATGGGGGAAATACTGATTATCCCTCAAGCCACCATATCACGGAAGTTAAAACCTTATAAAAGGCACAGAAGAGACAGATAGGCAGGTTAGGTCATTAATATTATCATGTGAGTAGATAGATGAAGACTCAACTTGACCAATACTCTATTTGTTGCACCAATAAAATATGTTACCATTTAAATAAAATTACAACTAATTAAACTTATATTTTACACCTAAAATAACTTTCAGTATTTTGATAAAAGAAAAATATATCTCAAAATGTATATTATAAAAGACAACGGTAACTTAAAAAATGGAAAACAATTGTACCTCCTCTTTAAGCTCAGTGATTGTACATTTGGCAGCAGGTGAAACTTGGATATAATAATAAATTGGCAGGCTTTTATATCCCCAAATTCCAGAGTTAGTATGTACAGCACTCTCGAGAACACTGTAAAAATGACATTGAAGTTGAGATTGAAAAATTGAAATTGTCCTGTGTATTTTTAGGAAGAAAACTGATGATAGTGAGATGACATACTTATGATGCCTTCTAACTTTACCTCTTTGAAAGCTCCATTAGTAAAGCATAACATATTCAAATTTGTACTGTAGAAACAGACAATTCTCTTTGCTCAAGAGTGGAGTATCCTATCTTTCATATTGATTCATTGCAGGGTATTGAAACAGAAAATACTACTTTCTTTGATCACTGAAACAAGAAACAGAATTCTACTCTTTGAAAAAAACCATGTTTATTTACCACTTTCTAGCCAGTTTGCTTATTTACATCAAAACACTCAATTCTGGATAATGATGATCTCATCAGACAGTTTGTCATTAGCAAATCATTCCACAGTAACACATTAGGGTCCAAAACCCCTACAGTTGTCCATCAACAAGGGCCACTAGGGATGACCTGGTTGTCCATGGAGAGAATTTCATCGGCCTTTGACCTTGTCAACATTTATAAAGATGCTTGTGATTACATTGGTCCCACCTGGATAATCTTACATTATGATCCTTAATTTAATCATGTCAGCAAAACCCTTTTTGCCACCTAAGAAATTAATGGATTTATAGGTTCTAGAGATTAGGATGTAGTTGACTTTTTCTGGGGTCCTGGAGTATTTTGTCTACAATAAGAATTAACAATAATAATAAAAAGACAGAGAAGTTAAAAAATGAATATTAGACACACCAAATTTCCTAATTTTGTTGAATGTAGAGAAATTTTAAATGATTTTGAATTCCAATGGAAAAAAAATGACAGAATTAAGCTTTACATAATTTTGCTAAACTGTTAAAAATATAATATTTGTTATGACCTGTGTTAGAAAAAAATATTTTTAAGTGTTTATAGTACTGTTAATAGGGAAAAAAATTTCCTGAGAAAATCCAGTTTTATATCATGCATATGAGATCAAACTATAAAAAAAGTTATGAATATATAAAACCGTATTCCACCTGGAAAAATTCAGAATCTAAAGCTAAACAAGAGATCATTTGAAGGTTCAAAAGGAAAAATTATTTTAGATATGATGAAGGTTGGGTTATTCCACTCCACTGAATTGCTCAAGGGAGTGAGTATAAATGATACAAATAAATGCAAATATGTCCTTTGGAATTTCTCCAGAAAGCCGCTTGCTTTTTTCTCTTTCATTCTTTCTTCTTTTCTTCCTCCCCCACTCCCTCACCACCACCCTCTCTCCCTTTTCCTTTCCTTCATTTCTCTCTTTCTTTCTCCCTTTCTTTCTTCTCTCTCTTCCTTCCTTCCTTCCTTCCTTCCTTCCTTCCTTCCTTCCTTCCTTCCTTCCTTCCTTCCTTCCTTCCTTCCTTTCTTTCTTTTCCAATCCAGCTTACAAACATGTCAAGTATTGATAAAATATTTTGCTGAAGACAGTCAAAAGTTCAAATTTAACCCTGAGAGAGGTCAGAAACATGACTGGTACATTTTTTTTTGAAAAGAAACAATTTTTTTAGTCTGATTTCAGAGACTTTACATTTTATTTTAAGGACACCTTAGATGCAGGTTTGTTATTACTGTATATTATCATCCTTTTTTTGTTTGTTTGTTTTGTTAGGATACCAAGTAATCTTCCCTGGTTCCACACTTGATTCCATCTTATTATTAAAAAATAAAATTCTAGTATCTTTGTCCTTGAATGTATTCTTTTACCTATCTATTCATACTCCAGTGATCATCTCTCTTTTAAACCTCCACTATACTTTACATTTATTATAACCCTTACGACATTCTAGCAATGATGTGTATAAAGGTCACTGGGTACCATGTCAACAACTAGAGATCACAGATTGTGTTTTAATTATTTTCAATTACTAATCACTCATCATAGTGTCCAGCACAGAGAAAGACCTCCATACGATATTATTAAATAATGAATGTATACGATGACATTTAATAAATATTTCTATTTCTATAGATGAAATTCTAGAAAAATGTAAGTGTAATTATGAGGACTTGTAAACTTATCAAAATAATACAGGCTATTATTTTTTCTCTTTCATTCTTTCTATATAATATAAGAAAAATATTTAGAAATAGTAATAAGTTTTGGTCCTAACTGAGGTTTAACTATTCAAAAGAATATCAAATTTTCAATTTAGACTTTATCTTGAATGTTCTTTTTTTTCCCTGAGGTGAAATCTGGGGATGAAAATTCATCACAAACAAAATGGAGAAGTGTTGTAATATAAAGTCAATTTTCTCACATCAAGAGATAGTACAGATAACAAAATAAGAATCTCTGTTTACTAGCTTAGTATGTTCTAGTGCTAATTAATTTATCATTGTGCTAGTACTTTATATGCAATTCTATCCAATTTAATTATCAAAACAATTCTGAATAGGAGTTACTTTATCCCTTTTACAGATGAGAATACATGTGGTTAGAGTCCTGCATTTAGAAGAAGCAGAATTAGAATTCAATCTAATTTTCTCCAGGTCAAAAATCATGCCTTCCCATTAGAACATAGCCCTCACACATCACTTTCAGTATATCTTTTAATCAGTAAAAATGTTTATAAAGAGCTAGTATACAGATTCAATTTGAATCTTTATTCTGCATGCTGACATCCATATTAGATGAATTGTTAATCATTACCCTTTACATTACTTTACGCTATTCTAAAGGATTATGTTTTGTATATATACAATTAATTAAATCTAAAGGGTTTTAGGTTCCAAGATTTGTGTACAAAAAATAAGCTCTAACTTTCAGTTTCTTAAATATGATGACATTTTTTAACAGAAAATGCACTGCTGTAAACATTTTTTTTTTTCCTTAATATGCTTTACTTACTACATCTAGTCTCTTGGTGATTCCCAGGAATCTTAGAGAATGTGGTTTTTGTTTCACCATCGACTCAGCTCTTAAATGTAGCTTCCTAAGATATATTGCACACTGCTGTTATTCTACTCATCTCTCCAATGTACAGCAATAAACTGGGTGAAAACCTGCATTTTTTTTCCCTTCACTTACTTGAACATTCTTTGTCCAGATCCTTCTATCAACAGCATTTCTCTCCAGGTAATAGTTCTCTGTTGAGAGTACTTTGAGCTGCTATGGTAGGAGGGACAGTAAGCTATGAAACTATATAATATAAGAAAAATATATATATATATATTCTCTCTGATTTTATCCTCTCGGATTTTTCCCCTGAGTTCTCACAGATGAGACTTCTTAGATTTTCCAGTTATGCTTATTGAACACCATTGAGGAAAAAAAATGTCTAACTCTCCTGTAACTTTCTCAGGTAAACAGTGAGACTCCTTTTTCCGTGTTCTTATTGCAGCTACTACTAGTCTTAATACAATTTTAGTCATATTTAATTGCATTTAATTATTTCCTTCCACAGGAGTGCACAAACCTGGAAAGAGGCTCTCTCTGTCAGGGGTATATTTTTAACACTGAGAAAAACTCTGCACGTGATACCTAATTAACAAGTTTAGTGAATGAATATTTTTAATTATGAAAGACGCAAGGTATGGATTTCTAATCTGAAATATATGGCCAATTATATCTCATATTAGTTTTGAGAAAAACTGAAGAAAAATCGTATTCTAAAGGACAACCAGACTCAAGAATTATCATCTTTTGTCCTGCAATACCTAAAACAGCACATTTATTTGGCTTTCAAAGAAATGCAAAATAAGCAATTCTTCTGTTCTAAATCCCTTCAGGAGCTGAAATAAACCCTATTCTATTAAATTACAAAATGATCTCTCTAGATGCTTACCTCATTATTAAACAGAGGCAAATACATGTAAGAAGTTTTTACTTATTGAGAGTTTTAATATCCTATTTAATATGTACTTAAAAAAACTTTTTACAAGGAAGTAAATTAGGGAAATGTCATCTATGTGTTTTAAGCCAAAATATCTAGAACATTTTTACATATCACAAAATGGAATTAGAAAACCAAATAAAACTGACTATATAGTAAAAGTACTGTGTATATATGTGTATATATATAAAATATGTATTATATTATAATATATATTATATATAATTTCTCATAATCAAAGTAAACTATAGGACATTAATATATTATTATACCTATAATTATATTATAATATATATATATATCATAATTTCTCAAAAATCAAAGTAAACTATAGAATAATTAAATAATATATACAAAAATAAATAATAAGCTCTAACTTGATACATCAAAACAGAAAGGAAACATTTAATAAAATATTCTTTATAAACTACGAATTGGAGGCCCCTTCTTTAACAGGATAAGCATAAATGTAAGCAAAAATCAACATCAAACTTTCAATTGTTGGAAGAATATTCCCTGGAAATTTGGGGGGGCGGTATTATTCACTATGTATTGTCTACAGATATAACACACTTATAAGTTTAATCTTCATTAACACTTTCTCTGTCACATTTTGAAGTCTAGACATTAAAAATAAATGATAAGTCAAGCTCTATTTTAGCATTTTCTGATTTTGTGTGGTGCAAATACTCACGTCATGGATTATTTTAAGCCAGTAATGTGTTGTCATTGGACACAAAGTTGGAAAGAAATGCATACTAGCTCACTATTACTAAGCATTTCCACCATACAAATAAACAGACTTAACCTGAGGATTATAAATTGTAGCAAAACGTAATAAACAGTGAGTGTTAAATATTTACATTTGTTTTTAATATGTTTAATTATAAGTTATGTAATTTACTTTTTAACTATGGTTGTATTTAACAACCGCTTTGCAATATTCCTGAAACATTGAACATAAGCATTTGTGAGGTGGTAAAAACTATCTCAAGCATACTATTGGCAGGGTTTTATACAGTAGAAAACCAAGATTGACCTATAATGTTGGAATAATATTGGTGATTTGCTAAAGTATTCTCATGACGTTGATGAAGGAAACGTCTCATGGATTCTCTTAGAATATCAATAGTGAGTAGAATTGTCACAGATAATAAGTACACAACACTACTGCTTTGAACCAACATAAAGAAACAAAGAGCAGATTTACCCTCTTGACTGAAACATCTTAAAAACTGGACTAAAGTATATGAAACAGCATATCTTGAGGAATTAGCTATCAAGCAATGAAGGACAGTGATCTCTGGGACAGAAAAGAGGGAAAGTGGCGAGCCCTATGATTTTCCCAACTTTCAGCCTAGATAAGGTTTTTAGGTCATGGTAAAGGGAGGTAGAACTCAGATAGAACTTGAAAGTTTCTTTGGCTTGTTATGGAGTTGGGAGTTCACAGAAGCTGAAATAGCTAGATTTCACAAAACAAAGAGGGGAGCACTGCACAGGGAGAGAACTCTGGAGATCTTTACAATACTCTTCTCATGTATGAGGGCTGACAATTAAATTCACAAACTCGCCACTGTGCGCTTACACTGGCAGCACTGTACAAACACGTCGGTAAGGTTTCATAACTTTGGTATATCAGTGTCTCACATCTGTGTTCGGGTCGATGTGTGGAGGTATCTTCTTGAGTGGTGTTCATTATTGTTGTTGTGTGTTTTAGTGTACTGAAATGAGAATCTCTGAGCTTGAATGAGAGCAACAAACAGACATTACATTTCTTGCTAACTTGGCAAGAGTGGAAGTGAAATCTGAAGCATGTTAGTCCAAATTTAAGGGGATAATGCCAGGAAGAAAACAGCAGTATACAAATGGATTAAATGTTTTTTTTTTTTTTTTTTTTTTCTGAGGGGAGAGAATGCATCACTGATAAAGATAGGTCAGGGCGACCAGTAACGGGCAGAACTGATGAAAACATTGCAAAAATTTGTTGAATTGTTTGTCAAAATTGTCATCTGACTGTGAGAAGCATAGCAGACCAAGTAAACATAGATAGAGAAACAGGAAAATCTTAACTGAAAATCTTGGCATGAGAAAGGTATGTGCAAAAATGGTTCTGAAAAATGGTTGTGAACAAAAGCAAAGGAGAGTCGAAGTTTGCCAGGACATTTTGGAGAGGCAAGATGATGCTTTGGATCATGTTATCACTGGTTATGAAACATGAGTGTACCAACACGACCCTGAAACAAAGCGTCAAAGTGCACAATGGAAGTCAGCCAATTCTCCCCGACCAAAAAAGTTTTTCAGTCTAAATCAAGAGTCAAAACAACGTTGCTAACCTTTTTTGTATCAGAAAGATTATTTATTATGAATTTGTACCAACTGCACAAACAGTTAACCAAGTTTACTATTTGGAAGTGCGGAAAAGGCCATGTGAAAAAGTTAGATGAAAATGACCTGAGCTTTACGCCAACAATTCACGGCTCTTGAATCATGACAACGTTCCAGCTCACAGCACTATCTGTGAGGGAGTAGTTAGCCAGTAAACAAATAACTGTATTGGCACACCCTCCCTACTCAACTGATCTGGCCCCCAATGAATTCTTTCTTTACCTGAAGATAAATTAAATATTGAAAGAAAGACATTTTGACATTCAGGACATCAAGGGTAAAATGACCACAGCTCTAATGGCTATTCCAGAAAAAGAGTTCCAAAATTACTTTGAAGGGTGGACTAGGCACTGACATCAGTGCATAGCTTCCCAAGGGCAGTACTTCCAAGGTGACCATAGTGATATTCAGCAATGAGGTATGTAGCACTTTTTCTAGGATGAGATCGTGAACTTAATTGTCTGATCTCCATATACCATGATTGTTTTTTATAAACACAGCCATTATCACAAAATTTATTTTTTCTAAATTTGAAGTCAAAATCCCAATGTGATTAGAAACTTGATAAATATGTTTTATAAAGCAAATGAATGAATAAAAACAGAAACATATATGGCCAAGAAACCCTTGATAAAAAAAGAATTAAGACTTGCTCTTTGGGATAACAAGTTATGCTATAAAAATACACTAAAATGTCTAAAACTATTTAGTGGCATTAGTGGAAAATTAAACTGAATGCTGAAATAGTATATAAACCTTAGAATCAGACTCCAAATGCTACAGAGATTTGTGATGCAACAAAGGTGATATTTCATATTAAGAGGATAAAGGTACTTTTCACTAGTGCTAGAAAAATTGGCAATCTAGAAAAAAAATAAAGATAATGTTATATCTCCACTTTACACTACTTACAAAGTACATTCTAGAGTAATTAATGGCTAGATTAAAAGGATACAGATATAAATAGTAAAAATTAGAGATAAAGTAAAATTTCAAAATGTCTTAGAATTATTTCATCTATAAAATGTTATTTATTGTATGTGTTTTTATTATTTGTATGTTTTACTATTGAACATTCCATCACAGATACAGCACCTGATATTTTGCTTATTAGCCTAGTTTAAGCCCAATTTTAACGGGACATAGAAATATGAACATTTAAATTCCTTGAAGTGTGTGTCCTAGAGGTTCCAGATCTGAAAACTTTCCAGTACATTAGCCTACATATTTCATTTGAATTTCAAACATAAAATGCATGATTTTCATTACATACTGGCCAAAATAACATGGATGTTGATTTTTGCCAACTATATTTATCAAAAATACCTGAGCAATTCATGTTTTATATATAAAACCAAATATTAAGCAAAAGATCAGCATATTAAGAAATAAAAACATGTCTGGGGAGATAATGTACATCACAGTGACTATAGCTAACGATACTGCAGTATATGTTTGAAAAGTTGCTAAGGGAGTAGATTCTAAAGGCTCATCTAAAAAGAAAAATATTGTAACTACATAAAGGGATGGATGCAAATTAAATTTGTAAGAATTTCACAATATATCATGTTGCACATTCAAAACTAATATATCATATGTCATTTAGATCCCGATATTAAAAAAAAAATGTACCAGATTATTTGTTATAGAAACACAATGTCTAAGCACTCATTTGAGTAATTGTTATAATTACACTGGAAAGTCTATGCTATCCTACAGAACCTGTCTGAGAAACCAGGGTTATTAAAGAACAGATCATTTTAAGCAATGGAAAGAGAAAGACATTATTGTTCTCTGTTTTTCTCTAAAAGAAAAAGGAACCTTAAAAAACTAATTCAGGACCTTTTTTTTCGTCTTTCCTAAGTTAAGCTTTATTTTTCATAATTATATCATCCTAGATATGAAATGCAGTGACAGTAAGTATCATATCAAAACATTTTACTCATAATCCAGAATACCATAAGAAGAACTATAAGGAAGGAAATAAGCTTTGACATCTTTGTCAAGTCAAAATTGTAGGTAATTATTTTAAAGTAGGTCTTTTTTTATTTTAAAACTGAAGAAAGAAAAGTGGCCATAATTATTCTGCAATGGAAATTTAAAAATAGTACACTCATAATTCCAGGAGTTATCAATTCTATTCCCTCTGTGATGCAGTAGGAACCTAACAAATAAAACATTCATGTGAAAAATGTAACTTAGTACAATGGACTAAGTGCATTTCAAATTATCACATAGAACATTCAAATAATGAACACTAACTTAAACGTTGTGTCATTTAGTATCCTATCACAAATATTAAAGTTTAATGAAACAGTGTATACATAAATGGTGTATCTATTATATTTAGGGACTTTTATAGTTCTCCATATAGTAATAGTAAAATCATTAGAAAGGTGGTCAAAACACTACCAATGTCATCATGGTAACATGATTTCCACAATATTCCTAATTAATGCCTACATTAATGCTTCTACATCAAGAAGCCTTGCTTTTATAAAACAAGGTTTTGTGTATTTTTTGGTTTTTTTTTTTTCCCTTTCTATGCCACATACAAGGAAAAAAATATTTTAACTACTTTAAAAGATATTTGAAAAATGTATTTGGATGCCTGAGGCAATTTGAAGAAAGACACAGACACAAATAGATTGTTAATAAGTCTTAAATGAAAATAATACATAAATATGGAAAACATAAGTATAATACTAGAAATAATAATAATAACTATAATAAAAAAGTGTGCTTCGTTTTTTTGAAAGCAGAATAGAGTTTCCCTTAATCCTGAAGAATAGCCCTACAATTTTATATATCTTCTGCTTTTCTAAATAAGGTAATAGCACATTTCAAACTGAATTTAGATTTACCTTTGGATATGCTTATTAATGGAACCAAGTGATCCACAGAGTATCTCTCCCAGCCCAAAGGACTGTGTCAGATACATCTGCTTTATTTTGTAAGGGCTAACAATAGGATAATTGCATACCTATGTTAAAATATACAAATATATAAATAATATATACATATTAAACAAGAGTTGAAATGACAACTAGTTGGGCTGAGTTTCTGAATTTAGTTCCATGGAAAAAGGCAATAAATCTTTGATTTTGGTAACAATAAGAGTTAACTTTTTTAGGGCTTACTAGATACCAGACACTGTTGTTAATGCTTTTTGGGTATTAAGACTTTTAATCTTCATAAAAACTCTAAGAGTTAATGCTATATTTATTGACCCAAATTTACCATGAAGAAGCTGACACATAGAGTTTAAATTGCCCAAACTTACATTGCTAATGGGGTTCATACACAACCTTGGGGTGCTGAACTTTCCACTGTATCTAAACGGTGCCCTGCAAACTATGTATTTAGTGAATTTATGTGGATCATCCATGCTCTTCCTAACCACTAATTGATTAGGCCTCAGATTATTGTCTTTAATATTAATTTATAGTTTCATTTCAATAAATATACATACACACAAACACACACACTTTGACATGATTTGAAACAGAAAAAAATGGTTATAATGCCAATCCCTTGTTTCTACAAGCAAATTTATATGGAATAAGTTCTTGAATCTCTTCATTTTGACTTTCTCATTTGGAAAATGGTGATAATAGTATACGACATGTGATAAAAAAATACAGTGACTGTATAAATAAAAAAAATTATATTACAGTAAAAGACACATTGCAATTAATCCCATTCAAAAAACCACCCCAAAGATAGGAAAACACTTATGCTATTGTTCTTGCCATTTTCTGAAACAGTTCTGGAAGTCCTCTTTCATGAGTGTCTTTACTTCATCCTCCAACATGACAACACTTCATGTCACACATTGCTTCTGGTACAGCAATTTCTGTCAAATAAAAATATTACGGTGTGTCCTCATTCACCTTATTCACCTGATCCAGCACTGTACGACTTCTGGCTTTTTCCCAAAGTCAAAATGATCGTGAAAGGTAAACATTTTTAATCAGTTCAGGACATCATAGCAGCCATAAGAATGCAACTAAAACACTCATGAAAGAAGATTTCCAGAACAGCTTCAGGAAGTGGCAAGAAGGACGGGATAAGTGTGTTTGAAGTGAGGGGGAGTATTTTGAGGGGGATTACTGACAATGTGTCTTTTACTATAATAAATTTTTTTATTTAAACATTCACCATATTTTTTGTGTGTACCGTAGATTCCTGACTAGATCTGAGATCTCATTTGTAAGATACAAGGTGAAAATAAAGTAATGTTTTTATATTTTAGAATAGAGTGTATGAAAGTGTTACCATAGAGAATTTTTAAATAAAATGTTATCAGTCTTTTATGGAAGTGGTATGACAGGCACATCATCAATAAAGCAAACTGTATGCAATTACTATTTTGGGACTGGTAATCAGTTAGGCCATTTTCTCTTGTAGTTCTACAGATATTCAAAGATTTTTGTTTGTGTGTTTTAATGCTGACTGGGTTTTGGGCTGCATTATGAAGCCACTGAACAGGTAAAGTTCTTCAAGAATTGTACAGCTGACCTGTCCAGGTTTTCTTCTCACTAGCAATTTTGAAAAACCTTCAGTAAGTAAGACCATCTAACAGTTAAAACGTTTGATCTGTTATGTATGATCATTATTCAGTACAGTTTTACCAGTTTATTTCATAGTGAAAAGTATATAGAGATAGATAATATTTGAAATTATTTAAATATAGATTTAAGCACAATGGCAGCTAACTCACCATTGAGGTTCTGCAGCAATGTATCTCTATTGTCTGTCACCTTTATAGTTAGTTCCTATAAAATTCATCTCTGGGAAGATATTTGTGAAGTATAGTTATTATTCAAAACCCAAGTGAACTGACACATCAAAACGTTATACTTTTTCTTCTAAGGTTAATGAATATTTACAAAGTTAATCAAGGGTTGATATAATAATTCAGGGAAAATCTGGCATGCATTTTTTGCTTTGAATAATCAAGATTTTTGCTAATATTCATCAAATTTAAAAGGCAATCACTGAACTATTTATTTTTCACAGTAGAAGATGAGAGACTTGGAAATTAAGGGAACAGTTGGAAGAAATTCCCCAACTATATGTCCATTATCAACCAACATTAGAGAAAAGAAATATTTTTTTACAATAAAAAATGAGTGGACTATTTCACTTATATACCTATTCAATAAGCATATTTGCAGCATTTACCCTGATTCAGGCAATATGATAGATGAGAAATACAGAAAAGTTACTAATATGTGGCCCTTGTCCTCAAGGAACAAATTACCTGGCATATGATCTGAAACAGTAAGAATACAAATCTTAAAACTGTGAAAATTAATTTAATGGTACAAAAATGTAGAACAGGAAAAGACACAACTAATTACTTTAGGTTTCAGAGTAGCTTGAGTTTATTTATAACTTAAGAAAAAGTCAAGAATTGTTTTAAAAGCATTCCATAGTTTTAAAGATTTAAAAGTTTTATGGAAGTCAAAACTATCAAGCACTTAATCTTTGTAATAATTTGATTACAAAGCCTAATTATTTTTACACTAGACCATCGTCAATGACACCAGTAAGAGATATTTTATGAGTAGCTCTATGTTTTAAATCAATAATACTAATTACTTATTTTGTATTTTCCAATGTATTGTGTTCCTTAGGACACAAATGTTGTGTTTGTATTAATTTACAGTAAGATAGCTCAAGATAAGAAAGAACTTGATAAAAACAGATTTCCTATGAGGCATAGAAATCAGAACTCTAACCTTATTGAAGAAAAAGTTATGAATAAGTTTTGTTTCCCCTAAAATTGTATGAAGGTTTGCTGTTTCCATGTCCCATGCCTCAACATTTTGTTGTTGTTGTTATTATTTATTTTAGGTTACAATATTCACACATGCATAAAATTAAATTCAGGAAAGAAAAAGAATCTATAATCATATCATCATGGCTGACTTTTTTGGCATTTCCACATATTATATTTTTCTCTACATAGACTGTAAAATGGGAAGCAAACTAAAATCTAGTAAAAAGGATAGTTCTATCTCTCTATCTCTATCTCTATCTCTATCTCTATCTCTATCTCTATCTCTATCTTTATCTCTATCTATCTGTATCTCTATCTCTCCCCTATATCTGTGAAGGACTCACAAAGAGGAGAAGAAGGTTGTCTATAAGCCAGAAAGAGAGCCCTTACCAGAAATAATTGGATGGCATTTTGATCGTGGATGTCTCAGTTTCTGGAAGTGTGAGAAATAAATGTCTGATGGTTAAGCCACCCAGTTTATGGTATTTTGTTAAAGCAGCTATAATGAGACACACACACACACACACACATACACACACACACACACATACGTGCACACAAATTCTACATATTTGCAGTTCTGATTTTATGCTACTGTTTTCTAATCTGCTCCTTTGTTTAGAATAACATGGATGGTTCCACGAGTTTATTAAATTGGGAAATTTACCGTGACTTTCTGAAGCACCATGGAGCACCATTTTATGGACATATATAGTTCATTCACTATATTTTCAGAAAATATATAATATATTTTACATCTATTAAGAAATAATTTTTGTTTAAAACATTCTCATGATTGTTGCATATGTTCCTTAAAGTATTTTTGCCTACAGTTATTAAAATTGAATATGCTAAGTACATCTGTATTACTTACATTATAATTTGAATATTGATTGTGCATATAGCTTATTTATCTTAATATATTGTAAACATTGATTTGTAGCAATTTATTTTATTCATTTTTAGATTTTTCTATAGTACTTAGCACAGTGGCTGCATAGGTTAGACACTCAGCAAATACTTCTTGAATATTGAAGTAATAAAGTATTTATGTTATAAGACATAATAGCTGTTAATCAGGTATAGTTTTTTGTTTTTGTTTTTGATGCAGCTTGAGCAAACGTTTATGGTTTTATTGGTATTTTTTATTAAATTTTGATCTTTCTCTTTTTGTATTTATATTTATCAATTTTTGACTTAATGGTTTTACATTAACTTTACTTTCCCTTAAAAATAAAGAAAGATTAAACAATTATGAAAATTAAATTTTGAGAGTACTTGTCCTAGATCTTTCAACAAAATAAAAATTGCTTCAGAGAACTGCCAGAAAACCAACTTTTTATAATACTTAGAATGTGTCCAGGGCTTTACTATATCTTAAGATTATTTTGACAAAAGCATGAAGCTCTTTGGGAAGATAAAACAAACATGTTTGAAACTTGAGTGAGCCGTATATCACAGGATGCAATTACTAAGAGACATAGTGTGAAGGTGTCATTGATCAGTCATTGAAATTATAAGCAGAAAATAGTAATTGCAATTGTCTTATAAAGATACACACTTTCATTTTAATGCCAGACAATACATATACAAAATAAGAATTTTGAATACATGTCATAATATTTCAAAGGAGTTTCCTGTGAAATAAGTATTGAGTTATAGTTTTTAGCAAAATTCTATAATTTAAAAGACAAACATTTGGGAGGGGAGGCATCCTAAAATTAAGCTGTATCAACCATGATTCAATCTTTAATATCACTTAAAAGAATACTCCAATAATTCAGAGAATGGTAGGTAAAAAGCTAGTGTTGTCATGTACTCATCAATATTAGATTTAAAGAACTTTTCTAATGGGAGTAATATCATAAGATTCTCAAGCCAACAAAGTTTGTGTCTGTGGTATCATTAGTAAGCAACGCCTTTCTCATTACTTTACATTGTATTTTGGACTGCTCACATGTGAGTTTTAAAGTATGCTTACATGCTAACTGCCCCATAGTTTGTCTGATCATTAGTTCAGCATTTATGTTATAAAAATTGTCCCTCTTTCTAAATCCACTGTTTATTGGATGATCTGAAAAACAAATCAGTCATGCCTTAGTTCTTTTACTCTACTTGTATTGACTTTATCTTTATGCTCAATCAAAATTCAGCATGTTGGAGGATAACCTGTCCTTATTATCATACCTATTTTCTTCCTACACTTTTTTTCTCCCACAGACTGACTACAAGGAACCGATCTGATGAAATCATATGTGACTCATCCCAAACAACAACATTTCAATCTATCACTTGTCAAATCCTCCCTTACTTCCCTTTCATTAATCAAAATAGTTTTATTTTTGATCTGTTTATTCTAGGGCACACTCATTCTAAAAATCCCAGCATTATAAAATAATAGAAACTAGAAACCTATTTTAAGTTTATTATAATGTGACTTTATTGTAATTCAAATATTTCCTTTCATATATAAGCCATAAGGCTTTGTAAATTACCAATATTTTGGTAGTTTTTATGTGATACCTCTTTTTGTCTTTTGTAGTCCTACACAGAAGTAGTCACATGAATTCATTACAATAAATTTAGGGAAATATTTTTATATTCTTATTTCTCAATTATTTTCAGGAAATATATCACTAATAAATAGATGATATACAACAAGGTAGGCTAGGTTCCCCAGGGTATGTCAGTTTAAGTAAGCAAATCTGTAACTGAAAGGGGACCTGGATTAATATTAATGGTAATGATAATAATAACAATAAGAGTTAACACTTTCACAGCAGCTAACATGTGCCAGGAACTGTTCACAGAGCTTTATATACATTAATTCAAATAACTATATTAAGGAATACAATGTTATAGATTGTGATGATATTCAAAATACATAATGATTATGGCAGAAGCTACGGTTTGTACAGGCAGGTACCCTCTCTTGTTGATAGGTAGGTAACTCTCTGGTTGACACACTACTACTTAGTATTGAGGAGACTCTACTTTAGCCTGGGTAAATTCAGGATACAGTTATGTCAAATGAAAAACAAACTGAGACTTAGTTGAGGGGACACTTTACTTGAAAATACTATTATAATAAAGGAACTATTGCCATAGGGCTAGCTATCTGATCATAAAATGTGCAAGTATCTCTAAGGTAGACTCCCTTAAGCAAAATGACTATTCTTTTATAAGGAGGAATAAACAAGGTTAGCAAGAGCCAAGTGTGGGGGCATAGAATGAGCAGAAGTTGGGATCAGAAAGTGGGTGGATCAGTGAATGTTTTCCCTTGAGTTCAGTCGATTTTCTGGAGGGGCACTAAGGAAGAGATTGTTCTGCATTCAGATGTTTGCTCTGGAGTGGGTCAGATCAGATGCCTCTGTGGAGACACCTGCCTAAATTTTGGTCAGGATAAGTTAGTATTTTGTCCTAACTGGCCTGTGGGGACAAACCATTTAGCTAATGAGACAAATAATGAGAATTGGGGGATTACGTCTGTCCCTGTAATAGGTAAATGATAGGGTCATCCTATCTGGGAGTCTTACCAAAGTCAAATTGGGAAGGGAGGTTCTTTGCATGAAGCTGCTTCCCAGACACAAATGATGGGGGTGGGGGAGCGGAGTTCTTAACTATCATTATTTTCCAGGAGCATAGAGCTCAGGCAAAGTTCAACATTGTCAGTTATTATGGTTTTTACTTAAATCTCTCAAATGCCACTTAATTACTAAGAAGAAATGGAGAAAATGTGAACTACATGGTGCTGGAGAATGTCAAAATGAAACTAATGTATATTCAGGGGGGGCAAAACTTCTCCAGGGGTGTGGGGCAATCGTAATTGAATGGCTCCCTCTAAAGACAAGGATGGAAAACAGGCTCCTTTCCTGCAGTATGCTGATACCAGCAAGGGGGAAAGGCAAAGCAAGACAGAAATCTGAACCATTACAATCATGCCTGAAACATTAATTATTTAAATGAGACAGATAGGGTTGTGTGTGTGTGTGTGTGTGTGTGTGTGTGTGTGTGTGTGTCAAAGTCAGAATTCATTTTATTGGAGTTTTTCTAAATTTGATCCTACAGCAATGGAAGATCTAGCCATTCAGACCATACATAAAGTGTCAGTGATGGATAAAATAAATTCCACTGTGATTGCATCCCATGAGTCCCGCTTTTTAAATGTAATAGTTATAGGCTAAAGGATTGTACGTAAGTCAGAAACTGTCAATATTGTTCATATTGGAATTTTGAGAAATGGGCTGGGGTACATTTACTTATAAGTAATTGAATGTAGAGAAGCTTTTACACGCATAATTTAATCAACAATGGAGTATCAGTGTCCCTAAAAAAAGAAATGTCACAGTCTTGTATATTCTGAGGCTATTTTAATAAAGGAGAGACAAAGTTGTGGTCATAGTAAAGGAAACCCCAAGGAGCATTGTAGGGAGTCTGTGTTACTCCTAAGCCTGAAGGAGTTAGGAAAGGATCTGTTATAGTGGAACCCAAACACAGAGGTATGGCATGGAAAGAGCTGCTGACCACACATATAATACAGCCGACCAACAGGGACCACGACCTGAACAAAGAACCAAGGGAAGAAACTAACTAAAGCCACTCTTCTCCCCTCTTTCAGTCATCCCAAAACCCATCCAGAAGCCAGAGGGCAAGAATGTCTGCTGATGAAGCCCTTGTATGCCACAGAATAGGATGCAGAAAGGACAGAACAGACCTGGAAGTGCAAACAGAAGATTTTCTGCTTTGGGGGAAAGGAGGTTAGGGATGACGTAAAGAGCTGGCTATTTTCCTTTGTCAAATATGCAAATCACAAGACTTCTGGTTGACTATGTGGACTCCAACGCAGCCTCACTGAACTTCTCAGGAGAACTCACATGAAGACACAGGAAAAACAAAACCCTGCAATATCACTTGCAACTAAACGCCAGATCTGTAAGGAATGCCCTTAAACTTGAGGCAGATGGAGTGAGAATGAGGAAAACCTACCTTAGATTTGTCTCATTGCAATCTCAGGTTTTAATTTTCAAACAGAGAGGAAAAGGACCATTTTGTAATCTACTTATATGTTCCTATTTAAAGCCTGTATTAATTTGAAGTATACCCTTAGGTATAAAGAATATTATTTTAATGGATAAAATATTACTTCACCCTTAACCTAACGTGTCTTTGTCACATCCCAGAAGCAATTCCCAGGAAAATTAGAGGTGTAAGGGTTGTGGTTCAATGAGGGGTTGTTGGAGAGAGAGTGCAAAAACTGGGCAATGAGAGTGACAATAAGTGTAAATATATCATCCAAGGCACTATTGCTACATTCCCCTATAGGAAGAGGATTTGATGATTACGTATGGCAGCAGAATACAGGTTTAAGGGCGAGCTACCCAGGCTATTTAATTTGAAATATTTGGTCTCACTGAAGAATTAATTATAAGAGGGGAATAGCAACACAATCAAAGCCTGTAAAGTGATATTTTCCATGTTAAGACATAACTCACCTTTGGCAGAAAAAGTAATAAAAGCAAAGTAAACAAATAACATAGACGGTATTACAAGTTTAATAAATATGACTACCATGATAAAAATACGTTAAATTAGTACCAAAAGATGGAGAGTAAAATGTTTTCAAAACCATAGAAATACTCACAAAACATAGCTTACATTAGGCAGGACAGCAATATCAAAAGTAAATAAATGATATTTATTTTCTTCCATGATAATTAAAGAGAAGCAGAAAATAGAAAAAAAGAAATCCTTAAAATTTTCATATTTTGGGAATATAATGTGAAACTGCAATTAGATGATATTTAGTAAATAAAACAAAAGTGTTACTTATCACTCTTTTCAGAGAAGAAAACACTATTCAGGAGACTTCATCAAAATGGCGGTATGAGGTCAGCCTCTGTAAATCTCCACTGGAATTTACAACTAATAGAACAACTGTAACTCCACAAAGGACGCCCTGCACATCAGACAGGCAAGATGAAGTGGCCCACTACAGAATTCACCTAAAAGTGGGCGAATCGCATGAGCAGGGGAGGAGAAAATGGAGAAGTGAGAAGACAGAGAGGCGTGGGTGCAGGATGCAGAACTGGCTCAGTGCTCAGAGTTCGCTGCATCCTGGAACTACCGCAGCTATGGGAGAGGGAAGAAATTGGACTGCTAGGGATCTGCTTATGGCCCACAAGGCTGAGGGTGCAGCCTATAACACTGCTGAAACAAATGCTCATGGCAGAGACCTTGGAGACTGAGGGAAGAAGGCTGAAAATGGTGGTTTATGCCCTCACTGCCGAGCAGAGAATGGAATCCTTAGGCACTGAGACTAGCAGCCACCTCCCTACCTTCCCAGAGCTCGCCCCGCACCCAGCTGCCTGGTACTAGAAGCAGAACAGTGGCAGTGTGAGACCAAAAGAACAGAATATTTACTGTTCTGAGAACTGTGGACCGCAGCCACAGATTTGCAGCCCAACTGGTTCTGGCAAAGGGGAGGGAGCTGTGGAGGCAGGACCAGCTGTGGTGGTGGTCGACGCCATTGCTTTGTGCCACATCTCACAACTCACCCCACCCCTTGCCCCACCTATCTGGGAGGATCCCTGCAGGAGTAAACAGAACTGCTGAAACATAAGTGTTCTGAATCTGGTGCAGAAAGAGATTTGGAACTTCAAAAGCTCTCCTCACACCCACACGGATACTGCGCCCTGTGACCCAGACGAATGATTAGCAGCGGAGAAGCCCGTCTCCCAGAAAATCCCCCCATTGTGTGAGAGGCTGGAATAGTGCAGAGAAAACATAGCACTACTGTGTAAGAGAGGGAAAAAAAGGCTGCAGTCGGAAAGAAAATAAAACATTCTACCAACAAGTACTGGAAAAAAAAGAAAGACCTCTTCCTATCAACCTGTTGCAGACACCATTTCTGTAGATGTCTAGGAAGATAAATAATAAATCAGTAATTGCCATGAATAGCCAAGGCAACAAGACAGCTCAGAAAGAAAGTGAAAAGTCTCCAGAAAAGGAACTTAAATATATGGAAATATGTCACTTAAATGACAGAAAATTCAAGATTGCAGTTCTGAAAAAACTCAACAAGATGCAAGAAAACACAAAATGGCAATTTAACGAATTCAGAAACACAATCAAAGATCAACATGAGCATTTTACGAAAGAGATTGAAATTTTAAAAAAGAACCAAACAGAATTTATGGAGGTTAAGAACTCAACAGAAGAAATTAAGAATGAAATAACCAGCTTAGGTAGTAGAGTTGACCAGATGGAGGAAAAAATCAGTGACATCAAAAGATAGAAACCTAGACATTAAACAGATGGAAGAAGAATGACACTTGAGACTTAAAAGAAATGAAAGAACTCTACAAGAACATTCTGACACCATCAGACAGAGCAACATGCGAAAAATGGGCATACCAGAAGGTAAAGAAAGAGAGAAGGGAACAGAGAATATATTCAAACAAATTGTCAACGAGAACTTCCAAACTTGTGGAAAGAACTCGATCCTCGAATCCAAGAAACGAATAGAATAACTAATTAACTCAATCCCAACAGGCCTTCTCCAAGGCACATTGTATTGAAGCTGTCTAAAATTAATCACAAAGAAAGAATCCTCAAGGCAGTCAGTGAAAAGAAGTCGGTAACCAACCTACAAAAGAAAGCCCATTAGACAATCATCAGATATTTTGCAGAAACTCTACAAGCCAGGAGGAAGTGAAACCAAATATTCAAACTAGTGAAAGAGAGAAATTATGAGCCAAGAATAACATATCCAGCAAAAATATCCTTTAGATATGAAGGAGGAATAAAGACCTTTCCAGACATACAGAAGATGAGGTAATTTCTAATACACGACCTGCACTGCAAGAAATACTAAAGGAGGCTATCCAACCACCATCAACAGGGACAATTTGTGGCAACCAAAATATAAAATGGGGGAGAGTAAAGGCCTGAACCTGAATATGAGAATGAAGAAAGTAAGCATGCTGAAGAAAATGGAATACTCTAAATATCAAACATTCTTTTACATAAACTTAAGAGTAACCACTCAAAAAAAATCCAGAACTGAAATATATAATGTAATAAAAGAAGAACCAGAGGGAAACATCATAGAATAACACCACACAGAAGTAATAGACAACCACAAAAAGGCAAAGAAACAATGGAGCCACAGCCTTACCAAAAATCTAAAGATAGAATGACAGGAAATCCTTACATATCAATAATCACCCTAAATGTAAATGGACTGAACACACCAATAAAAAGTCACAGAGTAGCAGATTGGATCAGAAAACTAAACCCAACCATATGCTGTCTCCAAGAGACACATATCAGCTACAAGGACAAGCATAGACTCAAAGTGAAAGGGTAGAAATCCACACTCCAAGCAAATGGTACCCAGAGAAAATCAGGTGTAGCCATAATGATATCAGATGAAACAGACTTCAGTGTGAAAAAGATAACAAGAGACAAAGATGGACATTTAATAATGGTAAAGGGAACTATACAACAAGAAGACATAACAGTCATCAACATTTATGCCCGCAATCAGGGAGCACCGAAATATACCAAGCAACTATTAACAGACCTAAGGGAGAAATTGACCAAAACACAATGCTGGGGGACTTAAATATATCATTGACGGCTATGGATAGATCATCCAAACAGAAAATAAATAATGAAATAGCAGCCCTAAATGACACATTAGATGAAATTGACATAATTGACATATCTAGAGCACTTCATCCTAAAACATCAGACTATACAATTTTTTCTAGTGTACATGGAACATTCTCAAGGATAGACCATATATTGAGACATAAAATTAGCCTCAGCAAATTTAAGAAGATTGAAATCATACCAAGCATATTCTCTGATCACAAAGCTTTGAAATTGGATATCAACGGCAAAAAGAAAGCAGGAAAAAACACAAATACATGGAGATTAAACAA
The DNA here is from genome assembly GCF_964194185.1 of Rhinolophus hipposideros. Taxonomy (NCBI): domain Eukaryota; kingdom Metazoa; phylum Chordata; class Mammalia; order Chiroptera; family Rhinolophidae; genus Rhinolophus; species Rhinolophus hipposideros. The sequence continues at coordinate 90,736,897 of NC_138047.1, read as the reverse complement.
CATACTTTTAAAGAACTACTGGGTCAAAGAAGAAATTAGAGGAGAGCTCAAAAGATACATAGAAACAAATGACAATGAAAATACATCCTACCAAAATTTTGGGGATGTGGTGAAAGCAGAAATTAGAGGAGAGATCAAAGAAGAAATTAGAGGAGAGATCAAAAGTTACATAGAAACAAATGACAATGAAAATACATCCTACCAAAATTTTGGGATGCAGCGAAAGCAGTTTTAAGACGGAAATTTACATCATTACAGGCCTACCTGAAGAAACAAGAAAAATCCCAAATAAATAACCTCATGTTACACCTCAAAGAACTAGAAAAAGAAGAACTAATAAAACCCAAGGTCAGCAGAAGAAAGGGAAGAACAAAAATCAGAGCAGAACTAAATGAAATAGAGAACCAGAAGATAATAGAAAAAAAATAATGCAACAAAGAGCTGGTTCTTTAAAAAGATTAAAAAAAAATGACAAATCCTTTGCTAGACTCACTAAGATAAGAAGAGAGAAGACACTAATTAACAAAATCAGAAATGAAAAAGGGGAAGTTATCACGGACACCACAGAAATACAAAGGATCATCCAAGAATAGTATGAAGTACTATATGCCAAGAAATTCAATAACCTAGAAGAAATGGACAAGTTCTTAGAATCATATAGCTTGTCTAGGTTGAACCATGAAGAATTGGAACATCTAAATAGACCGATCACCAGTAACAAAATTGAATCAGTCATCCAAAACCTTACCAAAAGCAGAAGTCCTGGATCAGATGGCTTCACTAGCGAATTCTAGCAAACCTTCAAAGAGGATCTAATACCAATCCTGCTCAAACTCTTCCAAAAAATTGAATAAGAGAGTGTACTCCCTAACCTATTTTATGAGGCCAACATTACCCTGAGACCAAAACCTGGTAAAGACAACACCACAAAGGAGAACTACAGACCAATAACTCTGATGATTACAGATGAAAAAATCCTAAACAAAATTCTAGCCAATTGAATACGACAATGCATTAAAAAGATTATTCATCATGACCAAGTGGGGTTCATCCCCAGGGCAAAAGGATGGTTCAACATCTGCAAATCCATCAATAAAATGGATTTCATCACATTTTATTGATGGACATCACATAAAAAATAAATAAAGGACAAAAATCATATGATTATATCAATTGATGCAGAAAAAGCATTTGACAAGATACAACATCCATTTATGATTAAAACACTTAATAAAATAGGTATAGAAGGTAAATACCTTAACATAATAAAGGACATATATGACAAACCCTCAGCTAATTTCATAATTCGTGATGAAAAACTGAAGCCCTTTGCTCTATGTTCAGGGACACAACAGGGCTGTCCCCTATCATCTCTGCTTTTTAACATAGTGTTGGAAGTTCTTGCCAGAGCAATCAGACAAGAGAAAAAAATAAAGGCATCCAGATTGGGAATGAAGAAGTTAAACTGTCACTCTTTGCAGATGACATGATGCTATATATAGAAAACCATAAAGACTCCACCAAAAATCTATTAGAAAGAATCAACGAATACAGTAAAGTGGCTGGCTACAAAATCTACGTACAAAAGTCCATTGCATCCCTATATACTAACAATGAAATCTCAGAAAAAGAAATACGAAAAACAATTCCTTTTGCAATTGCAGCAAAAAGAATAAAATACCTAGCAATAAAGTTAACCAAGGATGTGAAAGACCTATATGCTGAAAACTATAAGACATTTTTAAAAGAAATTGAAGAAGACACAAAGAAATGGAAAGACATTCCATGTTCACGGATTGGAAGAATCAACATAGTTAAAATGTCCATATTACCCAAAGCAATATACAGATTTAATGCAATCCCAATGAAAATCCCAATGGCATTTTTTAAAGAAATAGAACAAAAAATAATCAGATTTGTTTGGAACAACAAAAGACCTTGAATAGCCAAAGCAATCTTAAGAAAAAAAAACAATACTGGAGGTATCACACTCCCTGACTTGAGCTTGTACTACAGGGCAACAATAATCAAAACAGCATGGTATTGGCAGAAAAAAAGACACATAGACCAATGGAATAGAACTGACAACCCAGAGATGAAACCACATAAATGTGGACAGATAATTTTTGATAAAGAAGCAAAAAACATACAATGGAGGAAAGACAGCCTCTTCAATAAATGGTGCAGGGAGAATTGGATAGCCACGTGCAAAAGAAAAAAAACTGGTTGCTATCTATCACCATGTATCAAAAGTAATTCAAAATGGATCAAAGACTTAAGCATAAGACCTGACACAATAAACTGCATAGAAGAAAACATGGTTACTAAACTTATGGACCTTGGTTTCAAAGAGCATTTTATGAATTTTACTCCAAAGGCAAGGGAAGTAAAAGCTAAAATAAACGAATGGGAGTATTTGAAACTTAAAAGCTTCTGCACAGCAAAAGAAACCATCAACAAATTAAAGAGGCAACCAACTGAATGGGACAAGATTTTTGCAAACAGTGCCTCCGATAAGGGGCTGATATTCAAAATATACAAGGAACTCATGAAACTCAACAACAAAAAAAACAAACAACCCAATTGAAAAATGGGCAGAGGACCTGAAGAGACATTTCTCCAAAGAGGACATACAAATGGCAAATAGACATGAAAAAATGCTCAACATCGCTAATCATCAGAGAAATGCAAATAAAAACCACAATGAGATCATCAACAAGACAAATAGTAACATGTTGGAGAGGCTGTGGAGAAAAAGGAACCCTCATACACTGTTGGTGGGAATGCAGCCTGTTGTAGCCATTATGGACGGAAGTGTGGAGGTTCCTAAAAAAATTACGAGTAGAATTACCATATGACCCAGCCATCCCTCTCCTGGGTATCTACCCAAAAAATCTGAAAACATTTATACATAAAGACATGGTGTGCTCCAGTGTTCACTGCAGCTTTTTTTACGGTGGCCCAGACATGGAAACAACCAAAATGTCCTTTGGTGATGAATGGGTAAAGAGTTGTGGCATATACACACAATGCTATTGGGCTATAAGAAAAGATGATATAGGAACATTTGTGACAATATGGAAGGATCTTGAGAGAATAATGCTAAGCGAAATAAGTCGGACAGAAAAAGCAGAGAACCATATGATTTCCCTAATATGTGGTATATAAACCAAAAACAACAAAAGAACAGGACAAACAAATGAAAAACAAAACTCATAGACACAGACAACAGTTTTGTGGTTACCAGAGGGTAAGGGGCGGGGTGGGAGATGAGTGTAAAGGGGATCAAGTACATGGTGATTAAAGGAGAACTGACTCTGGGTGGTTAACACACAATAGGATTTATAGATGATGTAATACAGAATTGTACACCTGAAATCTATGTAATTTTACTAACAATTGTCACCCCAATAAAGTAGAAAAACAAAAACTGTATTCAGGGGAAAATTTCCATGGTATGCCATGAATAAAAAATGGAATATAGTAAATGAAATATCATTTGTTTTAAAAATTAAATGCCATAAATATATGCAATGAAACCAATAGAAATGCATATATACTATCGCTTCCATAATAAAATAGAATATATAAATATTAAAATCTAATTATGAAACAAATATTTTATTTGTGGTAACAACAATCAAGAAAAACTTTTAGAAAACAAAACAGCTAAATTGAACATTAAAAAAATGTATACACTTATATAGAGAAATACCATAAATGCAAAACTATATTTTACATTGTATTATAATAATATAATGATATAAAAATGTAGTATGTTTTATTTTATATGTATTTAGTACATAATATTTTCCGTATTTTTTCCTTATGCTCATATTTTATTATATTTATTAGTTTTTACAATATTCTATGATCAGTTACATGTTACTGTATTTTTCAACTTTGAGAAAATAAACTTTAAATTATATTAAATAAATGTTATTTTAGGAAAATACAAATTGATAGATTTTCACGTGAATTTTTGCAAAATATTGAGGTGATAATTCCCATTTTTACAAACTGATCATAAGTAAAGCTCAAGTTGAAACATTTTTCTATTTCTCTTGGTATGTTTCTTGATTTCCAGTGATTTTATAGATGCTTTAACTTTATTCTGTTTTTCAATGAAATTTGTTGTGGAAGCAATGCAGCTAGATTCTTATCTGTAAATGTATACATACATATACACAGAAAATGTGACCAGTGCAAGCTTTTCTAGTTTGCAACATGGAGAAGTAAGTGTATTTCTTGCTTCTAAAATTTTCTTCTCCACTTGTCCGTCTATCATGACTTTGAAATTTGGGCATCTGTCTCTTTTTATCATGAATAGCAGTACTTTTTAAATGTTAGAATGCTTCTGTTTAACTACCTTAACCTTTGTTACTACTGAGTTGTACATTTTAGTTGTTCACTGAATTAAAGTGAGTCAGCAGTTCTGAGGACTGGATGTTGAGTGCAAAGTGCCAAATTAACTCCTCATTCTCATTGTGTCAGACAGATTTTCCTAAAGCATGGCTTTTATACATCTTACTTGCCAATAAATTTCCATTTTCTCTTCAGGAAAGTATACATTTGAAAACAGAAAAGAGACTATATTTTCCATTTTTAATCTACTTTTTCAGCTTTATCTCCAGCATTCATCATTATAACACAAAAGTTCAAGTCATACTTATTTGTTTTTCTCACTATATTCTTTCTTTTCACTCCATTTTCCCCTTTTCCAGGGATTCCCTTTTCCACAACATCTCTATGCCAAATAAGTTCCATTTTTAAAGTTCTATCCCAAAGTAACTTCCTTTCTTAAATCTTTTCAGGTAGGTGCTCCATACTGGAAAGCAAACATATCTCTATCTATCTTGTAAAATAAGAAGCCCTCTACAAGACTTTATCCACAAATAGGTTAGGTCATTTTTGAACTTTTGTATCAAATTTATGCTTCTCACATGCGTGTTTTCCTAAGATGGACACACAACATTCTTCATCCTATTTATATTGTTATTGCTTATACAAAATTATCCTAACAAAATTATACTAAAACAAATGGTAAATATTTGGTAAATAAATGAATGAAATAATTAATTGCATGCTGGGTTCTTACAGAACTCTGGGATGTTCCATAAGTGATACTGTCAGTTCACTGGGGACAAAATGCTATTTTAATGCTTCTGGCATTCCTTCTGTGCAGCAAAGAAATTGAATTTGGCTTTGCTTCAATAGGCCACTTGCTTATGTAAATGCAAATTGCAGATATTATTCTGAAATACTATGAGAAACCAGGAGAGTATGCTGTTCTTTATATTGTTTATATTCTATAGCAATTCCTCTCAGCTTAGAGCCAGAAAAGTTTAGTGTCTCTGCTGATGTCTCTTATGGGGCTGGCTACCAGAAAATTATAATTTGTTAATCCATCAGATTCCCATTTTGGCTTTAGCTGATGGAGGCTCAGAAATAAATTTTGTATATAAATTCCAGGACTTTCCTAAATTTTAGTTTCTCACTTTATTATTTTAAAAATCTCCTTCTCATAGCAATCATTTTGATTTGTTGCCAAATTTGCTGTTCTCTGAGGAGAAATATTTTAAGTTCAAAATAAGTATGCTATGTTTTCTTAATATGACATGGCTATCATTTTAATGGAGAGGGCAGATAGTTTATAAATGAAGTATAAGTATTTTTTGAATATACTATAAGTACTTATTCGACATAATTTTATTTTAGATTTTTAGGTCATTGAAAGCAAAAACAATACCCACACAACAAACACTTGCAATAATTAGTTGTTAGTTGTTAGAATTTTTCTGGTTTCTTCCCTTTCAGTCACTACACCTAATTTATTAGGGAGTCCTATAGTATCTCTTGCACAACGTACCCTGAATCTGTTTACTATTTTTCCATTCTAATTTCTCTCTCCATGGTGCAAGCCACTATCATCTCAGACCTGGATTACTTCAAGATTTTCCTGAATTCTCCTTTTTTACACTGTTATTCTCAGTAATCCATCACCTTCATGGTAGCAAAGAAAGTATTTTAAATATAAATCACATTACATCACTCACTTGCATAAAACCATACAACGTTTTCATATGCATTTGGAATTACATTATAACTTCCTACCTTGGCTTACCTTGGCTTTCTAACCTTATATATGTTGTTCCTGTAAATTTCTGTGGTTACTTTTTACTGTTCTTCTTCCCTACAATGTTCCCAACACTCAAGTTTTTAATACTTCCCTGAAAACACTTTTCTTTTCTACCTTCATGCTTTACACAAATTTAGAGCAATAGCCTCATATAGTAATGTTTTTATAACTTATGATTTTATTGACTTTTTAAATCTGCAAATAATTGAGAAGATCTCTGCAACCTGTAACTAAAATTTTTAAAGGTTTAATATGAGTTTAAAAAAGAAAAAAAAAAGTTGTAAATTTTGAAATTCAACATAGATTTAGATGTTTCATTATTATTTAAATGCTGACTTTATTCTTACCAACATCTATTCAAGTGTCTGTTTTTATATATAATGTATATAAAAGATTGATATATATATATATCAATCTAAAAAACCTACAGATTGTAGAAGCTCTAAAGATAATGCTTTAGATATTGGGTTTTGTTTGCTTTTCCTTTTTTCTTTTTTGGTATGAATGTGTATGTGAAGAAACGAACATTTCTTGTCTATAAGTTAATTACACTTAAGTCAAACGGAAGCCAATATTCAGTTTTAAAGAATAGTGAATCTGGAAACTCTTCGTTAGCTAAATATCCTTTTAATTGCAGTAAATTCACAGCACTTAATAGGAAGACATCTAAAATAATAATATTTTAATATGACATTATATAAAAAGAGTAGACATTTTATCATGTGACCTTAAGTGTGAGTATAAATGTATGTTTGTGTTTTCTCAATTGCTACCAAATATTACTCAAATATATATATATAAATAACATAATGAAAAAAATTAGAGCAGATTTTACTTATCCTCACTTTTCAAAAATTCTTAATTCCTTCTCTTTTCTTTCTGCTAATATTGTTATAATCACTGTTTTTTGTAGGTTTTATATTTAAGTTCTGCCTTCTAAAACATTCACATTTCTCATAACATAATTAGAATGCAACAACATAATCTCCCTGTTAAAGTTTTCTAAGTACTAGTAATAGTGTTCGCTAATTTTTGTTTTTATAGGTACGTCCCATATAATCATATAAATTATGTTAATTGAGTATTGGAATTTTATCATTTATTACTCGTTTTGTCTGTTAGCTGCTTGCAGTAAAATGGGAACATAATAGGGTTTAATAAATATTCTAATTGGTTATTCAGTGAGTAAATGATTTGGATTGATATAAATCGTAGCTAAATCATAGAAATAAAATATAAAAACGAATAAGCAACTTTATAAGTAGCTAAAAAGTTTTTATTTAAATTTTTAAAACTCTGACAAATTTGTCCTTTATTTTCTTTTGTCCATAGTCAACAACTTATTTTAATAATTCCAGATTTACTAAAATACCATTAAATTAGCAAACAACCAAATATTAGAAAATTATGATTTAAAGCCCAGGTACTTTACAGCATGCATAGTTCAGTGTTTTCAGATTGTGAATTGACCATTCACTGCGTACATTTTGTTCTCTTACCTTCTGAGCAAGAAAGCAACTGAGATAGGATAATCAATATTTTGCGCCCTTCCTGTGTCTTCACTATCACTCCACACTCAACTCTGCAAATGCCATTGGCAAACTGCCAACAATTCTCACCTACTTACTTGTCAAATCCTTACCATCTGCATATCACACTCTCCTGGGAACCTACCAAAAAAATGTTCTCTCTTCTTCAGATGGATATTAGAAAAAAAAAAGTTAATAAACATTACCTAGCCATTGTTCTTTACTTTTGCACGAAAGCCCTGATAAAAAATTAACTATCATGTCTAGGAAATACCACAATTAACTTAGTGATAACAAACTAGTTATGCATCTGAGTATTTAAATTCATACTGATTAGCATCATAGAGACATATGCCAATGTTAATCATGCATTCTCTTAACAAACATCTTATTTATTGTTTGCTCTGAATAAAGACTAATGATTAATCTTTCCCTATTGTGTGTGTGCTATTTATTTACTATATAAGGCATTCCTCTTTAGAGGAAATATGCTTTAAATACACTGCATATTTTAAGGAAAATAAAATTTGGATTATAAAATGCTTATTATATAATTTAATAACAAATCAGCTTGTTTTCTTGGAAATTATGTATCATCAATGTGGTATAACAGTTACCCCTTTTCTGAAGAGGATACATTCCAAGACCCCAGTGGATGCCTGAAACTGGGGGTAGTACTGAATTCTATATACAGACTATGATTTTTCTTATACGTACATACACTTAATGGCTTCACTTTGGCATATCTGAATTGCTAGCATCATCACTTATACTTTGAGCCATTATTAAGTAAAATAATGGTTATTTGAAGACAAGCACTACAATACCATGACAGTCGATCTGATAACCAACAGGGCTACTAAGTGACTTACAGGCTACTAAGTGATTACGAGTATACAGCATGGATATGCTGGACAAAAGGATGGTCCACATATAGAATGGGATGAAGCAGGATGGCAAGACATCTCACCATACCACTCAGCATGGCAGGCAATCTAAAATTTATGAATTGTTTGTTTCTGATATTTTCTATTTAATAGTTTCAGACCACATTTGACAATGGGTAACTGAAAACATGGAAAGCAGAACTGTGGATAAGAAGGGGATTACTGTTATGTATAAGGCTGTGGCTTAACCTAGTAGAAGCCAATATCTTATTCATTCTACCTGTATTATTTCTATAATTTTGTTTATTTCTTAAATGAATGCATATATACTCAATATTTCATTGTAATGTTTCCAAAAGTACAATGCACAATATATTATTTCTCTAGTAAGGTCAAATATTGTGAGGATAATGTTGCACCATGATGTAATAAAAGTTATAATTAGAACAAATACCTTATAAATAATTTTAAGAGCATTTTGTTAAAATATAAAGAAGAACATCACGTAAGAACAAAAAATCCCCATTAAAACTTTCACAGATATTCTCTCCTTATCCATCAGTTTATAAGAAAGAAAGTCACTAATGGTTTACTGATACTTTATGTTCTCCATATGTACCTTTATCCCATGAAGTGACTTTTTCACAGTTCATCATTTAGTTATCTAATACACTGTTCTGTAGTGTTTTTTAAAAATATTTTCAACATTTTGTATAGTGAATAAAATTTTGTCTGTTTAACTAATTGATACTAAATACATTTCAAACAATGTATTGTTGCAATTTAGGATAATTTTGTCTAAACTCACACAGTAACTAAATCAGGAATCTTTGTCTATGGGCCACATACCAATTTTATAGAATTTCATGATGTGGATCATTGCCTAAAGTAAAAGAAAGGCATTTTTAAAAATCTGTTCTTATTAATCTGAGGACAGTTTAAAGGTCTTATAGTAAATCAAGTAGAGTGTCTTGAATATAAATTTTGACTATATACTCTTCCTATAATTCTTACTTCAAAACTGACCCTAAGCTGACTCCCTAGCATGAAGAAAGTCTTGTCTTCACACAGTCATTTAATTAAAAAATGTCACTAGAACCTAAATGAACAGTTATAAATGAACATTTGGAATGTCTTTTCAATACTTTAAAATCCGCAATTGAAAAATGCAGAACCTGTTAATTCCATTACATATATTCAAATATTAAATAAAGTAAGGTATGAATAATAGATATCATCCACATATATTCAGTGAAGTAAATTTATATCCCTTATGATTGTTACATTTTAATTTTAGCACATTATATTGACTAGTAAAATGTAAATTAAATAGTAATTTAGTAAAAGTGAAATACTGTTTGCATTAAGATAGTCTTGTGATAGTTGATGCAATGCACACCTATGTGTGTGCATGTGTGTCTTTACATGAAGAAGAGGGAAAATCACTGTACATAATTCACTTTTTTGTGCACTGTAATTAAAGCCGTATTTGAAGACTGTGATGCTTGGAAGCTTAAGAAGGAAAAACAAAAAATGAGCCTTGTGTATCACGCATTCTCATTAGAAGCAGGGACACATTTTTGAGACACAGATAAGTTGACAAGAAATTATGACTGTTACTAATTTTGATCTAATTTATAATTATTTGCATAATTTATGTAGAATTAAAATTATCCCAATCTTCCTATGATATCCCGAGTGCCCAACTATAAAGAGGAGAAGATAAATAAAAATAGATAAATTTTGTCATTGATAAAATACTACCGTGTTTCCCAGAAAATAAGACCTAGCCAGACAATCAACTCTAATGTGTCTTTTGGAGCTAAAATTAATATAAGACCCAGTCTTATTTTACTATAAGACCGAGTCTTTAATATCATATCATATTATATCATATCATAACATATCATATCATATCATATCATATCATACCATATCATATCATACTAGGTCTTATATTAATTTTTGCTCCAAAAGACACATTAGAGCTGATTGTCTGGCTAGGTCTTATTTTGGAGGAAGCACCGTAGGAGTAATGATTTTGTTACTTTCAGAACTATGATATAGTAAAATATATTTCCCAACATTGTCAATTTACATCACTGCAATCATGATATTTTCAACTGTTTTCACTGCCTTATACATCAGTTTGTGAAAGCAACAGTAGCTCTGAGATTTTGTTGTAGAAAATTTTATGTCAGGGAAGATTGCTGCACGATGGAAAGAGTGTCTAAAGAGCAGTAAAATTTTAGCTGACTGTTAGAATAACTGCTTAGGAGGGAAAAATTAAACAGTGATAGATTAGAAGTGTGAGATCCTATAGGGATAAACACGTAACCAAAAAGGAATATAGCAATAATTAAGTTTAAATTCTTAATTTTATGAGAAAAGATCCAGAAAGAATAATTTTATTATCTACATACTTAATTATCCTGTGAAAATCAACTTACAGACTATCAGCATTTGACCAGGAATGATATTGATATTTTTCCAAAATGCTAATTATAGCTCTGCGATGAAGCATTTTGAGATAATGTTTTCACCTCTTTTGAGTATATTTAAGAATTCCCTATTTCCAATGACTATAACATGTAAATGAAAGTCTTACTTAAAAGTCGTTTCCAAATGAAGTATGACAATATCATTGCACCCTTTTATTTCCTTTTTTTAAATTCTTTTCTCAAGTGATTTACTAACTTAAATACACCTTCTATGAGAAACTGGTAAGCTCCATGGGGGCAGAACAATTGTTGTTTGGTCTTATTTCTAAGTTCTGATAGTGACTGGTGGAGCCATTTCTTGATTAATAATTGAGTAATACCCAACTGATAATTTAGGTAATGTCTTGCAGAAAGTGTAAGGATATCAAGGTTTTATTTTTTAATGCAACTGATAAGCAATGAACTCTACACGTGTACCATGCTCTCAATGAAACCTATACCATGCTCTCAATGAAACCTATCCTGCTGTTTAAACCGGAAGTCATGTTGTCCCTGAAAACCTCACTGTGATTTGCGTAGAGAGTTATCTTAGTGAACATTATCCCCCCACCCCTTGGATTATCTGCGGCTGGTGACATATTTATTTTAGGGATTGCAATCTGAATGCCAACAAGGAATACTAATTAAAAAAGTGATACAAATAATAAAGCCAGACTCTGGTATTGATGGTTTTAGTGTCAACATAGCAAGTTTTCTACAGAAAACAGAAACTACTCTGCTCTAGCTAAGTGACACTATTTAAGAACTCCTACTCAGCGCTGTCAAGACAACTCTGTTTCATCTTGTTTCATATTATGCAAGTTACTGAAATTGTTATCTATAGTTTATTTTTTTTAATTATCTACATAGTTCAGAATAGCATTGCATAGGGTAAACAATACATTAATCTATTTGGTTTAGTTATAGCATGCAGTATAACCAATATCATTTCAAAGGGAATAAAATTAGTTAAAATCAAATGAGTATCTATTTATTTGTTCCATTTACATTGGCTTGCCAATACAAGCTATTAGGCTAAACCCATAATATAAGAGTAAAATTGTCCTACTTTGGGAACGGGATTAGAGGAGTGTATATTGTGATGTACATCCAATTATATATTTAGGAAAGATTATTTCAAAGTGTACTTCTATTTCCGTTTAAAATTCAGATAATACAAGAAAAATTCATCTGATCTATCGAATCCAGTAATAAGTTCAAACACCGCAACATAACAATAATCCTGAAAAATTTGTTTTAATTCCAGAATTCATTTAATAAATGTGGAAGAGTTCATTAAAGTCTAGTATGATTTCTTATTCATTCTTTCATTTTCCAGTGTTAAACAGTGTCCTTGTAACCTATTGGTGTGTCAAATGGTATGTAATAAATTGGTGAATGAAATAATAGTTAACAATTAAAAAGAACTTTTCTAAATACAAACTACATGTAGTTTACTAACAATAGTGTTAACTGAGTTTGGTTTCTGAGGTATTACCAAATAAATTCATACAGGTAAATCAGATCACCTTTCTCTTAGCAATGCAAGACTGAAATCCTCCCATAAGATAATTGAAGCTAGTTTTCCTTTTTTGAATCTGACCCATAGCCTCCTCTCTTTGGCCCTAATTCCATCTCTGATCTTTCTTATCTAAGCCCCTACATTGTCCTGTCAGACCAGTTTTTAAACCAGTGCTGAGAGAACTCTCAATATGAACTTTTCTATATTACACTATTCAAGGAGAGATATTCAATTCTAATTATAAAATTACATTTTTGATATTTCATGTATCTCTTTGTTACCCAATGATGAATTCACACACATTCTCTTCATCAAAAGTCCATTCTAATGTAAGTGTGCTCATTCCTGTGATTCTATCATAGGGACAAATAAAATCACTTTCAAGACCACTGGGTCCCTAGTCTTGCATTTGATGATTCCTACTGCTGATTATTCCCAGTTCCTGACTCAGCTCCCCAGTCTCTCTCCATGTCCAGTCATGGGTAACAGGTGGTATTTGCTAAGATCCTAGGTCTCCATGGATGAGGGGAAAAATCATTATCTTTTTGCACCTCAAATCTCTCATGTCAACTATATAGCTCCTTTAACAAGATGCTCTTTAAAGTGACACACAATATCATTATCTGGCAATTCTATATTTATAGTAAAATGAATAAAATAATCAAAACCATTTTAATCTTCACTTGAGGAAGGTAAGACACACACATACATACACACACACAACCTCACAGAGCTATGGCTTATTTAATTCAAAAAACAAAATTTGAGACATTTCTTCTAGAAAAAGAAATCATTTCTGAAATATTTGCTGCTTTATGGGGACACTGGAACAGAATATTTGAAATTAGGATGGCAATGACAGAACATATTGTAAATTTGCCATACAAATCATTTGGGAATATTTGCCTATTTACTCTATACAACTTGTAAATAAACACTCTTTTTCAAAACTTTTAACATATATTTCCTCATGCCTCTTTTTTGACATACACTGTCACCTGAACACAGAAAACTAAATACTTGAAGAGTTGGTAAAAATGTTGGTACTTATTTACTACCTCATTATTTTACATTTCAGGAAAAAAAAACACACATCTGATTTCACTATGACTAAATTAATTAGATCAGCACTGTAATTCTCAGTGTACAGTTTGCGATGTGTCTTTATTTTAGTATCCATTTCGTCCTCTTGCCAGATGGAAACAAAAGTGAAACTACATCTTTTGTAATTTTAAATTCTATCTTCTCTTTTTGTTTTTATTTCTCTTATTTTGATATGATGTGTAACTTGGCTTTTCGCCTCCGTTTATTTTCCTAAACTGTGCAATGAAAATTGACCCTTAACAGAATCCCAGTTTACCAGGTGATTACATCATGATAAAATATAATTATTTTATGACATTAAGGGGGGAAAGCCAATATACATTGATGAAAACTAGTCAAAAGGAATTAATCTGTGCCTTATATGTCATATGATACGTATATCAAAAATGTTGTCCAGCTAAGCAGTCCAAGACAAACAATGTTTTTTCTTCTTTGGAATAATTTATAAGTCTATTTTCCATCAGACATTGGGTTCTCTCCTGAAAGGTTAAGGATCATTGTTTTACACATATTTGCATTCACTTAGATAAACTAGTATAAAAATGGGATATTTTCATTTCATAATATAAACTAAATTTATTTGAAAAAATACTTGTCTCCCTAATTGATTTCATTCATCCAGATTACCTCATGACTAGCAGCAGAAAAGAGTAAGCACTTTTTATATTTTTGTACAATTTGTATTAAATTTTAATGATGTCCCAAAAGATATTTTAAAATGTACACTCAAATACAAATGTTTCTCTTCCAACTCCTTGCTTTTAAACAGAGAGAAGATGCTATACACATTGTTCTAAACCTTGATTTTTACATTTAGCAATTTACTTGGCAAACTTTCTATATTGGCTTTCTATTTCTATTCTTTTTTGTTTTAAAATCTTCATAGTATTCCATTATAGGAATTTACCATAATATACTTATATCATTCCCCATTGATGGATGTTGTGTTGCTTCCCATAGTTTCCAATAATTATAGACAGTGATGCATTGAAAAAATCATATATACATTATTTTAAATATGTCCAGATACACACACACACACACACACACACACACACACACACACACACATATTATGAAATTCCCAGAATTTTAACTGTGAGACACAAAAGTATGTGCAGTTATATTTCAATAGATACGGTCGGCTTGCTCTCCATATAGGTTTTATCAATCACAACCTCATCAATAATCAATAAGCAGAACTATTAATACCAAGTTTAATCAAATATTTATCTGTTTGCCAATTTGGAAGGTTACAAAAAGTGCTATTTTAATTTCCACGGTTTTAAGGTGATGGTAAGTATATTTCATATATTTGAGAGTTTCTATGAACTGTCTTTTCATGTACTATGACAATTTTTCTATTGTTATTTTTAACTTATTTGTGGGAGCCACTTATATATTCAGAAGGTTAGGCTTCTGTCTATGGTATGAGTGACATTTTACTGAGTGTATCATTTTGTCTTTAAATTTTGCTTATGGTGTTTTATGTCATACTCATTTCCTTTACTTTTAGGTAGTTGAATATATCCATTTTTCTCCTGTGTAGCTTATGAATTTTGAATCAAGTTTAGAGACATCTTCAATATTCTGAAATTGTAAACTGATCACATTATTTTAATATATTTGTGTTGCTTTTTAAAAGAATTTAGCTTCATAGCATTTGGAGTTTAGATTAATGTGATGTCTGTGTTGAATCCAATTAACTCTCCCCTATATTTAAGCAATCGCCAAGGCTTAAATTTTACTCAAATCTAACCCCATCAATACCCATACACAATTTTACTTCCTTCTCTTATTATAGTACTGGGCTATAGGGTCAGGAATAAATGGTTCTGAATCACAGTATTTCTACTTACTAGCTATGAAATAGTGCATAAACAATTGAAATTCGCAATCTTTTCCCTCATCTCTAGCATGGGGAAAAGATTAATGAGAAATATATGTCAAACTTTTAACAGTATCCATGACATATGGGAAGTATATAGTAGATAGTGGATTTTATTTGAATATGGAGAACCTGTGCTAGAGACTGTGACTATAAGGATAGGAAAATATGATGTTTGGTTTCTTGAATTTTAATTTACGATTCAAAAATCCACATGACAATTGTGTGTCAATCATAAAGCAATAGTCAAATGTAATATATTATTAAAATTATATATTTTTTATTAATCTTATAGAGGATTTTTTCTACATACTAGGTAATTATCGCTCCTATAACATAGTGCTATACTTTAAGAATAATGTTCATCCATGTTTTCATTAATTTATTAACTGAAATTTATTGAGCGTCCATCACGTGCCAGGTCTTGCTGTAGGCAGATAGCAGAGAAAAAACACAAAATCCAAACTCTTGTGTCCCTTATATTCTACTGTCTCTGAAATAAGCTGTAAAATCAAACAAGGAGCTATAACGTGGAAAGTCATATAATGCCAAACTTTCTAAATCAAAATAAGAACAAAGAAGATGACTATGTGTAGGCAGCAACGATGACACTAATTTTCAAGTACTGTCTCTCGTTGTGTGTTCGATTCCCATGGCTGATGTAAAAATTACCACACAATCTGTGATTTAAAACAACATATATGTACTCTCTTACAGTTCTTGAGGTGAGAAGTTCAAAATGATTCTTCACAGGCTAAAATGAAGATGTCCGTAGTGATGGCCTCTTGTCTCCAGGGGAGAATCTGCTTTCTCCTCTCTTCCAGTTTCAAGAGGTTGCCTGCATTCCTTGCCTTTTGGCTACATGGCTCCAACCTCTTTTGCTATTGCACATTACCTTCCTCTAACATAGACTTTCCTTTTTTTTTTCATAAGGACCCTTGTAGTTATAGAAGACCAAACTAGATAACCTGGAACGATCTCCCCTAGGATGGTTTCCTAAGATGATTTCAACTTTTAACATAGTTGTGAAGTTCATTAAGGTAACACATTTACAGGTCCCAGGTATTAGGACATGCACATCTTTGAGGTGGAGAGGGGAGCATTATTCTATTTACAACATAAGCCAAGATAAGTGTAATTAACTCTTTCAGCACCACATCTAGCCATCTGAGAAAATGTTCACCTAACGTTTGTTTGTGGCGTAAAATGTATAAATATGAGGACCAAAAAAAAGCAAAATACTTATATTTATTTTCATGGTACCACTAGTTGCTTTCCTTGGAACAAATTCTAAATTTTCTAAATTTAAGCAAATTCTAAATTTGCAAATTTAATTTGCAAAATTAAGCAAATTCTAAATTTGCTTTTTTTGGAACAAATTCTAAATTTTCAAAATAAGAATTTACAATATTAACCAGCTTATCTACCAAATGGCAATGGCTGTAATATTTAAGGACCTTTGATATTTTGGCAGAAATTATTTTAAAACTATACAACATAGAACTCCTTTATCCCAAGAACAGCATCACTCTTTATTTATAAACAAGGCCCAATGCACTTAGTTTTCCACACAAGCAAACTCTACACTAAGAGTAAAACTGCTTTGTTTGAATATCATGCTACTTCAGCATTTCACTGTCTATGTGGAAACATTGAATGCATTGAATGCTGTTGAAAACATCTACACATTTATAGCAATTTTTGTAGAACTGTCAACATGAAAACACATTTTTTTTTTTGTTTGGCGGGGCTACTGAGTCAATCCTTGTTGAGTAGAGCTCTGAATATAGTCAAGAAATGATTTCTACATTCACTGTAACATTTATTAAGCAAGATCTAACTTGCATTATATCTGCCACTATATTTATTCCATTTGTCTGACCTAATATGACTGGAATACATGAAAATGGACACTAGATTGGAAAGTAGTAAAGTTTAAACCTCACATAGACTAATTTTGAATTAGCTTAAGAGTTTCTATTCTTGCTTACTGTCTGTCAATTTGAGCTGCTCTATCAAAATATCATATAGCGGTGGTTTATGAGAAACTGAAAATTATTACTCACAGATCTAGGGGCTGGGAATTATAAGAAAAAGTCTCCACCACATTTAGTGTCTGGTGAGAGCCTGCTTCTTGAGTCACAGATTATCATCTTCCCACTGTGTCCTCACATGGCAGAAAGGGTGAGAGAGCTATATGGGGTCTTTTAGAATGGCTTTAGTCCTATTCATGAGGATTCTACCCTCATGACCTAATCACCTCCCAAAGATTCCATCTCCTAATACCATCTATTTGCGGGTTAGGATTTCAACATATGAATTTTGAGAGGACACAAACATTTAGTCTGTAAAGCTTACCTATTTATTTGTGACAGCAAGGAAATGCAAATATTTATATATGACTCTCAAAAATTATGCAAGTTGTGGTAATTCTACTAATTTAATAACTTTTACTCGAGCTCTTTTTATTATATATTTTGCCACTGTTCAACACATAGCTACATTTAATTTATTAACTCATTAATGTGTTATTCATTATTTGTTGTTTAATAATTTAGAAACTTTAAGCTGGGGATTAACATAAATTTGTCTATTTATTTGTTAACCTGATCATGAAAGATCCCATACTAGATTTTATCATCTTCGGCCATAAAAGCATAAGGCCGTTTGCAATGACATTTTAGTTTGCCATTTTTCAGTCTCATTTCACAAAAGTAGTTTATTTGAAATCAAGCCCAAGCTTCCTGAATGTGTTATGCTTGAAATGTAACATGTGAAAATAAAGTCTCTAAATGAATGATGGGGGAATAATTAGATATTAACAAAAAGTGACTACATAAAATGAGAATTATATTTAGGAGAATCAAAATGAACATTATTTAATATGAAAAACTTTTAAGAAATAAAACACCATTTAAGTATCCTTCCAAAAACTGGAATCAAAAATACTATTTTACTCAAAAGAAATGTAAGCTCTAAAGGCACCAGTTAAAACAGTTTGCAAGACTGGATCAAAAAATAAGAACCAAATGATGTCACAGAAATGGCAGCAGGGGACGTCTCTCTGATTTCGTTCCTTGAAGTTACAAGTCAAACAGCTATAACTCCACAAAGGATTCCCTGTGCAACACTCAAACATGTCTGAAGGATCTGCACATTGAAACATCCAACATGGGCAAATCCAGGTTAAAGGGTAGTGGGGGAAAGAAAAAAAGAGCAGAGATGGGTGCCATGGACAAAGCTTGGACTTTACTGCAGATCCCAGGAGAGAGAAGCTTTCAGGCAGCAAATGCACTCTCTATTTCCCCAAGCACTCCTGTCTGAGTGATCAGCATATAATAAAACAGAGCCCAGTGATTGAAGCAGAGACCTCAGGGCAGAAATCAAATACAGAAGTGTAATAGCTGTATTCTAGCAGACCCCACTGCCAGGCAGAAAACAGCGACAGAGTCTGGCCATTTCCCCTCATCTTCCCAGAGCCTGCCTCCCCATATCCTGCCAGAGCTAGTAGTAGGCTCCAGAAGCAGTGAGTGTCGGGCTACAGAGCAGAATATCTACAGCCTTGAAAACTGGAGGGGAAGTTCCTGTGCGGAAGATGCACAGTACAGCTAATCCCAGTGACGGGTGGGAATACAAAGGGAAGGCAGCTGAGGTCTGGCAGTCACCATTACTGGAAGTAGACAAAACCACAAACATACCTATGGTGGTTCCCAGTCCACACCATCCCTCACATCATGGGTTATTCCACTGGTGGCACCTGGAACACCTTGGGCAGTGTAGAACTAGGTCTGGCTGAAGGGGCAGCTCTGGGATTTCATGGGCTTGGAACCCCAGTGCTCACCATATTCCCCCATTGGGGTGATGCCCTGAGGCCTGGTCACAGAGGAGAGGTCCACCTCCCCAGGGAATACAAGACATTTTCCAATTCCCAACAAAAATCGCAGAAGCAGGAGCAGTGCAGGAGAAAATAAAACACTTGCACTCTAGTACCACCACTAGAAAACAAGAAATACCTTTTCTTATTAACCTGCTAAAGAGATATCTCTCAAAAAAAAAAAAAAAAAAAAAAAACAAGCAACGCAGGGTTCATTGTCCATTGTTCATTTCCATAAATGCCTAGGCAGACAAGTAATCCATCATTATACATTGAACAATTCATTATGCATTGAACAACCAAGGAAATAAGGCAGCTCCAAAAGAAAATGGAAAATCTCTAGAAAATAAGCTTAAAAACATGTAAATATGTGATTTAATTAACAGAGAAATCAAAATTGCTGTTCTGAAAAAACTCAATAAGATACAAGAAAACTTGGATAGGCAGTGTAATGAACTCAGACACAAAATCAACAATAACAAGGAATTATTTACCAAAGAGATTGACACTTTAAAAAAAGAACCAAATAGAAAGTCTAGAGCTGATGAACTTAATACAAGAGATGCAGAATGAAGTAGCAAGCTTAGGAAATAGAGCTGACCAGGTTGAGGAAATGATGATATCAAACATAGAAATCTCAAAATGACACAGATGGAAGAAGAGAGAGAGAAAGAACTCTACAAGAATTATCTGACTCAATCAAAGAGAACAATATAAGAATAACGAATATACCAGAAGGAGAAGAGAGAAGTAAGGAAATAGAGAGCCTATTAAAAGAGTTTCCAAACTACGGAAAGAACACCAATTCAAGAAATAAACAAACATTTAATTATCTCAATCCAAAAAGGTCTTCTCCAAGGAATATTATATTAAAACTGTCAAAAAATAATGAAAAAGAACTCTGAAGGCAGCCAGGGAAAAGAAGACAGTAATCTATAGAAGAAATTATATTAGATTATCATCAGATTTTTCAGCAGAAGCTCTACAAGCAAGGAGGAAACATAATCAAATATGCAAATTATTGAAAAGAGAAATCACCAGCCAAGAATAATAAACCAGCAAAGTTATCCTTTAGATATGAAACAGAATTAAAGACTTTTCCAAACATACAGAAGCTGAGGGAAATTTTTCACTTTAAGGCCTGCATTATAGGAAATACTGAAGAGGGTTATTCTACCTGAAACAAAAAGACAAAAGTATACAAAACTATGAGTAAGATGACTAAACAGACAAAAAGAAGCAGGAAATTGCAACCCTTATTCAGAATAGGGCCCTATACACTTAAATATAACATAAAGGTTAAATGAGGTGAAGAGAAAGAGGGGGGGAGGGAGGGAGGGAGGGAGAAAAGAAGAAGGAGGAGGAGGAGGAGGAGGAGGAGGAGGAGGAGGAGGAGGAGGAGGAAGAGGAGGAAAAGGAAGAGGTGGAGGAGGAGAAAGAGGAGGAGGAGAAAGAAGAAAGCTACCTCAACTCAGAAATGAATTCAGTATAAATAAGGATAATTTGTTACAACAACAAAAAAAAAAAAGGAAGGAGGAAGGGAATAAAGTTCTGAATATGCAAAAGGAAATGGAGATAAGACACATGTAGAAGAAAAATGACTATTTTATACATGCAACTTTATTTTCATAAAATTAATGGTACACACACACACACACACACACACACAAACACACAAAATCCAAAACTGAGACATATAATATAAAAAAGAGGAAACAAAGGGAAAAAAATCAAAGAATATTATCAAACTACAACAACAGATAGAATCTCAAGGGCAAAGAAACAATGCACACACCAAGTTATCAGAAAACAAAAGATAAATGGCTATAGAAAATCTTCATACATCAATAATCACACTAAATATAAACGGATTGAACTCCCCAATAAAAAGGCACAGAGTAGCAAATTGGATCAAAAAACAGAACCCCAAACCATATGCTGCATTCAAGAGACATATCTCAGCTGCAAGGACAAACATAGACTCAAAGTAAAATGATGGAAAATATTACTCCAAGAAAATGATATATAGAAAGCAAAGAGGCATAACCATAGTTATAGCTGAGGAAATAGAGTTCAAGATAAAAAAAGTAATAATAGACAAAGATAGACATTTTATAATGATAAAGGAGACAATACATCAAGAAGAAATGTTACCAATATATCCGTCCCCAATCAATGAGCAACAAAATATATTCAGCAGTTAATAACAGACCTAAAAGGAGAAACTGACAAAAACACAATGATAGTAAGGAACCTAAATGTACAATTGACAACTCTGGATATATCATCCATACAGAAAATCAATAAGGAAATATTGGCCTTAAATGACACATTAGACCAAATGGACATAATTGACATTTCAGAACGTTTCATCCCAGAACATGAGATTATACATTTTTCTCTAACACATGTGGAACATTATCGAGGATAGACCATATGTTGAGACACAAAACTAGCTGCAACAAATTTAAGAAGACTGAAATCATACCAAGTATATTCTCAATCTACAATGCTTGAAAATGGAAATCAACAGCAAAAAGAAAGCGGGAAAACCAGAAACGTGAAAACTGAACAACGTGCTACTAAAGAACAACTGGGTCAAAGAAGAAATAAAAGGAGAGATAAAAAGATACACAGAAACAAATGAGAATGATGACATGTCAGAAATTTTTGAATACAGCGAAATAGGAGAGAAGCTTATGTCATTACAGCCCTATTTCAAGAAAAGAAAAATCCCAAATAAATAACCTAACATTACATCTTAAAGAACTAGAGAAAAAACAAAAACAAAAACAAACAAACAAAAAAAAAACTGAAGCCCAAAGGAGAAGGAAAACAGAACAAAACAAAAACAAATACACACAAGAAAACCATCCACAGAAATTATATCAAAATTAAATACAACAGGGCACAAAGACAACAGAAAAAATTAATGCAACAAAAAGATAATTCTTTAAAAAAATAATGAAACTGATAACTTTCTGACTAGACTCACTAAGGAAAAAAGAAAAAGATACAAATAAAATCGTAAATTAAAGAGAAGTTATGAAAGATACCACCGAAATATAAAGGATCATACGGGAATGCTATGAAGGACTATATGCCACCATATTCAATAACCTAAAAGAAATGGTGAAGTTCTTAGAAATATTTAACCTTCCTAGACTAAATCACAAACACTGGAATATCTAAATAGAATGTTTAGCAGTAAGGAAATTGAAACAATCATCAAAAACCTCTCAAAAAATAAAAGTCTAGTACCAGATGGCTTCACTAGAGAATTCTATCAAACATTCAAAGATGAATCTTTCTAAAACTCCTCCAAAAGATTGAGGAAGAAGCAATACTTCCTAATTCATATTAGGAGGCCAATATTACCCTGATACCAAAACTTGGTAAGGATAACACATACAAAACAAATAAATAAAACTTTACAGACCAACATCTTTGATGAATACAGATGCAAAAATCCTAAACAAAATATTAGCAAATCAAACACAACAATAAAATGAAAAATACTATCCATCACAATCCAGTGGGGTTCATTCCAGGGGTACAAGGATTGGTCAACATTCACAAATCACACCACTTAATCAAAATAAAGGATAAAATCATATGTCATATCAATAAATGCAAAACGAATGCTTTTGACAGATACAACATCTATTTGTTATTAAAACACTTAATAAAATGTATATAGAATGAAAGTACCTCAATATAGTAAAGGCTGTATATTACAAACCCTCAACTAATATCACACTTAATGATGACGCACTGAAAGCTTTTCCTCTAAGATCAGGAACAAGACAAGGATACCCTCTCTCATTACTGTGATTGAACACAGTGTCGTAATTCCTCGCCAGAGCGATCAGGCATAATAAAGAAATAAAGGACATCCAAATTGTAAAGAAGAAGCTAAATTGTCACTTTTTGCAGGTGACATGATTCTTTATGTAGACAACCCTAAAAACTCGAACAACAACAACAACAAAAAACTATTAGAAACAATAAACAAATACAATCAAGTTGCAGGATACACAATCAATATACAAAAATCCATTGCATTACTATATACTAACAATGGAATTTACAGGAAAATAAAACAACAAGAACAATTCCTTTTGCAATGGCAACAATAAGAAAAAAAAAGAAAAACCTAAAAATAAACTTAACAAAGGATATGAAAGACCTATACACTGAAAACTATAATGCATTATTAAAAGAAGTTGAGTAAGACACCAAGGAATGGAAAGATATTCCATGTCGATGAATTGGAAGAATCGATAGTCAAAATAATCATACCACTCACAGCAATATACAAATTTAATGAAATTCTCATCAAAATCACAATGCTATTTTTTATAGAAAATTATCAGCTTTGTATGGTTACCAAAGATCCTGAACAGCAAAAACAATCCTGAAAAAAAAAAGAACAAGCCTGTAAGTATCACACTCCCTGACTTCAAATTATGCTACAGAGTGACAATAATCAAAATAGTCTGGCATTGGCAGAAAAAAAAAGAAAAACAGACACACAGATCGACAGAACAGAATTGAGAACCCAGAAATAAACTCACATATATATGGGCAGATAACTTTTGACAAAGAAGTCACAGAGATATAGTAGAGTAAAAAAAATGTCTCTCAATAAATGGTACTAGGCAAATTGGAAAGCCAGGTGAAGGCAATGGAAATAGACTGTCATCTCTCACCATACACCAAAATTAACTCAAAATGGATCAGAGATAAATATAGCACCTGAAAAAAATAAATATCTTAAAGAGAACATAGGTACTAAACTATGGACTTTGGATTCAAAGAGGATTTTATGAATTGTAACTCAAAAGCAAGGGAAATAAAAGCAAAAATAAATGAATGGGACTATCTCAAACTAAAAAGCTCTGCACAGAAAAAAAAAAAAAATCAACAAAATAAAGTGGCAAGACACCAAAAGAGAGACGATATTAACAATCAACATCTTTACATCTTTGATAAGGGGTTAATGTCCAATATACAGAACTCATGAAACGTAACAAAAACAAAGAATAATCCAATTTAAAAATGGACCTAAACAGACACTTCTTCCAAATGACATAGTAAAAGGCAATCAATATATGAAAAGAGGTTCAACTTCATTAGCTATTGGGGAAATTCAAATCAAAACCACAGTGAGATACCACCTCAAATCTGTTAGAATGTCATCAACAAGACAAATAACAACTGTTGGAGAGGCTGTGGAGAAAAAGGAGCATTCATACACTGTTGGTGGGTATTTAAATTGATACAGCCACTATGGAAAACAGTATGGAGGTTCCTCAAAACATTAAGAATAGAATTACCATATGACCCAGTGATCCCTGTTCTGAATATCTACCCAAAACACTCTGAAAACAGTTATCCGTAAAGATATATGTACCCCTATGTTCACTGCAGCATTATTCACTGTGATCAAGACATGGAAACAACTGAAATGCCCTTCAATAGATGATTGGATAAAGAAGTCATACATATATACAATGAAATACTACTGAGCCCTAAGATGAAATACTGCCATGTACAGTATTGGATGGATACTGCCATGTGCAGTAATGACATGGATGGATCGTGAGACGACCATACTAAGTGAAATTAGTCATACAGAAAAAGTCGAGAACCATCTGACGTCACTCATATGTGGGATATAAAACTGAAACAAACAAACAAGACAAACAAACAAACAAAAACTCATAGACAGAGACCACAGTTTAGTGGTTACCAGAGGGTAAAAGTGGATGAGAGAGGTAGAAGAAGGTAAAGGGGGTCAAATATATGGCGACAGAAGATTTGACTTGGGTGGTGAACACACAATGTGATAGACAGATGATGTATTACAGAATTGTATACTTGAAATCTATATGTAATTTTATTAACCCATATCACCCCAATAAATGTGATTAAAATAAATATTTAAAAATAATATATACTAGCATCCAACTAAATAATAAAACTACTGCATACTGTCTACAAGAAGCCTATTTTAAATAAGGATGCATATATAGATTAAAGGTAAATGGATGGAGAAATATATACCATGTTAACACTAATGAAAAGAAAGAGAAGCTATATTAATTTGAGAAAGAACAGACCTCATAGCAAGGAAAGTTATCAGGATTAAAGAAGGGTATTACATAATTACATAAAAGAAGGTGTAATCAAGATGAAATCAATCATTCCTGACTAAAAGTGCAGGCTTAGCAAATATCAAGAAATATTAAAAACATGAAACTCATTTGCAAACTGATAATATTGCCTTTTGGCTGGAGTATGTTTGTGTGAAAATAAGTAAAAATGAGCTAAGATCACAATGTAGAGTGATTTTAACGTTCTCTTTTAGGAGCTAGTACATTAGTCTGTAAAGAAAAAAAAACACTGAAAATAAACAACAGCAAACATAAAAGTAAATGTTCAAACATCTTAATACAATCTACCATTATGAAAACAGTTGACCTAAACCAATAAAAAATAACTGTAACAATGTATAACCTAAGACCAAAGGACCCACAAAAACGGAGAAAACAGTAGGTGGAAACATAACTATTGACAACTTATAAATGTTTAACATTTATTTTCACTTATAGCCTGAAGAATTCATATACCAACTCTACCATTAAAATTCTCATTTTCCATTCTTTTAAAGCTATGAGAATGTCTCAAAGTATGGCGATTCTTCTCAATATCCTGTTGTGCAGTTAATTTTTCATTCAGTACACACACAAAAAAATTGGCAGCTTTCCTTCTCTTGAATTTCTAGAGAAATTGCCAAATTTGTTATTTTTATGTCAGTCGACATAAAATATATTTCATCTGTGGAAAATCATGACACCAAGGAAGATGGCTTTCCTATTTACCAATCTTACTTGCATTTTTTTCTTTATTTTTGTCTGTGTCTCCCTAGAATATACAAAAGAGAAGTAATATCTTGATTTAAAACACACAAAAAATTTAGCCTAACATAGTTTGCTGTATGATCAATATTGTAATGATATTATTTATTTATTCTTGATTTCTAGTATAAGATTGTAAGATGCTTTATGCTTATGGCTTTTTTACAGGTGTTTTTAATTCAGGAAGAATATTCAACTCCTGCTTGCATTATTTAAGAGTATTTATTTATTAATTCCTTAATGATTACTGTAGTCAAAACTGCCTATGGCGATAATGTGGACAGCGTTCAATTCCAGGTCAGTAAACAGACATTTTAAATCTTTATATTCCACATTATAATTTTATATCAGTTTTTATCGTGTGTGTGTGTGTGTGTGTGTGTGTGTGTGTTATTAAAACTTGAATATTGGGACAGAGAGAAATCTCTTATCATGCATCTCACAGTAACGAGTTGACAAAAACTGGGCAGGTTTGATAAATTCATGATTGTATATGTGTGAGCAATGGTGGTGGTTCTTTCACTTGTTCGTTGTCTTTATTTTCTCTATTTATACTGTATGTCAATTTCCAAAAAGCATAATCTGATGCCTGTACTTGCATCCTCTTTGGCTACGAGAGCATTTGTCTGGCAAGAAGAAAGGCAGACTATTTGATAAACGACAGAATATTTGACAAACGGATCTGATTCTCCATGCAAAACTTTAAGAGCTTCTTTCAGTGCTAAAGTAAAAAGAATTAGACTTACTGCCAACTTTCACGGACTTCGCAATTTAATGAACTCAAGCTATTTCAGGAAGAAATAGTATGCACAGTGTACATACTATTTCTATGTGATAACAAATAAATATATACATTATAAGAATGCAAAGTCATCAACATGATATGGCTATAAGGAGGCATGAAAACAACATGAATATATTAAGATATTTCCATAACTTTTCATTTTCTATTGAGGTGTACTTGATGTAGCACATTAACAGAAATAAAAAAAAAGCTATCTGAAAAGAAAACAAAATAGATAAAGTTCTAGGTTTACACAAAAAAATTTCTGTTGTTATGTGAAAATTTTATATTTATTATAATCCATTAATGTTCCTATTAAAGATTATAAAATTTGGTATACTAAGAGGAAAATTTGTTCCATGATAGTGTATAGAACATGACAGAAAAGAAATGTGTTTTACTAGGAGTTCAAAGGCTAAGTATATACACTAAAAATCCTAACTTTTATTGATATTTTATGAATCCACTCTTAATTAAGTTAATAAAAATATTTATGCTTTACTTTAGAAATATATTTGCTTGGAAAATATACATTCGTTTAGCACATATGAAGATTTAATTTATTTTAGGCCGAGCCAGCATTTTCAAATACCAGCTTTAGTCCTTGGTAAGGTTATTAATATTATTTTGGGGATAATATAGTCCGTTTTACTCCATTTAATATATTTCTATTACAAACCAGAGTTTTAACAACTTTAGATGATAATTTAGATCAACGCAAAATAATGCACAACAAAGTAAGTTTTTAAATATATCTGGAATGGGAAAAATAAAAGAGGGTAGTTACAGTGTAATCCTCACCAAGCAAAGTCAAAGTCTTCAGCAGTTGGTTCATGTGTAGCTGTACTGTACAAATAGCAATTGGTCCACAGATTTTTCTAATTAACTGATTTCTACTGAATAGATAAATATGTAAGAATAAATAGTAATAAGAATAATAGCTTCTTAAGAGGGATTTTCTTAGTACAATATGATATAATTATGTAGAAATTTATGAATATAAATAACAATTACAACTGTTTAGACTTATTATATGTTAGAGAAACAATGATTGGATCACAGTTCTCTATAATATTTACCAATAAGAGAAAAAAATAAACAAATTAAATACAAACCATTTTTTTATACATTAAAGTTTATTGGGGTGACAATGGTTAGTAAAGTTACATAGGTTTCAGGTGTACAATTCTGTAATACATCATCTATGTATCACATTGTGTGTAAACTGCACAATTTCAGTGGAGAGAGACAAACTGTAATTTCATAATTAAAGAAGCTTCTGATGAACCTTGTTGGATGTACCTTGATGATAACAAAGTAAATTATTTTATTCTTCAAATGTTGCTCTACCAACAAACTATTTGAAATTTCACCACAAAAAAAATATTCTTTACTTTAATGTGTTATACCTCACAAAATAAAAGAGGTATGCCACCCAAGAATGAGTAAGATTCACCTGTCATAACTCATTGTCAGTGAGTATTTCACACCATTCTAAACCACAGATCAAGATTTAAAAGGATAATATATGGAAACAACTGAAATGTCCTTTTCAATATTGATCTGTGGTTTAAAATGCTGTGAAATACTCACTGACAATGAGTTATGACTGGTGTCTCTTACTCATTCTTGGGTGACATATCTCTTTTTCTTTCTTTTTCTTTCTTTTTTTTTCAATTTTATGAGGTATAACACATTAATGTAAAGGATTTTTTCCCGTGGTGAAATTTCAAATAATTTGTTGGTAGAGCAACATTTAGAGAATAAAGGGATATACGCTAAAACCATCAAGGTACATGGAGGGTGCCAGATAGACACTGGACTTATCAAAGGGATAACTTCATTTATGCTGTAGATTCCTGACTAATGCACTATACAATTGAAGCTGAAGTAATAGGTTGGTGCAAAATAATTGCAGTTTAAAAGGTTAAACATAATTGCAAAAACCACAATTAGTTTTGCACCACCCTAATAGAATTATATTGAATATCAACTATAAATATATACATACATATATATGTATATATTAGTACTATGTGTGTATATATATATATATATACACATTACTCCACATCCCGGGGATGTGGAGTACGATAAAGGGAATATAGTCAAGAAATTGTAACAGGTATATACGATAGAGGGGTAGTAGATTGGGGGGCGTTATCATTTTGTGAGGGGTGTAAACGTCTATTACATTACTTTGTACACCTGAAACTAATAAAAACGAAAATTTAAAAAGTTTAAGAACACTTAAAATGTGTATTTATGATGTAAAGAATAGTATAAATAAAGACAACATCAACAACAAAAAAGACTTAAAAGGAGGTCATTAATTGTGAGAGATAAAGGGAGTGAAAGAACATTAAAGAAATGTGAAGATTGAAACCAAGAGAAATACTATGGGGTTCACAAAGTATCTTGAAGCAACTGGCTCCTTTGGGATGATTTTGTTCTGTTGGGTTTATGATTTATCCTTTATACAATCTGTATACTTTTAATACAGAAATACTCAAGACTACATATTTTTGCTAAGGAATCACAGCATTAGAACAATAATTCCCAACTCATCATGCCAGTCTTCCATCCAAAAGCATTAAGTTTCACATCTTTTGCATTAAATCCAAAATTATTTCATTAGCCTCCATATTTTATCATTGCTATATGTTTTCAACCTTATCACAAATCTATTTTAAAATAAATGCCATACATTATTTTTTATTCTCAATAAAGAAACGAGCTAACATTTCTTGAACAGTACATTCTGCCAGCCACTATTCTAATAGGATTTCATGTACTATTTTGTTTGATACTCACAATAGTCTTATGAGGTAGTCACTGTTATTATTCCCTTCTATCATCTGAAGAAGAGCAGGCTCAGAGGTTAAGTAATTTTTCCAGAGATGTATAGAGCTTTTGGTATTAGAGAGACTGTTTGTCTCCATAATCTGAATACATCATTACTAACGTGTCTCCCTAAACATACCTAAACTTACAACACGGAAAGTATAAATAGTACACAGTAGAAAGCAAACAAACAAACAAAACTACATCTCCCCATCCTTTGTTCATCAGCTCTTTCTCCTCGAACACCAAGTAGTCCTCTATTTCTTTCAACAAAACTCCCCAGATCTTTCAGAGTCTAGTTTAAACTCCATTTTTAAAAAATAAAGCATTAAGTAAACAGTTATCTCTGTTGATATTAATTTATATTGATACCTGACTGCTATTTGTTCTATCTTTTCTCGGAACCCATTCCAAAACTTTTGTTGAATTTCTCTTATAACATTAGTTTAAATGATAGTTATTTGTGTATTGTGATTATTGCCCTTTCCGTTATGGTAATTGAAATCAACATCTATGCCTTACTCATGTAAACATCTTCTAAATGGTTAGACCAGTGTGGTTTTTGTTTTGTTTTGCATTGTTTTGTTTTGTTTTGGTTGGTTTGGTTTGGTTTTGCCAGAAAATAGCTATTGAACAAATTAAGTTATATGGGAATAACAAACAAGGAAAAAACATTTGGTGGATGTCAAGTAAATGGTGGATGTCAGACAAATAGTCCTTTCTTTCTGTCTCTCTGGTTCATGAAAATAAACTCTCAGTTGTAAACTGAAACTAGAGCATATCATGATGTCAGGCGGGGTACCCTGCTCGCTGCGCCATTTGTCGTGCAGGGTCTCAGCTCCCACTCCCCGCCCAAGAACGCAGGACACGGTAAGGCCAAAAAGGAACACCCACGGAGCCATAGATAGGGGAGTCAAACCAATATATTCTCGCTGGCGTCTGGGCTGGAGACACAGGAAGCAGGATCTACATAATCTGCCTAACAGCAGTCCGCGCTTGCCAGCCACCATCTTCTTGCTAGCCCCCATTCCTTCTCTGCTAGCGTAGCCACAGCCGTTATATTAGTGGCCAATGGCCTACGGGTTACAGCTGACGGTCAACTAGCCACAGCTGCTGGCATCTGATCACAGTTGATGGCCATTTACTACCCGAGCCAGCACCTTTCTATGTGAGGCCGAGAGCCTGGAAACTGTTTTTTGGGGTTTTGTCCCCACACTCCACCCCTACAGGGTCTCGCCTCACAATCTACGCGACAAGCATCTTCTGCGAGGGGCCCTGTGCAAGGAGCCTGGAGGTGAATGCACTATCCTGAACACAGCCAGGCTCTCTGGGCACAGCCAGGGTTTCTCAGGGCACCACCACAGTACTTCTGGGCACAGCCAGACATCCTGGGCTTCTTAGGGTACCACCTGTCTCCCCGGGCACAGCCAGGTTTTCTCAGGGGACCACCACAGTACTTCTGGTCACAGCCAGACTTCCTGGGCTTCTTAGGGTACCACCTGTCTCCCCAGGCACAGCCAGAGTTTCTCAGGGCACTGCCACTCTCTCTGGACACAGCCAGACTTCCTGGACACAGCCAGGGCCTCTCAGGGCTCTGCCACTCTCTCTGGACACAGCCAGACTTCCTGGACACAGCCAGGGCCTCAGGGCACTGCCACTCTCTCTGGACACAGCCAGACTTCCTGGACACAGCCAGGGCCTCAGGGCACTGCCACTCTCTCTGGGCACAGCCAGACTTCCTGGACTCAGCCAGGGCCTCTCAGGACACTGCCACTCTCTGGACACAGCCAGACTTCCTGGACACAGCCAGGGCTCTCAGGGCACTGCCACTCTCTCTCTGGGCCTCTCGGGGTACTGTGCTGGAACAACAGCGGCTCACATCAAGGTGCTTACATATTATCAATGGCGGCCAGTCAAGACACAAAAGCAAACATTCTCGCCAGTCCCACTACATGGTGGTATGTTCCCAAACAGTCAAGCGTCCATTAAATCAGGGATAGAAGGCAGTTCCTCATAGTCCATAGTCATTCGCCAGGGCTGTCCTGGGGGTGAGGGATGACCTTGACCTCAGCCTCATCTCCCATGGAGGACTCAGCAAGCGTTTCCTCCTGGGACTAAAAGTCCTGCATCCGGGCTGCCTCAGCAAGCAGTTCCCAGCCCACAGGGCGGCAACAACCTTCGCTTTCTCCGCTTTCTCCGCTTTCTCCGGCCT
Source organism: Rhinolophus hipposideros (assembly GCF_964194185.1). Lineage (NCBI taxonomy): Eukaryota > Metazoa > Chordata > Mammalia > Chiroptera > Rhinolophidae > Rhinolophus > Rhinolophus hipposideros. The sequence goes on along the minus strand of NC_138047.1, from coordinate 90,704,711 downwards.
CTGCTGGTTGGGGAACCATCCACGTCTTCCCACCCCTCCACGGGAATCGAGCTCTCCGGCAGCTGCTCCTCCTGGTCTTCCTCAGACTGAGCTTTCATACGTACAAACTGCTCCACTGCCCTTCGGAAAGCTTTGGCCAGCACCGTATCCTGCCGACTACGCCATGTGTCACGCAGGGCACGGTAAGGCCAAAAAGGAACACCCACGGAGCCATAGATAGGGGAGTCAAACCAATATATTCTCGCTGGCGTCTGGGCTGGAGACACAGGAAGCAGGATCTACATAATCTGCCTAACAGCAGTCCGCGCTTGCCAGCCACCATCTTCTTGCTAGCCCCCATTCCTTCTCTGCTAGCGTAGCCACAGCCGTTATATTAGTGGCCAATGGCCTACGGGTTACAGCTGACGGTCAACTAGCCACAGCTGCTGGCATCTGATCACAGTTGATGGCCATTTACTACCCGAGCCAGCACCTTTCTATGTGAGGCCGAGAGCCTGGAAACTGTTTTTTGGGGTTTTGTCCCCACACATGAGTAGAATATACCACTCATGAATGATTTCTCCAAAATTCAGAAATTGAAATACTCAAACATTTTGTAACAGCTTTTGTATCACTGCCACATGAGGGAAAAGAATAGTGAATCCTAAACCTCTGTCGTAGGAATAGGCAATCAAGATATGTAAAAGTGAATAAGCCTAACCACTTACACAATCAGGCTGAAACCTGAGATGCCTCTCCATTGCCTATTTAAGGAAACTACCCACCCTCACGTGGTCTGAATGACCTATTATTAACATTACATTTTCACCTTCATCACTCTCACACTTCACCTTATTTCTAATTCTCAAGCTGCACTGGACTCTGTTCCACTCAGATTTTTCTGTTTCAATTACATTGTTTATCACTACGAATTATTCTGCTCACTTTTTCTTGTGAGTTCAGTGGCATTCATATTTCAAGTTGTGCAGCTCAATGATTTTTATCATGATTCTTCTAGTTGGATTATTTGCCATGCAGTGTTTACTTACCCTATTACAGTATTTGCCATGCATAATTTGTTGTGTATATACCTTCTCCATTTATCAGAACATAACATTTCAAGGGGTAAGGACAGGAGACTCTAAGCTTTACAAAAGTGTTTTTCTTTTTCTTTCTTTCTTTCTTTCTTTCTTTCTTTCTTTCTTTCTTTCTTTCTTTCTTTCTTTCTTTCTTTCTTTCCTTCCTTCCTTCCTTCCTTCCTTCCTTCCTTCCTTCCTTCCTTCCTTCCTTCCTTCCTTCCTTCCTTCTTTCTTTCTTTCTTTCATCACTGCTAATAGTCCTAGAATATTCTGGGTACTCAGTATATACTGAATTTCTAAAGGAATACTTTTGTGGTATTCCAAAACACACAACACATAATGCAATTGCTTGTTTTCGATAAATTTACTTTTTAAACTGAACATAAACTCTGTGGAATTTGTACATGTGAAAAAAGCATTGGCCATAAGTAATCACGGCAAATGTCATGTTAAACAACTGACTACTCTGAGTCCCAGGTATTATTCTAGGTGTTGTACAGGTTTTATTTTAAAACATTTATTCTTCACAATGACAATCTATGTGAAAGTAATATTTTTTTTTCTGCTGAGTAAACAGTTACAGAGAGGCTAATTATTTTGTTAAATCGCATAGCTATTAAGTAGAAAAGCAGGGACAAAAACACTACCAGCCTGACTTTAGAGTCTAGAGTCTGTGCTTTGTAATCGTTATGCTATCCTGCCCCACTCTTCCAACTTACGGAAGAAAGCAGGAAAATACAAGTTAAAATGTTGAACATCAGTTCTATGGTTCAATGGAAGTCTTCAATGACTGATTTAGAAATGAGCCACAGAATTTAAAAGTAATGTTTCCTCTTATAATGAGGAAAGTATGTATTTCTTGCAGAAAGAGAAACCACATGGAAACAAATGGAGTTGTGGGTAAAATTTAAATTGTGCATAATCTAATTTTACAAGTGATCAAATGTCCACTCTGCTTTCACCTTTTACTCATTTTTGTGTGTTTGCTTTGCAAGGTTTTTCCAACAGGGGAAAAGACTACTCAGTTATATTCTAAAAAGCATAAGTGCCTGCCAAAACTTAGACTATGCTCCCCAAGGTATGTTTTCAGTATTTTTTCCACAGTGGACAATCTGCAATAATTACAAGAATTGTTTTTATGTAAGTCATCTTCAGTAAGTACATTAAGTAAGTTTCATTCACTCATGTCACCCATCATATTTCTAAGAAAATAGGTGTTCAATTCTCTTAAAGTATAAGCTATTTCAATCTTTTAAAAACGGTTGTTTAAAAAACTTCTGAGTGGTAATTAATTTCTATATTTATAAATGACTGTCAAATAATATCCATGTAATAATAATTTAGGATTGCCCACTAGGTCTCAAGTACTTTTCTAAGCATTTTACTCACAGCACTAAAAAAAAAAAATATATTCTCTTGGACAAATTGGGGAGATAAATTTAGTAACGGCAAAAGACTGGAGAATTTTTTAAAAAATCCCTGATCACAATATGTTTCAATTTCCTTGGTGTATAAACTTCTACCAAAATTGGTTCCAAGCTTCCCACATGAAGCCCCTAAAGATGGAGTTGGGAAGAGATGAGCATGATGGACTGTCTTAAATCGTTACAAAGCAGGATAAGTCAGCAAAGCACAACATGTTTTAAAAATCCAATGTCCTACTCGGAGGCCATGCAAAAATGCTAAGAACATGCTAGGAAGTGAATATAGAGAAGGCAAAGAAAATCAAAAGGGACATGTCAGAAATGGAAAAGATAAACCAGGAGGGTGTAGTGAAATAAAGACAAGCGAAAAAGTATTTTGAAAATTTTATCATAAACAAGAGGAATAAAAACAGGAGAAAATCAGAGCCTCTTAGAAATAGGAAGCCAGGGAAGTAAATAAATATCAGTATGTTCTTCCGTTATTGAGAACAGGGATCTGGCTTAATTCATGATTATATCTGTGTATCCAACATGGTCCTTGCTTTTCACAGATTAATAGCTCACAGATTAACATCTCAATCACAGATTAATAGCTCAAATTAGCTTCAATAATGATTGAATTAATGCTCTAGTTTTCATTCACTATCTTTCACTCCAAGGCTCACATGGTGAAACTTTCTTTAAACGTAAAGGTGATAACTTTAAAAGCATAAGGGCTTTTGTCAATAGTTACATAAACTTGAATTTCACTACACCATGGAATTCACCATTATGCATCATGGACTTCTTTCTTAATGCGTGGAACATCACCTTTTTCATTTTAGAGTCTACTTCATTCTCTCTAATCAAAGAGAAAATGGTATCCGTCTTTTTAACTGAAGCTAATGAAGAGATACAGATTGAGAAAGACATGAGTTTGATTCCCAGATCTCCCACTTAGCTACTATGTGATCTCAGGGTTCCTTAATAGTTCTGTACCGCAACTTTTTCACATATATTACAAAGATATAATAATAATGAACAGCTTTATTGAAACTATTTAAATGATATAATTCATGTCATGTGTGGCATTTAGACTATTGTAAGCATTTAATACATACTATTTGGCATTTGATACACAAAAAGAGATCAAAAAGGTATTTATTGAATAAAGGCATAAATTAATGATGAGCAACTCTGGGGCATATAATATTGTTCACATTATATGCCCCAAAACCTACTCAGATTTTATTTTTTTCCTTTGATAAATTATTAGTATACATGCTACACATTTAATAGATTTTATACATATTATATATTTGATAGACTTTTCATTGATTTCCATGGTGCCCTGGATATAAATACTCACTTAAAAAAATAAGTGGGACTTTAATATTTTATTCTTAGAAGTATTAAAGAAGATGTAACATCAAAAAACAAAACCAAAAAAAAAAACACACACAAAAAAATTGGGTGATTATTTTCACATGAATGGAAATTTAGATTTCGATGAATTTTGACACCCAAGTTTTATAATTTAGACATGTAAGACTTGGAATTCTCAAATTTTTAAAAGAAAAACAATACTATAGTGTTGAGAGAGAATAAATCAGTATACTATTATAAATCATTTGGGATATTATTTCCAAATAATCACAAAACATTAAGTTACAGAATAAAATAGGAAATTGCTTTGTTCATAGAAAGGGAGAAAAGACAAAATACGAGCAGTGTTATTTGTTTGTTACTATCTTTCTGTGGGAAAACAAAACCAAACCAAACAAAAATCAAAATACAAATCCACCTATTTAAGTGGAGAACAACCGCCATATCTCTAGTACAGATGACATGTATAAACATATACGTGTTTTTTTCTGTTTCTATTTATTTAATATAGAAGAAGCTTACATAGCATTATTTATATGTCATTCAATATTCATGATAATTTAAAATATGTCACATAAAAATGCTCTCACACACACATATTGTTCAATCATTAGCTCGGACATGGTGACAAACTTGGTAACCATTACTTCTTACTATAAGCCTATGATGCTGGTTCTACTGTTATCTCATTTTACAAACAAGCACACCAAGAATAAGAGAAGTGATTTTAACAGTCACAGTGCTAGGTAGAGACAGAGCCAAAACATGAACTTAGTTTTTTCATTTGGTACCAACTGCGGAAGTTAGCCAGATGCTATGAGACAGTCATTCATACCACAGATTTATTTCTTGAAGGCCCAGTGTATGTGAGGCACTACACCAGATGTTGAAAATACAAACTCTGTACCATGCTGTAATCTGACAAGGGAAAGAAACATGCTAACAAGGAATAGAATACAGTGTGAAACACAATATTATAATAGAAGCACTTGAAGGAATGCTAGGGAAATACCTAAAATGTTCAGAAGATGCTTCATAGAGAAATAAGCACTTCTTATTCCTGAAATAAGGGTTGATGTTGACCAGATTCCAGAGCAAGAGGAAGAAGAAATGAATCTGCAGGCTATTTAGAGATCTGCTGTGTTAGCTTGCTTAAAGTGTTTAGATACTGACAAAGGAAGAGGGCTGATGGGGTCAGGCACAAAAAGTGGGAAAAATGCAAGCCTAGGATATCAGCATAAGTTGCTGAAAAGCTCTACTAACTTTGCTTTGAATTTAAAAATCACTTTTCATTCCCACATCAAGGTCAGCAGATTAAAGCATCACTGGAATGGTGTTTTACCACATTCATCTCCTTCAAACTCAGAGGATGACCTGCTTTATAGCTCACTTAGCATGCCCAGTGAGGTCTGAATTGCCTATTACACCATGAGAAGATGTTCTCACTTACAAATAATATAGGGACAGAGCTTTCAGAGATATTTCAAGATTTGTTATCCTAGGGAACATGACAATCTTAACAAAATTTGGTGCCCATTTGATAAAGAAGGAAAACAATCACCCAAACCCTGTAGAACAAAATCATGACAATAAGGGAATTAATTCTCTATGATTTGTTTACTATTGATTAGTTCACTTACAACAGCACCTGCAATACAATATTCAAGTACTGAAATAGCCAAGAATTAAGAACTCTAATTAGAAGTACCGTTGAGTCAGCACAGGACACTCAGGGGCCAAGGTAAACTAATAACAGGAACCTTTTACTAAGGCATAAGTCACAGGTTGACCCGCTTCCAAATAAACCCACAGCTAAGTGATGCAGCAGCTAAAATCCTGACAAGTCAAAGGACCATTGGATGGTCCTAAGCAGAGTTAATTCTAAGAAGAAGCACTTTACAAAAAAAAAAAAAAAAAAAAAAAAGAGCAGTGCCCAGCATTCCTTGTAGAAAACTTGTTATCTCATAATAAGCAACTCTCAGCCCATATAATTGATGATTTTTTAACACAAACAAAATTATAGAGACAAAAAAAAGAGACAAAACAAGCAATAATGTCAAGGGCATATCGTATTTTTTTTTTTTTTTTTTTTGCAGAACTATGTGAAAGCCCAACCAAAAACAATGTGAAGGAATAAAAAGTTGGTGGTTGTAAGGAAATGCAAGAAGAATGAATGAAAGAGCAGTGAGCTGGGAAGAAAGCAGATTTGAAATGTGACAACGTTTGGTGGTACAAATGATGAACGTTTAGTCTGTGGTCCCCTCGAGCAAACATGTTAGTTGTGTACAATATTACATTTGTCAGCTCCATCAATGTTTAAAGTAAGTTTATTGTAAATGGGAAGAAATCATTTCAGAAACACCTTTTTTTTTTTCTAAATGGGTTTCTTTATTTATTACCTCATTGCTTTCTCTTTTCAAATAATATTGATAGGAGAAAGCTTCCCTATACAAGAAAGCTTTATTTGATATTGGTTTATTTTAAGTGGTATCTAGATCATTGTGCCAGTTTCTCAATATGCTGTTAATTCATATTGATATGAAAAAAATTAAAGACAACCAGATTTGCTGATATTTAGATAGTATGTCCCATTATTTTTATGTATGCAAAATCTTAGATTCACAAGCCTTAGAAGAGGTCTAACTATATGTATTTATTTAATTGACCTACTTTACTCATACAAACAAGGCATTTTTATTCTAATTTTACATCAAATTATAGGATTTCATAGATGATCTAATATAAATCTTTTACACGTAAAATTGTGAGAAATTCAGTGCTTGACTGGTCCAAGGACACTATTAATGGCAAAACGTACTGGACAAACTGTACCATGTTTCACCGAAAATAAGACCTAGCCAGACCATCAGTTCTAATGCGTCTTTTCGAGCAAAAATTCATACAAGACTGGTCATAATTTACTATAATATAAGACCGGGTACAATATGATATGATATGATATATGATATGATATAATATAATGTAATATATAATATAATATAATATAATATAATATAATATATACCAGGTCTTATATCAATTTTTGCTCCAAAAGACACATTGGAACTGATGGCCCAGCTAGGTCTTATTTTCTGGGAAACACAGTACTTAGACTTATTGTCCAATGTCCTCATCAGTGTCATCTGCTTATTTCTGATTTTAATATTGCATTAAGTGTGAATTACATAAAATGAAGAAATATTTAGTGGGTGTGATTTCTCAGTGACAGTTCAGTTTCTTTTATTCACACATATTCTGCACTGAATTCTTCTAGCTCATCCCCTCTCTAAATTACATCTGAGGGATTTTGTGAATTCCTTTAACGAGTTTTATAAATTTATTTATTGAAGTTTCTCTGTGTTACTTTTAACCTCTGAAACATTTCTATTCAAAATACATCCACTGCCTTTATGTGTTACTGTGCAAATGCACCAACTATTTTATGATTATATTTTATTTTTAAGAACATCGTTTATAAAAACCTAGGCCAGTTTTCTTAAGATGGATAATAGGAGGCCAGTCTTAAACAGATGAAAAGAAGTAAACATTTGCTCCTTTTGACAGGAAAAAAAGAAAAAGAAAAAAAAACTGGTGAAAAATCACAAAGCCATTAAAAACCTTAGAGAGTGAGCTGTTCCAGAGGCAATTTCTATGAATGCAGTATTTATCTTTTCTGAACTTTGGGCAATTAGCTGAGTGCAAAAAATGTGAATTTAATTTTTCATATTCATCTTTCTTTCATGTGACTCAAAATTTAGAACAAGGAACCATGTGATTACATGTAGTCATTTATGTTAGAAAGAACTAACCCAACTAAACTGCATTTTTGCCAAAGTGAAAATGATAAGCCAACACAAGAACAAAGAAGAAAATGAATGACACAGTATTAGTGCATGTCTTCATACATTTAAGCAGAGTGTCATTATCTTAGCTGAATATACCTCATTGTCAGTTCTCAACCTGGGGGATTTCCTGGGTGAAATCTGAAACTGGTATCTGTACATAAAGATCAAAGAGACTCCAAAGAAAGAGGAAGACCACTTGAGAGTGGTAGGTAGTACTTTTAGTAAGCAAGGGAAATTACATATGAGATTTGTCTGGGAGGCCTCAAGACAAGATCTCCACAATGCCCACCAGGATCTTAAAAGTTTATATGGAGTCCTTATTTGGGTTCAGCCACATAGTCACTCCAGATGATCTTAACACTTTACTTTCTCCAAGCTACACCCTTGAAACAGCTGCTAGTATTGGAATGGTGGCCAGAACATACATTCCAAGGACAGAGGAGGGTGTGAGGTTCCAGCTCTTGAGTCATCTGGGTGTTGTATCCTCTTTATGACCTCCTTCAACACTCATACCTACTATGTGTCCTATCTTTATGTGCCGACAAGGAGAATATTTTCACAGTAGGTAAAATTAAAAGAAGTCTGTTGCTGTCACTACAACAAATGGTTGATTTGTTTCCATGAGCCTCCTACACAATGTTCAGATTCCAGCACCAGTATCATCAGATACGCTCAACTGGGAGAGAAAACCACAAGGCACCGGATTCTAGTCATGAGGAACCATAGTCGGGAATTGTCCTGAGGGTTCGAGAAGTATTTAAATGCAGACTGGAGATACATCTTTCAGCACAGCAGGAAAGTCTGTGTAATTTCACGACGTTCTTGTGACCCTTCTTTTAAAAAGATTGAAAAAGCAAAATTCATTCAGGAATCTCATTTGCAAATTATGCAATAATCAGGGGCTAGAACTGGCTCTTACAGGTTACCAAAGACAAAATTAAATTACTCAATGTTTTATTTTAAATTTTGATCAATAATTCTATTAAAATATTCTTCATATTATTGCCTAAATTAATTCTCTCTCTCTCTCTTCCAGGTTGAGATTGCATCAAAATACAAAATTGCATTTCAAAAAAGTTTTCTCATGATTTCCTCACATATATTTTACTACAGGTTACATTCAGAATATGCCAACATAATGATTGCTAATATTTTTGAGAATTTACTATTTCTTTTCCACTTTCCTAAGCTGTATCTCAACTAGACATCTTTTTTAAAGCCATAAGAGCTGTTGCAATGTTGACCGTAAATTTAACTTTAAAATTAGTTTAATTACCTTTTGAAAATAAAATTTTAAATCTTAAATTCACTAGCAAATATATATTATTGTTAACAAAATTTATGTATGTGTGCTATATTTAAAATGATTAGTGATAAAATTAACGGCTATTTAAAGAAACGTAAGTGTCTGATGAAACTCTTTCCAAAGATACCAAAACGGATACTTTTTAAAGATGCATTATTTTGATTAACGCCATAAATTGCATCTAGTAGTGAATAGCAAACTGATTGGGGATTTCATATATATAGAATAGTGAAAAATTATGTTTAATAATTAAAATAGGAACTACAGTAAGACTTCAAGAACTTTGAAAGAGATTTCAAAACTCTCTTAGTATTTCAGTTACTTTTTTTTGGGTCTAATTGTAATTATTTATAAAGCCTTTAAATCAAGTGAAACACAGGTTGTGGGAGTTTATAAAAAAATACGGAAAAGCAAGTCAATATGTTAGAGGTGAAGTGGTTCACAAAGAGTTAATCTCATGCTGAGAAGCAACCATGATATAATTCTTACGCTTTATGAAATTTTCTTAAGGTATATGCTGCTCATGTACTACTTTTTCTATTTATCACTCCTTGATTTTCTTCTCCCAAAGTACTTGATGTTATCTGTATTTCTTTAACTGCATCAGTCAAATAACTTACAGGTATGTGAAAAACTTACGGATAATTACATTTTTTCTGGAAAGAACTCTGATCAGAAACTCACTGGACCTTACTTCATCAAATAACAAAGTCCTATTCTCAGCATTTCTTGGACTAGAAAAATAAATTGTCCTGCCTCCAACGATTTTAGAAATTTCCATTACCAAGTTGACCCTTCTAAAACATACAAATACACCACACACTGGAAATGTACAGTGAGGTTTTCAAATAAAACCACTATGAACATTGGATTATCAGAAAAGGAATAAGAATTTTGAAGGGAGTCAAAATTGTATTAAGAAAAATCAGAATATGTGGTTTTGCTAGAACTTTTGAAAATATAATCATTAATATCCTACATAATAGTTATAGTAAATTTGAAAATATTAATAGTAGTAAATTAGTATGGGTAGATACAAAAAAATAAGTGAAACAACATAAACTAGCATACAATCAATCAAGAAAGAGCAGAAGAAGAGGGAGAATGAGTTGGAGTTATGAAGTTCCAGCATTTAAAGAACTCATGTCCAGCAAAGTTCAGAGAACCACTGAGCTTAGAATTCTGTGATCTAGTCTCCAAGACCTCCATTTAGATTTGAGTTTGTACTTTGTCATCTTTCCTGGAAAAATGACTGTGGCAGCTCTGCAGCAACATAGAAGCTAAGATCATTTTGAAAAGGGCTCTATTGCTTGTATCAAAATCCTTCTCTTTGTATCAAAAATATTATGAGACAGTGAATTTTGTTCTGTAAAATGGCCTGTCTTTGAGATTGAGACTTAGTAGATAAAAAACGAAAGGTTACAGTGTTTTGTATTCTGATCTCTTTTCTGTAGATCTCTCATATATATATTTTCTTCTCTATGTAACTGTTTCTTATTCTTTATTTCATATGTCCAAGGATGATTTATCTATGGACCATAAGTTTATTGTAAAAGGTATAGTCAACTAGAAATGTTAACTGATTCACTCTTATTTTAAATTTCTGTTAGATAGAAAAATGAAAGGAATCAGCGATGGTTCTATCAGGATAGCTGGATCGGAGGGGTAAAGTCACATAGCCGAAGCATGACAGCTGAGTAAATACTTTCCAGTGATACCAGGGAAACACAAACACTCCCAGTCAATCCCACATTGAAAAAGTGTTGGGTTGTTTACCTTATTTTTTATTTATTTATTTATTTAGCATAATACACCCTTGTGGTAATGTGATCCCTTAAGATTAACATGACTGTAATCTTCCTGTGGGCAAGCAGCAAGACACAGTTTAATTTATTATCTAATCAAAATAAGAACATTAGAATCATACCTCCATATTATGTAGATATAATAAAGCCCAAGAAATAGAAGAAGCTTATGAGGCTTTGGTAAGAGCTAACATTAGACTGGACTAAGATCACTGGGGTATCTCTCCAGCAGGCATAAATAAACACACTAGATGTATCTTGCAATAAATACAATGAAAGGGACATACCAAAGAGTTAACAGACGAAATTTATAAACAGAAGTCCCTAGAGTTTCCAGCAAGCCAACTACTTATAGGAGGACTTAAATATTGAGCACGGTTCTTTTGGCCAAATGTGATGTAATCTTAGTTTTGGGGGCCATTCATTGCATATTTAAATTTATTTTAATATAACCTGTATTGCATTGCAAATTTGAAGCTAATGTAGCTGTCATCTTTGCTATTAAAAATTGTACTTCCTGAATTGTTTACTTCTTTCAATCATTACTTTTTCAAATTTTATATTGTTTCTTGATGGTTAACGGCTACATAAATTTCTTGGAAAATTTCTATTTTATGCTTCTTTGCAATTATCTTTAAATAATTTGCTACAAATTGTAATTCATATTTTGATTTGGCCATAATTACTTGATTATCTTCAGATTACCTTAATCTAATTATTTTCTTACGAATTAAATAGCACTATCTAGACACACGTACCATTTGGAAAGAATTCATTGACTTTTATAAAAATATAACAAATGAGTCTCAATTTCTACATATTATCTTTATTCATTTGGATTTTTCTTGTTATAAAAACAATTCAAATTTCTCTGAATAGCTAAAAATTATTGAGTGAAGTTGTAATATTATTTTGTTTTGCCATTTTCCATTATATCTATCATTTAATTTCTCATGTTTTCTAACAGGCTAGTATAGTTGTGATAACCTTCCGATATTTCCCTTCTCCTTTAATCTAAAATGGAGCCAGACCTTTAGTTTTAAAGATTACTGCAGAAAGGAAAACAGAAGCAACTCAAGTCAGCAGCTCTCCTTTAAATTTGAGGGGGGAAAAATCAGCCATGCTATATCACTGCCTTTCTCCCAAAGTACCATTTCTCCATTGTCTTCCAAGCCTTGGGTCATGTCTTGCCCTTACCTGGAATATCTTTCTCCACCCCAGCCATTCTATGACTGACTCTCGTTCCCATCCCTGCCATGACCTGCTCCACTTCCCACTCTTTCCAAGTATTTTCTGATCATGTTTCATGCCTAATTCGTCTCGTAAGAAGTCTCAGGAGGTAACTAGTACTTATCATTACACTTCAGTCTACGTGCTTGTTCAGTAACTATATCTCCCACTAGGGTATAAACTCTTGAAAACATGATCAGGTTTTATTCTCGGTGTCTAGTACACAGTATCCTAGGCAAAATCTTTGATGACCTACTTTGCATATATCTAATTTATCCTTTCTTATTCTGTAATTTTATTTGACTTGTAAAGTTAGCCAGGATTCACTAATGGTCTGTTAATAATATGTTCAATTTGTTTCAGTCTTACTGAAGACAACTATAATCTCTCATCTTTTATTCACATTTAAATTCAAGTGATATTTACTATGACTTTATCAAAGAAAATCAGAAAATAAAATGCATTCAGTTAAGTATCACAGCTGATTAATAGCCAAACCTAAATTTCATTTATCATCATCCAGTTTTCTGGTCTTTCTTAGTTAAACTGTTAACATTTATTTGCTCAAAATGTTGTTTTAATCTGTTTAATGAAATGTTTTCATGTATACAGTACCGCTATAATTTAATTAACTGTTACTTAAATTTACTATTATTTCACTGTTAATTTTATATTTTCTATTAAATGTATTTCTATTATATTTTCTATTAAAACCTGATATTCTCACTTATTTGTTCATTATCACTAACCATCATTACTAAAATCAATAACAGATGCATTTTTTTACTTCCATGTGCAAAGAAAATACTTTGTTTCTAATAAAATACACTTTGCAATTGCAGCCTCATAAGCAATTATTTCTTCATCCCTGAATTTCCATGTAGGGTAGAACAGTAGAAATATTAATTCATATATTCCTACATTAAATTAAATCATTTACTACTTATTCTCAATACGGGTTTTCCAAAAATAGTAAAATATTTGGACAGCTGTATAATTTGTATTTATCAGAATTTTTAAAAATTAAAGAACATTTAGAATCATAGAAATGCATTTTATCATCTAGCTACTGTCTTTATGCCAACAGTTTTTTATTACTTTTTTTTTTTTTTTTTAACTTATTGACCTCCGTTTCCCTCTTGGCCCTCAACACTTCATCTCAATTTAATAGCAGCTACCTTGGGATCATATCAAAAGGTTTACCTGAGAAAGCAGTGTCCTTAATCCCATTTTAACTAGTCTGCTCACAGCCTTTATTAAACAGAACACCAGTAGTATCCTGCTAACTCTGCAGTTTCACAGCAATACTTTTAATTGCTTCAGTTTGGGGCACAGAATTAAGTTGACAGTTAAAGTGCTTCCTATGATGATACATTCAGTAAACTCCAGTTGCTGGCCACAGTCAGAGAGTTATGACTTACAGACTCTATACTCTTCCATCTTTATTTATGGATGGGCTACATCAAACCAAGAATATCTTTCTCATAGAACTTGACTACTAGTGGCAAAAAAAACCAAGCACACCTAGTTCTAAAATGTTTTGGTACTGTTTTCCTTTCAATATACTTAGCATGAGATCTGCTCCAACTTTCTTCTCAAATTTCATAATTCTTGATACATCTAGCCACAAGGCTAAGGAACACATTGTTATTTTCTTACAGTAATATTCTTAGCTAAGAACCAGTGTTTCGATTATTAAAATGAGAAAATATTGAGTGAAAACAATAATGACTATTATAAGAGATAATATTTTCAAGTGAATATAACATGCAAATTAAAATATTAAGATAATTAAAATTTATGATCTTTTTGAAGGTCTCCATCACAAAACTGTATTTAGATATAGAAGTAAATAGATTTAAAAATTATGCTGATATGCGCAATAAAAATATATAGAGATATACGTTCTGACAATTAAGTTCACAAACTTGTCTTAGAAAAAGTGCTACATACCTCATTGCTGAATATCACTGCGGTCATTTCAGACTATTCCCCTTGAGAAGCTATTCTCCAATGCTAGAGGTTAGTCCACCAGTCAAAACAATTTTGTAACTCTTTTTCTGGAACCGCCATCAGAGCTGTTGGCATATTACACTTGATGTCATGAATGTCATCAAAGTGTCTTCTTTTCAATATTTCCTTTATCTTTGGGTAAAGAAAGAAGTCATTGGGGGCCAGATCAGGTGAGCAGGGAGGGTGTTCCAATACAGTTACTTGTTTCCTGGCTAAAAACTCCCTCACAGACAGTGCCATGTGAGCTGGTGCATTGTCGTGATGCAAGAGCCATGAATTGTTGGAGAAAAGTTCGGATAGTCTAACTTCTTCATGCAGCCTTTTCAACACTTCCAAATAGTAAACTTGGTTAACTGTTTGTCCATTTTGTACAAATTAATAAGTATAATCTCTCTGATATCAAAAAAGGTTAGCAACATCATTGCAACAAGGTCAGGAACTTAGTTGTCAGACCCGGTACAACGTAAGTTGCAACTTAAAAAATCCCTCCTATGCACATACATCATTAGATTTAAGATATCTCTGGCTGAATATGGAAGAAATAATAGAACACAATAGACATAAAATATTTTTTAATTAATAGATCTGTAAAATATATATCTCAAAATGAAGTGGTTACGGATTTAATCACTGAGTCAATTCTTTGACTATAAATGAAATAACATTAACTGAATTCTATGCTCCAGGGATTGAAATAAATCCCATATGGAACTAAGGTTTGAAAATGCAATAGTGAAGTTATTTATTATGAGTTAACACATTTTTGTCTCAAAAGTTGCTTGTTTTCATGTAGAATTCATCTCAGAAAAATAAGGTCTGATTTTATGTTCTAACATATATTCAAATTTAAATTGTGTTTTTTAAATAAAGAACTATCAAGCATAGAAACAAACATGAGTTTCTGCCTCCTACTTCCCCTGATCCCTCAGCATCTGCATAAATACAACAAAGTAAAATAAAATGTAAAATAAAATAAAATAAAATAAAATAAAATATACTGTTCAGTTTTTGTTTCAGTTTAAGAAGATAGATGGAATGAAATCTTCTTCGGTGATAATTTCTGAAATGTCCTATTGCTAATGAAATCGAATGCCACCCTGGTTGTCTTCCAAAACCCGAAATTTGGAAGTACCTATTACATCCAGTACTGACAATGCAGGAGATACGAACACTTGAATCTAGCATCAAGAAACAAGGAAATACACTCCCAAACTGGTACAGCACTCTAATGAACTGCAAAACTCCATGCTGACTGCAGATGCTACCAGAATTAAAAACTAGATATCTCTTATTTCTGCTTAGAAAAAGAAAATATTCTGAAAACTGCCTGCAACTAAATATGCTCTCCTTCTCAACTTTCTCTATAACACATAGAAAATATATCAATTACCAATAATCAGGCAATGGGATAATGATTTTGAGGTAGGTGCTTGCTCAACTTAGTGTTTTCTAAATGGATTATAATATTCACAGTTTTGTTTATATGAATCACAGGACTGATGATACCACATACATACTGAAAAATCACATACACAGTTCAAACTCTATTCAAGAGGGAGAGGATTGCATAAAGGTCACTGAGGGTCTTTATAGAAACTTGCCTGCCATAAAAGTCAACCATCTTGATTTTTAATATGCCTAGAATAAAGTTAAAAAAATTAGGAATGTTAGAACATCTCTGCATGTTTTTCAGACATGAAGTAAATCAGTAATGTAATTAACATCAGTTTTGGTTTACTTTGTTTTTTTTTTTTTTTTTTCTGATGCCATGTATTAGAATTATAAAATTTTGCTTTTGGGGGAATAGTTTGTGTTGACTTTTCCCAAAGGAAGTGTTGAAATTTATACAGTATCAAAACCAAAGACATTTAAGATACATAAAAAAAATGTACGCCTGTCTCAGCAACCTTCAAGAAATTTGTGTAATAGATCTTTAATGCAATGAGAAGAGTAAGCCTACTTTACCATAATATAATGGTAGATTTTACCATTATATACTTTACTATAAGTATAATGGTACTTTACCATAATATAATGATTATCATCACGAAACGGTTTGTAATTAGTTTGTAGAACATGAAACAATTCAGTGTCTAACTGATTCCTCCCTCTTTTAATCAAATAAACTATTTGGCATTTATAAAAGTGACACTAATTATACATTTTTCTTTAAATGTTACACAGTAACTGAAGAAATTCTTTAAAAAGTATCTTTTAATAATATTAAAGTTTGAAATGTATTGACAATACACAAAAAGAATTAAAGCCATGCATGGTATTTTTATTCAGGAAACATGGTGCAACTTTGAATAAAACTCCTTTCTCAGGAAATCTCAGAACACATTGATTATTTTCCAAAATAATTAAATGACACAAAGAAAATTAGGTATTAACTAATTATCTTAGGAATCAGGTTTGTTTAAAAAACAGTTATTAAACATTCACATTCTAATATAAACCCTGGACTATATGGTGCTTAATGTATTCAGGAAATACTATTCTTGATAATGTGATCATACTTTCCTTCTATAACCACTTACATTTCTTGTAATTATTTAACAAAAAAAAGTCTAAACAATAGATAATTTATAACCAACTTTCAGTACAAACTTAGCCTTGGGAATTGATCATGGTTTTCTAGAACTAAAATAAATAGGAAATCTCTATTAGTCATGGTTTTCCAGAGAACCAACAGGATGTGTGGGTATGTATTCCGTGTGTGTGTGTGTGTGTGTGTGTGTGTGTGTGTGTGTCTGTGTGTGGAGAGAGATAGGGAGGGAGGGAGGCTTGGAGGAAGGGTGGGGGATTGGAGGAAGGGTGGGAGAGAGAGAAAGAAAGAGAGAGAGAGAGAGAGAGAGAGAGAGAGAGAGAGAGAGAGAGAGAGAGAGAGAGAGATTGAGATTGCCTCACATGATTGTAGAGACTTGGTTAAGTACAAAACTTTCAGGCTGGAGGAGACCCAGGCAATTTCTTCTTCCTCAAGGATGGTCATTATTTCTATGATATTAATGTCTTCAACTGTTTGGATAAGTCTCACTCACATTATGTAGTGTGATTTGCTTTTCTCAAAGTCTACCAATTTAAATGCTAATCTCTTAAAAATCAGCATCATGAAAACATATAGAATAATGTTTGACCAAATATCTATACACTGTGGCCCAGCCAACTTAACACATAAAATTACCCATAACAAGGATCAATAAATTGTAGGCAAAGCGGTTAAGCACATACAGGCAGGTACTGGAGAAACTTGGATTAGAGCCCAAGCCAGCTGATCCTTCTCCTAAAAGATACTGGAATATCACTATTTCTTGCTCCTTTTAAACATAGTATAGAAAATACATTTTTTAAATGACAGAAAAATAGATGATTTAGTATTTAGTAAATTCTGAACTATGTATCTAAAATGATATGAAATGTGTATCTACACAGCCAAGGGCAGAGCGGCAGAATCTCACCCATAATACTTACCAGATGGCAGAATACTTACCACATGGAAGTCAGAACTTATGAATAGCTAAACTGCTCATGTGGAGTTACTGTGGTAAGGTATCATTAGTTTAATTTAGAATAAGAGGCTTATATGGAAGTCAAGTAGACCTTATGAACAATATACTGCCAAACACTTCATCCAACTGTTTTAATTCCTGGTATCAGGAACAAAAGTTATCAGATTATTCTACAGAGTAAATACCTAACTGATTCACACCCGACACTGTATCATGTTCAGTTATATATGTCCACAAGACAGAAAAATACATAATATACAGGCCTGCCTGGAGTCCTTAGTGTGTGGTATTATTAAACATGTTGAGTGTATAATATTTTTAAAACTAGATTATACAAACACAAGAACATTAAACTGAAATTAAATCTGTGGGAAAAAATAATATTTAAGTGACCAATGGAAACTTTTGATATGGAAAGAAATTGGATGAAAAAGAGAGTTTGTGTTCTTCATTGCAGAATTGTTTTTAAAAGTAATTAGAAAGACACCAATAAGAAGTGGAAGAAAGTTTGCGGTAATTTTGATCAGAAAGGAATTTAAGAAAAAAAAAAAGCAAAAGGTATGTGAGAGTTAAAATATTCTCACTGTTGTGTTATAATTAATTTCATGTATAAAGAGAGATAATTAAAGAGAGGAGTTAAAGTAGTAAGAAGAGGTAGTATGAACAGAATACTGCAGAGATTTTATTTTGGTTTGATAAAAAAATTAAATAACCATTTACATATTTTTAGTAGAACTGAGAATGAACCGAGAGCCAAAACTCCCAGCTTCTTCCTTTAGGTACACTGATCCTAATTTTCTAGTTATAATGAGAATATTCTACAGGCAAATGAATAAACCATAATTCCTAGGAATGCATCACCTTATGGAATCATCTGGCATAGAGTCTGCAGTAACCATTAAAAGAGATCATGAAGATTGGGACTTAGGTGGTATTGTAGAGCCTGTAAGCTTGAGAATCCTCAGATTTTGCTGATTCATTATATTATAGCAGACATGTTCATAGCCAGAATAAAGAAAGTAAATATTCGTAAGTCTGAATTTCCTCATCTACTTCACCTAATTTCATTGGTCCATGAAAGAAAGCCTAAAAAAACTGGAAATGGGAAGCTCTCTACTGATCGTTTTTATGTTTATTTTGGTTGCAAACCATTTTACCATCTTACAGCATTGAATTGATATGTTTTCTTAGGCTATGCTGCCAACAAGCAGCCCATTGCAATAAGTAAAAGTAAACTGAAAAGGGAAGAACATAGATAAGGAATTCACTAATGGAATCATCTGAGGAGAAATAGGAGAGTAGCACAATGGAAGATACAGTCATGAGAGGTTCAAGAACAGAATGGTAAACAGATCCAAAAGCAACAGAGGAAAAATGATCAAAATATCCTTAGGTCATAAAGATGCTGGCATCACTATTAAACATTTTATGATCCTATTTGGGGTTTGGAGTTAGGGGGATAATAGGACACCAAAACCACATTATAACGTAAAGCTAAAACTATGGTATATGCAAATTAAAATTTTAAAAAAGAAGAAATGTAAGTAAATTAGAACTATTCTTATAAGAAGCTAAAGTGGGAATGACAAAGAGAAAAGGACAATAGAAATTCACAAGAGATACTAGTTTGGAATTAGGTCTTTCTCTAAAACTGTTATTTGATATTGTGGGGGTTCAGAAGGAGTCACCCCAAAATGTACCTTGGTGGTATGAAAATTACTGTGAGCTAAAGGCAACTTTAGCCCCAGGCTCATAGAAACTTCTGCCCCTGCCTTGTAAGCTACACAGAAGAATATGAATTAGGGGCCTAGCCCATGACAGACAACTTATTTTGACCTATCTATATAGGGAAGGGCAAACTTGTATTTACTAAATATCTTTTCTTATTATTATCCTACCAATGACCCTTTGAAGTCCCCAAGGTACATTATCTCATCCCTAGTTCAGGATTTCTTATATCCCTCAATCCCTCTTTCTCTCTGAAACTCTCCTGCATGTGTGGTCTCCAGTTCTCGAGTATGAGGGATTCCCATACTTATGTATGTATTAAATTTGATTATTTTCTCTTGCTAATCTGTCTCATGTCAATTTGATTATTAGACCAGCCAGAAGAACCTTTAGGGTAAAGGAAAGTTTGTTTGTCCCCCACAATATCTTGGAAAGAGTTTTGAAACCCTGCCCACAGAGTTATAGGGTCACTCTTAACCTACTGTCTCAATTCAAAGTGACAAATGCATAATGAAAAAAGGTAATAGAGTAAGAAATAATTTCTTTACAACGTTAAACATTTATTTGTTAATTTTTTGCTATTTATGAAAGTAACGTGAGTTTATTTAGAAAAATTAGAAATACAGAAAAATACAAAGGAAAATCTTTGCCAGAAAACTCAAAAAAAAAAAAAGAAAAAGAAAAAGAATAATAACAACTATTGCCATCCTACTATATTTCCTACAGTCCCTTTTTTTCTTTTCCTTTTCTTTTTTGGATATGAGTGAAAATGCACGTGAATGTTTCCATGTACTTTGCTAAAAATTTAGACCACACTGTACATTCAGCTATGAATAATGTTATTTCATTTACTTTTATTGTGAGCACTTGTACCTCATCAGTAAATTTTTAATGATTGCAAAATTATATTCTATTTCATTGCTCTATTAAAATAGCACTTTATAAATTATTTTGGTTTTGGTTACTGGGGTTCTCAGTATTTCATTATTGCATAACTTTGTGATCAACATTTCTGTACACATATATCTTCATTATAATTTATAATTTCTGTTTATTGTTTTAAGATGAAATCCTAAATTAAATTTTGATGTCAAAGGATAGTAAATTAAAAAAAAAGACAGATTTATAGTTCTCACACTTTCAGTTACTTGTACTCTCACGAGGATATAAGTAGGTTCACATTCTCTGCATCAATATTATTAATATTGTTATTTAACTCGAGATACTAGAAGTATTACAGTGGAAATAATGTGTTTCTATTCAACATCTTCATTAAGGTTTAAACATTTGTATGTATTTGTTTACTTGCTATATTTTTTTCTTGATTTTTCTTTGAAAACTGTTCAAAACTTTACCCATTTTTTCCTTACTTGACCATTATGATTTAATAAATTTTTATATTTTATTATATTAATATATTAATCTATTGTGTTTAATGTGTGCATCAACTGTCCTCTTTTTTTGGTCAAAAGTGTGAGTTTTAACATGTCTTTTTATACATAAACATTTACATTTTCCATATGGTAGTAGTTTTTCTCTATCTTTTAAACATTCTTTAACAGTGTTATCCTTAGAAAGTCAGATAAATATTTGTTTATAGTCTATTAGATTTTCTTTAGATTTGCATTGAGCTTCTACAAAATCATATTTTGTGATATCATCGAAGAAAAGTCTTTGCCTTATTTTCTTTTCAAATGTTTTACCAGAAATTCTATTGAATAAATCCCTCTCCTTTAGTGATTTTTCTGTAAAGTACACTATTAATGTATTTTTGTAAACAAATCTTCATTGTTGCTGTTGGTACAGTGAGTTAAATTAGTACTAAGAGTGGTTCCTACATTTTCTTAATTCTTTATTAAGTGGAATTAAATTATTCATTTTAACATTCTGATACGAGAATAATACTTGCCACTGAGATAAAAGTGTGAGCAAGACATTGCTACTGGGGGATTCGGTTTGCCTACAGTAACATTTCATGCGTATATGAAGCAGGAAAGCAATTGAAAATCATCTTTTGAGTGCAAAAAATAAATGTTTCCAAAATTATACTGTTCATTACTTCATACATACACTCTACAGCTATATTTTCTTTACTTTTCTCATGCAAAGGATTGTGGAAAATAATAAGGGATGTAAAAAAATGACTAAGGACTTGTTTCAAATTGAGAATAGATATAGAAAATAATTTCTTGATAAGCATTAACAAAGAAGAAAAAAACATTTGCAAACATACTTTATAAAGAATATTCAATCAGGGCAAAGTCTAAATTAATTTATGTAATGCTTTTAAAAAATGTATCAAATATTATCCAGAAATTGATTTCTCATTTTAAATTATTCAAAAGTTTTTTTGTGGGGTTTATCACTTTGTGAGGGGGTGTAATGTCTAACAAATACATCGATTTGTACACCTGAAACTAATTAGAAAAAAAAAATATTTTAGGGGTTCTATATTCCTATAAGAAAATGGTAGTACCTGGATGAGTGTACTCTTTACGCACGCACACACGCACGCACGCACACACACACACACCAAATAATACTCATTATTGCGGTGACTGTATGCCTCAGCATACAAAACAAATCATTTATAAAGTAAAGGAGATGCTATGAATAATTATGCTGGGACAGCAGGTATGAACCAAGACTGTCTAGGACAAAATGGGACATATGGTCACTCTACCTATATTTCCCAATTGTAATTCAAAAAAGGGGAAAAAATCTACAATTTTCATGTTACATGTAAAAGATGAAGAAATAAATATGTTAGACCAAAAAGACACTTTTCATAGCTGACAAAAGAGCAGAGAAAGGTGAAGATTTTGCAGAAACCAGTTTTACTAGACGCAGATATTTTTTTTATAGAGTGATTCTAATAAAAATACCATAGATAAGAATATAAGGGATACTCGTATGTGGGGAAAGTAATGTAGCATGCAGAGGATATATTCAAATCTTTAAAAATTCATATCTATAGAAATAAAAGATGAAAGAATGTCAATTAAATATCCATCTAAAAAGGATAGGGAAAAAAGAAAAGAGACGATAGTAAATAACAAAGAAAGAAGAAATTTGTGAGTTAGGAAACAGAAGTATATAAACTAATAGATAAATTATCTAAACTAACATTATATCTGTCTATCTATCTATCTATCTATCTACAGAAACTGACAAACCACTTATGGTAAGAAGCCTCTCACATGGTCCCCAATAATCCCTGACTCCTGGTATTCATACTCTTGTATGTGGGATCAATTTAGTAATTTACTTCTAATGAATGTGACAGAGGTGGTAAGACATCTTTTCTTAGTTCAGCTTTGAACATCACTGTGGCTTTAGTTTTGGGCACACTTTTTCTTGATCTCTTGGATCAGCTGTGCTGAGTGAAGCCAGCTGCCATATTGTGAGCTGCCCTGTGGAGAAGTCCACATGATAAATGGAGGGAAGCCACCAGCCAATTCCTAGGGAAGAACTAAATCGGGCCACCAATCATGTGATAAACTAGGAAGGGGATCCTTGTGTAGTTAGCGTTTAGATGATATCACAAACCTCACCAATACTCTCATTTCAATCTCATGAGATACCTTGTGCTAGAAGCATCTATGCATGGGTGATTTCTGATCACAAATATTACGAAATAATAAATGTCTGTGTTTTAATCCATCACACTTTGGCTTATAAACAATAAGAAATATAAAACTAATACATTACTAGCTAATCAAACTAAGAATGAAAGGGAAAAATAAAGCAAAAACACAAAGAAATGTCAAGGGGACTATAACAAACAAGAGAAGTAAAAAATACTTGAAAAGCAAATTAACAATGAAGACCGTTTTTGTTTTGGGGGGGAGGGTGGGAGTGGCAGGATATGCTAGTGGTGCCAATATTTGATTTCTCATGGTAAAGTGAAACTTACTTTTAAAAGTAGATACTAGGCATCATCGCCTTAATCAAATGATCAAGCTGGCATTACTAGTGGTGGAACAACCTGACACATGTTGTAACATCAAGTATACAGCACCACCTAAAAAGTATTCTGCCACATGTGTTTTACCTGAATCTTTTAAGGCCTAGACCAAATTCATTATAAGAGGAAGCACACAATGTACAGAGGTCACTGATACAGGCTACTTCCTTTCTGCCCATCCCCAGTCACCAGAGTATATACTGAACAATTTAACCACTTTTTTTGGAAATTTCTCCCATTCAGTTTTCTTCCTTCCTTCCTTCCTTCCTTCCTTCCTTCCTTCCTTCCTTCCTTCCTTCCTTCCTTCCTTCCTTCCTTCCTTTTTTCCTTCCTTCCTTCCTTTTTTTCTTTCCTTCCCTCTTACTGTCTCTCTCTCTCGCTCTCGCTCTCGCTCTCTTGCTCTCTCCCTCTCTTGTCCTCTCACTCTCTCTCTCTCTCACTCTTTTGGCAATATGATGACATTCTGGAGAAGATTAAATCAAGAGTTTCCAACTACCTACTATTTTCTCAAGAGTTCCCAACTACTTACCCTACTTTCTCAGTTTCAATTAAATGTTTCTGGTTTTATTAAACCAACACTAAATGTTGTTTCCAGGTACCACATTTTGTCTTAGCTGTTTTCTTTAAAGGCTGACTTTTGATTTACATTTGACATTTGGTGTATTTGGGGCCAGTTTGGGGTAATATTTTCTTCCTATTATGTTTTTGGCTTTTCACATCTGGTGATAAACTAGTGCAGCTTCTAAAATTATAAACAAAGTTCACCATTCCCAGTGAACTACAACTCATGTGGTATTTCTTGGAAGGTCCTTGACATCATCCAGAAATTCACAATTCTTCCTGCCATAGTGGAGTTTATGAAACTGGGAAGTTTTGTTTTGTTTGGTTCTAACATTCCAAATTTTAATGTAAACATTTTTAGTTTTTTACTTGGAAAGCATTTTGATTTTAGACTGTGTTATGGACTAAACTGAGTCTTCCTCAAATTTCATATGTTGGGGCCCTAATCACCAATGTGAGTGTACATGGAGCTAGGATGTTTAAGCAAGTGATTAGGTTAAATGAGGTCATCAGAGTAGGGCTGTAATTCAGTATGACTGGTGTCCTCATAAGAAAGGGAAAGGACATCAGAGATGGATAAAAACAGAGGAAAGGCCATGTAAGGACACAGCAGGATGGCATTCATCTGCAAGGCAAGGGGAGAGACTTCAGGAGAAATCAACATGCTGACACTTTGATCTTGACCTTCTAACCACCAGAATCAAGAAAATACATTTCTGTTGTTTAAGCTACCCACTCTGAGGCATTCTGTTATGGCAGCCCTAGCAAACTAATGTAGACTATAATTTTTAAATTTATCTCTAGAAATCTGATATTGAGGAGGATTTATATTGAAATCTGGAATTCCTAATATTATCAGATTTAAACTGTCATTCATTCTAATTGTATAGCCTTGGAGGATTTACGTTGGGGTAACCTACCAAGGTGTGATTTAGAATAGGTCATAAAATAGCCAATGGGTTTTTAGATCACTTTTTAGAGGCTTGTGGGGAGCACAGATTTACATTAATGGCATGTCCAGACTTACAGGAATAGATGTCGGTAGTGCCTGGCCTCCGTCATGAAAGTAGAAGAACTGTCCTGAAAGAACTTACCAGTAGCTTCTTCCCTGCAAGCAACACCACAACTTTGGCTAATCAGAATGCTGATACTTAAGTCCAACTGATGAAGGAACAAAAGCCAGTGTAGTAGTATGGGAAAGAAGCTTCCTTTCCTTCGCCTTAGATTTCTACGTGGAAAGATTTCCATCATATTACACTAATATATTATTTCTGCCTCTCCTCTGACTCTTCTCTTCAAGAAAAAGTGGGTGATCTATCTGACTGCTAAGTTTTGGAATAATGTCTGGGTGTGTCTGGCTCAGGTCTTCTTTTTACTTATCTTTGGTATTAGCTTACCTGCATACGGTAAGCACCTATTCTGTCCTCTGTGCTCTAAGTTTTATATACATTACCTGATAGGACATCCTGTGTGGTACAGCTCAGCCTGTGTCTGACTAGATAAGTCTATTTCTGGGGTGCAATATCAGCATGCCATATGGCCATACCCATGTCAGGCTTTTTTGCATAGCTTTGCTGGGGGAAAGAAAAATGAGAGTTGAATTTTCACCAGCTGCCTTAAGTTTACCTGTCAATGGTTTCCAAAGTGCATGGGAAAGAGGCCTATAGAGAGGCCCTATTAATATAATTACCAGCTTAGATTATTTCAGTAATCCAAATTAATGTGCTCCAAAATAAAGTATTTCCTCGCTGTGGGAGTACAAGATAACCCTATATGGAATACAAAAATGATATTGGAATTCCTATTGTTTTTTATCTAAAAGTATGAGAAATAAGCATTGTTATATTACTATTTAATATAAGGAAGGACATTTGTAATTATTTTTTCTATATCCAATGAACAATTACTATATACCAGCCACACTTTAGGTTTTGGGGAGCCAGTGATGAAAGAGATAGATTTATCGCATAACAGAGTTGCTTTTTGTCAAGGTTTCATCAAATGAGAAAGCAAATAAATTAATTTGCAATTTACTTTTAGATCGGGATAAGTGCAATGAAAAACATCATAAGGTAGAGAAAACGGCTAGAACATTATGAGGTATGAGAAAGATGTTATTTAGGTTAGTGGACTATAGGTAATATTTTAGCAAAGGTCACAGGGAGGTAAAGAGGTGATCCATGAGAACTCCTGGCATGTCTGAGGAAAAGAAAAATGCCAGAACTTACAGGAAGTAAGTAGTGAGGATGTGAGGTGGGGGAGGCAGGAGTAAGGAGAAGAGCCAGCTCCTGAGAGGTTTGCTGGCATGGCCAGGATTTGGGATATTAGTCAAAGTGTGACAGGTCATTGAAGACTTCTGAGCAGGTGAGGTAATGACACAATCTGATTTACCTTTTCAAATTGTCTCTCTGGCTCCTGCATGGAGAAAACTGAAAATGTACTGGGGAACGTGCTCTTTTTCTTTCTTTTATTTTTTTAATGTAAGCATGTTAAAAAATGTTTGAAGGCCATTGATCTTAAACACAAATCAATGTTTCAATTTATATACCTGCTCTTAAGAGAAACTGAACAAGCTAAGATTTTTTAAAATGATAGCACAGAATTAATATAAAGAATAATATTCATAGAAATATCATGGGCTTTATGGTCAGACCAACTCAGAAATTAATTCCAACGAGGTCTCTGCGTAATTGTGTAACCTCAGGTAAGTTCTCTGAGTTACCACAGCCTCCATTTCTTTGTCGGCAAAACTGCACTAATAATTTTCATCTTGATTGTTTCTGTATGGAGTAGAGCTATGCTTATTGCATCTAGTCCAGAGCAGGAAATCAATAAATGTTGTTTCTCGTTATTATTTATGGCCAGATATGTTGGACAAGCAGAATTGAAATATCAAAAAAAAAAAAAATCCCATGAACTTAATTTTGCAGAACTCTTTTGAGAATATCCAGAGCTCCATATTCTCCCAACTGGTATAATGTAGGAAGGGCAGAGGAAAAACTGTTAGAAGCAGAATGCTTATTGACAGAGAGAAATGGTCAAACCAAGATAAAGCAACAAAAATGGCAACCATGTGGTCATTAATAGATAAGGTTTCCCACCTGTCACTTCCTCTATTTGAAAAATCTGTCATTTCATTTTCAGGGAAGGCCCTTAGAGACAAGAAAGTACCCTTCCCACTCCTGCAACAGATTAATGAATAATTTTATCAGACCATTCAGGGTAAGTCAAGTCCAAAATTACTTTCAAGTGAAGGAACCGTTTAATTGAGGCAAAATTGTTTGGTTTTGCTCCAATTATCCAGTTAATTGCCTTCATTTTGCACTTTACTTTTCATGTGTTGACATCAACTCAGTTTTGTAATCCAGGGTTTTGTTTCTTTGTATTCTCCTTTGTGTACAAGTTGGAAGATACAACCTCATTCCTCTGTAGCTTTATTTTCCATGTCATTGGGTTTTCCCTGTGGATCTAATAGAGCTTAAGCTTACTTATGTTCATTTGTTTCCTATTTGTCACAGTAACCTTGATGATGTAGTCTTGTTTCTGAGAATAGTGTGTTTACTGGAGACTTATTGTTGCAGAACAAAGGAATAAAGCAAGGCATATGGAAGAGAGAGAAAAGATGGGCGTAAGGGTATGGAGAAATCCTTCAAATAGAGCAGAGTATCCTTTAATAGGTTGAAATGAGTGAACACTTGCAATATTTTTTTTTCCAAATATGAAAAAGAAAATGACAGTGTATCAGAAAAACAAGGTAAGCCATAGCCAACAGATAAAGTTGGGAGGTGAAATAAATTCTGCAGCATGCCTCATAATCATATGTATAGTTCTCTGAGCAATGACCACAGTAACCAGATAATTTCCAAAATTTCGCAGAAATTGCCATGTGTAAACCATTCCTAATGATATCAGTAAAGCCTTTATCTTTCTGTGTGTGTGTGTGTGTGTGTGTGTGTGTGTAACCCATAGGAAAACACATCTAAGAATATGTCTTTCATAATGATTTGTTGTGGTTAAATGAATATTTGATCATATGATTCATTATGTGTGAAATATGATCCAAATGAACATTACTAATGAATATTCATTTCCTGAGTATGTTCTCTAGAATTCTTGTCCCACAAATTGCTGCTAAAAATGTCCTCTGTGATCAATTGAATTATTTGTGTAGTTATTTGCTTTAAGCATATATTTTTTTTCATATGTTCTGTATAGTCATTGGTAAGGTCTACAGGACTAAAATTTGATGTTTATTAGTCACAGAAAATAATACATGAAAAGGCCATTTTTAACAAGTGGCATCATGATACATTTGATATATTTTTTTAGGGGGAAGCAGTGATTTATTGAACAAGTGTTATATCCCAAACACTGTGCCGGTCTTGTAGCTCTTGCCAGTCCTAAGACCTCCAAGAGCTCAGAGTCTAATTGTGGCAACTATTGTTTATTAATAATTATGAAATAATGCGACAATGATTAGCTCTAATGAGAAGATTAAGGAAGGAGTGAGTAGGTGGCCAGGAGTGGGTACAGGATAATTCACTTAATAGATGAAACAATCGTGTTGGTATAAAAAGATAGATTATTATGAAGTGAATATAGCTGATATTGAAATGTGACCTCCATTTTCTTCCATATACACAAACTGGGAGATTTTCTACATTTTCAAAATGAACTAAACCCCAGTGGAGTCATCCTACTCATTTTATAATAAGAGATGCAAATCTCTGCATGATTGAAAGTCCTTAGATGTTGACAACCAGTATGGCTAAAGGAACCAAAATCACCCTGTGTGATCCACTGGAATTTCACTTTCCAGTCTAGAAAAAGTGTACAGTTGATCTCATTATAGTGGTTTGCTAGAGAAAGAAGCTGAATTGTGAAATACACTCATGATGACTATAATCCTCTCCTCATGGAGAGATTTGCATCATAAAAACACCCTCATCACTGGGCTTGTCATTATTCATATTGGTGGTATCAGGAGAGAAAACAAGAGCTGAATATCTCTGAACAATAAACTTCTGATTTACCCTCACTTCAGTAGGAATTTGTGCTATGTCCTATATTAGAAAATAAACCAGGAGTAAATTTTCATAGAAATCATTTATATGGGAAGTTACATTGAGCTTTAAATTTTTCAGCGAGTTTATACGCTCTGTTTCATACATATATACAGCCACACACCTTTACTTTTTTATCCAATAACTCCAAATATAATTTCCAACAAGTCCCATTGTTTTTCTCTTGTTTGCTATTCCTAACTCTAATATTTCAAACAAACAAACAAAAGAAGAATGAAATTAGTTAATCATTATTTTTGAAAATAGTATTCTCCTCATATTACAAATGCTTTAGAATATGGGCCACCTGATGTAGTAATCGTGTCTCTTATTGATAGCCACATAAACAGACCAGCACAGCTATTGAAACTAACTCATGTAAAATGTATTATTTCCATAATGCCTTTGACATTTGTGCAGTATATTTGCAATTAGTGAGTCATTTTTAAAAGTTTATATTACAATCTACTTTTATCTCTTAACTTTTCTTTTCTGGAATTCTACATTCAGACACAGAGTCCAGCTTCACACATCTGAATGAAATGGTGGTCGAGTATGGAGAATAACAGTGTCTGATGAGAAGCATGGTCACTTTAATTTCCAGTGATTACCTTCAATGAATATGTGACTACATGATAAGTGACTTCTAAAAGTTGCATTTCCCTAAATGTCAAGATTTTTTTTCCCCTTAAGAGTCATTTGGCAGTTGGTCTTTGCTATCGCGTTTCTTTTAAATTACATATTTTACTTGACAACATTTGTTTATCAGAGCAGGTTGACTATTCCTTTACAATCCTTTGCTCTCTGATGATATTTTTTAATTCAAGTGAACTTTTCATTGCCCTCTTTCCCGTGCGCATTTGCTTCTTGTAGAAAGCATTATAACAAGGATTGTTCATTCATGGGGGTCTTTTCATAATGTAATTAGGTATTGCAGGACTAGGCAAGAGGTAAAGGAAAGCCACTGCAGGTGTGTTCATACCTCATTCCCGTGACAAGATAACAGAATTTTCAGCAGGATGAAAGAGAACATGCAGTCTAAGGCGAAAAGCGAGGCTTGGACTTACATAAAGAGAGAATAGTTAGCTACGTACAAAAAGGGCCTTGAAAGCTAACAGAAAGAGCAAACTATACAAAATATTTGCCCTTTTGCAACATTAGGATACTGCAGAATGAGTTCCAGCATTTTCATTTTTTTTTTTTTAACTGTTGGATGACAATCAGAGTCTCTAGCAATATACAGGTACTGACTATACTAACAGGTAATGACTTTTGAAAGTTCATACGTTAAGCAATTAGCCAATAAGAAGACACATTATTGAGTTTATCATTAGAGCAGTTCCAGAATCAAATCTAGATGAAAAGCAGGCTTCTAGAAGATTCATACATAAGTGAAGAGAACATTGTGGAGTATTCTTTAGAAAAGCAGTTACTGGTGTATTGGTGATGGTGGGGCAGAATGAGTTTCTGGCCACTTGTGAGAGCTGGGAATAAAACCTACTTGCAGTGAGAGAGGGGAAATGAAGAAGGAGGTTGGAAACACTTTTGTATTTTATTTAATCCACATGAAACTCACATGAAACTCACTGCAGCATTATTATTATCATTATTATTATTATTATTATTATTATTATTATTATTACTATCATTACTACTATTATTATTACTGTTTTCAAATTTCTGGCTTTGAAAGTGTTTTGTAAAACTATTTGGTGCTGTTACACCAAGAACAGGAAAGCCATTCACTGAATCTGGCCATAAAAATACTGCATTCTGTAGAGTCTAATACACAATTAATAATCATTTTAAGACTGTGTAATAGAAATCTTAAGATTATGTTTTAATATTAAAATACAAACAAATCACAAATTTTCAATACCTCCTCCAGTCATATACGATTCCTTGAGAGAGAGAGAGAACATTCTGCCCAGGTATCACTCACTTGATTTGCCTGAGAAGGTTTCCTGTGTTTCAACTTGTACTATTACTTCAAAATCATGAATCAATCTTTCTTTTTCTCCTACACTATCAGTGCAACATCATCTAAGTGGGATGTTCCTTAAATTATTTTCTATCTGTTGTTTGAACCTAAACAACTTCACTGTCTTGTGCTTAAATGGATTTGAAATTAAGAAGCCATGGAGGGAAGAATTTGGGAGGGAAGAAACCCAGTTTCTTTTCCATGAAGCCACCTGTTTTGTTTTGTATTTTTTCTTTACAATGATTCATGAATTAATGGATACAATTACTCTCACATCCGTTAAGCCAAGGCAGCATTAGGTCCTTTATAAAGATGATAAACAAACAGTCTCTTCTCACAAACAGACACAGGGATTCTACAGGGAATACTAAAACCCTTAATATTTCAGGGGTTTGAAAGATACTATGCTCTTTCTTTGAGACACCAATTATACCATTATGTGAAAATAGTACGTGATAGCAATACATAATTTACAGCCAGATATGAATCAGTTTAGATCTGTGGTTGACTCTCCAGGCAGAGAAAATGTTAGCAACTTATTAAAAAATTCTTTAGTATTTGTCTTAATGAAATGGTGACAATTTTCTCAAGCTTGTCCTATTGTGAGGAGAATGAAAATGAAATCATGCATGCAAATTACCTAGTACATGGTTGGTTTTCAATAAATATTTTGTTTGCTCTTTTCATGAGACTCGCTTTTAGTCCCCCAAATGGTTCAAATTCTCCCTCGTTGCATGAGTCTTCCATATTACTCTTGGCTAAGGTGTTACCTGTTGGAATCTATTTCTGCATTCATTTTATGAATTTTAGTGTTTCAGTAGCAGATATTCATATTTCATAATAAAGCAAACAGTTATGTAGTATTATATGCCAGGCACTATTCTAAGAGTAATTAATTAATTTAACACTCAGAAAGTCTCATGACATATGAACAATTGCTGACCTAATCTCACAAATGAAGAAGATAGAAAGTTGAAGAAAATTTATATAAATTGCTCAGAATCATTTACCTGGAATTCAACTCAAGTGTAAAAGTTCCAGAGTCACCCTCTTAATCTCTAATACATATATATATATATCCCCTTTCACCTCCCCACTTTCTGACTTTATTGTAACCATTTATATGGCAACACATTGCTAAAACATAGTTTCCCCCACATAAAATATTTGCCAAACAGCAAGGAATCCATAATGTTATTGATTATGACTGTGAAACGAACAAAGTTTCACAAAGGTTCTGATATCAAAGGTTCTGATATTTTTCAAATACTATGACATTCCCATATAGATCTTTGCCCTTATAGCCTGTTTTGAGGTGTTCTATACCTTAACCTACAAGGCGTTTATCTAACAAAATAATTCATGCAATGAAATAGTTTTCATTTAATATGTTAAAACAGAATTTATCCTTTAATCACCACCTTTTTAGGCTTACTTCATTTTATTATCTTGATTTACACTACTAGTATTATGTTTTGAAGAATAAGAAGAAACATAATTTTATTTATCATGGGAGACAATAAGTATTGGATGTAACATTTGTTCATATCAGAAGTACTCAGCATGAAAGAATAAGTGTAAATATGAAATGTGTAAAAATGGCTTTTTACTCCTCTGATGGTTTTATATAAATAGGCATGGTATGATCTGGCATCTCTCACTTTGAATGATGTTTTGTTATAATTCTTTCCAGATTTTTAGTATTGAGAAAGACACTCTGTCAAATTATATCGACTGTCCTTTAAAATCCATATGGAAGTAATTGACTCATATAGCCATATCAGCACTGATTCCAAATGCAGCAAGAATTAAATATCTACAGTGTGGAAATAGAAACTTTATTTTTTCAGAAAGTTTGTTCTCTCCATTATGTGAATGCTAAAATTAATGAAAAACCATGAGAAATACATATTTTGTGAAAACCTATGTGTGTTTACCTATGTTTGAGACTCCAGTGCCTGGGTAAGTGGCAGTAGGAGGCAGAGCCCCCTTTCCTGCAGTAGAAAGGGCCATTTCCTCCCATTTCAGAATTCCCATGAGCACAGAATTCCCATGAGCATCGCTTTTGTGCATGAGTAGGCTCCTATGGTTACTTTGATGCTTCTATGGTTATTCGGACAAATGTGGGTCTATAAACAGAAAAGTTACTCTGAGAAGTGGAAGTGTTGGTTGGCTACCAGTAGAAAAAAAAAAAGAAAAGAAAAAAGTAGGCTTTATCTTGCAAAGGGTCAAATATTTTGGTAAATTATTCGACATTGGTAATGTGAAATAAGAGCAATACAATGAAAGATATTTAAGGTACATATAACTAGATATCCACGTGCAATATTTTAATAATCAGAAATATGTCTCTTACTTTTTCTTTTACTAATTCCCATATGTTTTTTTTATATTTTATTTGTAAGTAGTAACCCTGGAAATTTTCTGCTATTCATATTTTTTTTCAGACGTTTATACAGGGAAGTAAAGATATTGTTTAAGAGCAGGGGTTCTGCAATAAGATTCCTATTCCTGCAGATCCAAATCCAAACTCTGTAACTTAACAATATATACTCATAACTTTGAGCAAGTGTTAATTTCATGTGACTCATACTTTATTTTTATAAAGGGATAATAGTAATAATATCTATTTCACAGGTTTGCTATAAGAATTAAATAATTTAATACAAAGTGCTTAGAATACGGTCTGGCACATGGTAACTTACAAATATTATTTTTATTTATGGTATCATTTTGTATTCTTTTGAAGAGATTTTTTTCTTCTAGCATTATTTGATAGATAAATCTTAATCTTTTTGCTTCCCACACCAATGTATTGAATTTATCTTAGAATATTGTAATTACCAAAAGCTCTCCATAATTCAGTGAACAAATCTGGTAGAGATAAAATCATAAGAAAAATGAGGCTTAAAATGATGTCTTACAAAAAAAGTTATCAACATGAGCCAATTTCTAATTAATCAGAATTCTTGTACCTTTTATATACTAATTTCAAATGTATCCCCTCTCCTCTTTTTAATTTAGTTAAATCAATTATTCCTTTTACATTCTGGTCTGTTAATTCATAAATCATAGAAATTTAAACCATTCCAAGTTAAAGAAACTGGAGGCTTGTGTTCTATATTTAAAAGTGTTTTTCATGATAATTCCCTTACAAATATTTATCCCGAAACAATTACTAGGATATTCAATGAGTAAGACAGCTCACAGTGCTTTGTGCTGGTAATGACATGCTATAAAGGACTACTGGCCTTGATTCTGGTACATTTGTAGTGCCTTGTAAGTGATGAACAATCCATTGATTCTACCTGTGTGGGAAAGAGTAAACTGTAGCAATATAAATGTTGACGTTTATACTGGGCATCGAGAAATAAAGATTCTATTCGTATGTATATCTTATGTCCATATAAGTTAATTTGGATCAAAGCCACAATTACATAATGGGAAACACAATAAAACATTAAAAACATAGGGATCAATAGAAAACTAAAATGATAGGAAACAAGATAAAACTTATGTGATACTGGTAATCGAAACGCAGGTGACAAGACTCTTTATATTTGCTGGAATTGTCAGGTATATTTTGCACTAGCCTCCACGGAAGCTAAAGCAAAGAGGTAAATCCAATCAGTTCTAAGAAATATAAAATCAATGTCACAGGAGAAGCATAAGTATCCCTGAGTCATCAACATGAAAACATTGTGGATATAGTAAATGATCATTTACTTTTCTTCACATGTTCAATAAATATAATAAATATTGTAACGGAAATATTTTTCATATATTAGCCAATGACTGAATGCTGAAGCACGATTCAATGAAAGCATGTCTATAAAGATCAACAAATGCCATCGAAAGGGAAGGTTTTTCAAAATCATGCTTAACCTAAGACTATGTATCATATACCTATGCATTTATTTGGGACAGAGAATATTAAACAGTATTAGGTTCAATGAGAAAAATGAAGCATGATGATGAACTCTGTGAGTGAGTGTGTGTGTGTGTGTGTGTGAGAGAGAGAGAGAGAGAGAGAGAGAGAGAGAGAGAGAGAGAGAGAGAGAGAGAGAGAGAGAGATTGCAGATAGAGTGACCTGGGAAAACATCACTACAAAGGTGACATGTGAATGAGACCTGGCCAAAGATGAGTGACAAAAGAGCAACTGCAAACGGATTCTTGAATGGAGATCAGGTGCTGTGCTTCCAAAGAAAAGCAGGGCATCTGGTTGCACACACACACACACACACACACACACACACAAAAAAAAAAAAAAAAAAAAAAAGGAAAAAGCGCATGGTTTGAGTTTTAGGAGCAGAGATCAAAGAAGTAATGTGGAAAGGCCATATGGCCTTAAGGCCATTTTTACAAATTTGCTTTGAATGAGACAGGCAGTGGGTTTTATGCCATGAAACAACTAGACTGACATTAACAAGATTATTCTGGATATTGTGATGAGAATAGACCAAACTGCTTAGCAAGGATAGACACGGTGACATCACTTAAGGGAATATAGCAAAAATCCAGGTGAAAATGATGACTGATTTACATCTCTAAATATAGCATCAGT
Source organism: Rhinolophus hipposideros (assembly GCF_964194185.1). Lineage (NCBI taxonomy): Eukaryota > Metazoa > Chordata > Mammalia > Chiroptera > Rhinolophidae > Rhinolophus > Rhinolophus hipposideros. Next base: position 90,669,291 of record NC_138047.1, on the reverse strand, counting down.
TGACAGGTCAGAGGTAGAGTTACCTCTCCTTTAAATCTATTATTTAAAAAACAAACAAACTCTTTTATTGTGATATAATTGACATAACATTGTGCATTGTGTAAGTTTATACAACATGTTGATTTGATACATTTATATACTGCAATATGATTATCACCTTAGCATTAGCTAACATCTCCAACATATCAGATAACTACAATTTTTTTTTTTTTTTTTTTGTGGTGAGAACATAAAAGAGCTAGTTTCTTAGAAACCTTGAAGTATATAATACATCAGATCGTATGAGGTCAGACAATTAAGTTCACAAACTTGTTACAATGATGTTGCTAACCTCTTTTGATATCAGAGGGATTATTCATTATGAATTTGTACCAACTGGACAAACAGTTAAACAGCATTACTATTTGGAAGTGCTGAAAAGGCTGCATGAAAAAGTTAGATCACCTTAACTTTTCACCAACAATTCATGGCTCTTGCATCACAACAATGAACCAGCTCATACGGCACTGTCTGGAGGGAGGTTTTAGCCAGTTAATAAATAATGATATTAGAACACCCTCTCTACTTACCTGATCTGGACTCTAATGATGTCTTTCTTTACCTGAAGATAAAGGAAATATTGAAAGGAAGAAATTTTGATGACATTCAGGATATCAAGGGTAATACAACGACCGGTCTGATGGCCATTCCAGAAGAGTTCCAAAATTGCTTTGAAGGGTGGACTAGGTGCTGACATCGGTGCATAGCTTCCCAAGGGGAGTACTTCGAAGGTGACCATAGTGATTGATATTCAGCAATGAGGCATGTAGCACTTTTTCTAGGATGAGATCTCAATCGTAATTGTCAGACCCCCCACATTAGATTTCAAGAACTTATTTATCTCTTATCTGCTAGTTTGTACACTTTGGTCAACAGCTCCCCAATTCCCCTCCAACCAGCCCCTGGTGATCACCATTATACTTTCTGTTCTCATAAGTTTAGCTCTTTTATATTCCACACATAAGTGAAATCATACAGTGTTTGTCTTTCTCTATTGACATATGTCACTAGCAAAATGCTCTCAAAATCCATCCGTCTTCTTGCAAATGGCAGGATTTCCCATTTTCTTTTGGTTGAAACACATATCTGTCAACATATACTCCTTATGAAATGGAATAGTGTTTTATCATCTTTATCTATTCACCTGTTAACAGATACTTAGGTTGTTTCCATATCTTGGCTTCTGTGAATACGGCCACAATAAACCTGGAACTGCAGATATATTTTTGATATCCTGTTTTCATTTCATTTGCATATATACCCAGAAGTGAAATTTCTGGATCATATGGTAGTTCTAATTTTCTTGAGGAAACTCCAAACTGTTTTCCATAGTGGTTGAATCAATTTACAGTCCCACCAACAATGCACAGGGTTCTCTTTTCTCTACATCCTTGCCAACTGTTATCTTTTGTATTTTGATTACAGCCATCATAAAAAGTGTTAGGTGACATCTCATTGTGGTTTTGATTTACATTTTCCTGATGATTAATGATGTTAAGCATCTTTTCATATACCTGTTGGTCATTTGTATATCTTCTTTGGAAAAAAAGTCTCTTCACTTCCTCTGCTTATTTTAAATCAGATTGTTTTTGTTGTTGTTGTTATTGTTATTGAGTTGTATGAGTTCTTTATATATTTGGGATATTCACCCGTAGCAGCTATATGGTTTAAAAATATCTTTTCACATTCCATAGGTTGCCTTTTCATTTTCATTGTTTCATTTGCTGTCCAGAAGCATTTTAGCATGATGTAGTCTCACGTGTTGATATTTGTTTTGGTTTCTTTTGTTTCTGATGTCATATCCAAAAAAATGTGGCCAAGACTAATGTTTAGGAGTGATTTCCCTATGTTTCTTATAGGAGATTTATGATTTCAAGGTCTTACATTATATCTTTAAACCAATTTGAATTAATTTTTGTGAGTTGTGTGAAATAGAGTCCAATGTTACATATTTATTTTTTCATGTGGTTATTTAATAATGTTCCCAACACCATTCATTGACAAAGGTGGTCTGTTCCCCATAAAGTATTCTAAGGTTAGAGGAAGACAGGATGTTTCACTATAAGATTTATAAGAGCTCTGTGCTGAAAGATAAAGCAAGTGGCGACTACTAACTGTATAAATCAAAAGAATGCAGAAAGAATTACAAATGTGATTGCACTGAGAGGGCTGGGTGGCTAGAGGTCTGAGCATTGAGTAGTGGTTTTCAAGATTTTTATCATTTACCTGTATCAGAGAAAAACTGTTGACCTTGCTCACTCAGTTTATATATGTCTATTGAAAATTATACTTTTGAAGTATTGCCAATTCATATGTCAGACATTAGAAAGCTTAATTTATTTCCCTTTAAGTTTATAATACACAGTATTCATTTTTATATCAAAACAAATAGAAAAAAACACATATCATACCCTCAACCCTCCATCCTCTGCCTTTCCTAAATCTGGGTCAACCCTTCATAGGTAACTTTCTTTAACCATCTCTATATGAGGCTGCATTTTTTTTTTACCCTCCATTTTACATAATTGCCACATAAAGACCTTACATTCAATTTCTCTGTAAAAAAATATTGCTTCTTAGAGAGTTACAGTAATTTTTTTCTTTATTGCCCCATCCAAATTACTAACATTATTTTAGTGGAAATTTTTGATACATGGGTTTCAGTTCTGCCTAAATCACAGCCACAAATAGAAGAGATGTTATTACATAATGTGTTTAATATATGTATATATAATACAATGTTAAATTCAAGAAATACAAATAATTTAAAATGAATTATTTTTAATACTTCTTGAGATCTTTCCAAATTAGGCAGCATTGAAAGTATGCATCCTGATAGAATTGGCTTTCACTTAAAGAAACTTTCACAAAAAGGAAAAAAAGAAATATAAATCTATCACTTTAAATGTCTATGCATACTGGTGAGAAATAAAAGATATTCTTTCTTAGCATTATATTCATTTTTTACTAGAAGGGCTGTAACTACATGTTACTAAGTGGGTCAGTCCCAAATGAATGTGATAATATTTTAGGGTATTTGCCACTTAATTTTACCACAAGTCCAGATTGATTCCACGAAAGCCTTCTGTAGATATGTTAAGCAACCTTCTGTCTCTCATAAATCATAATGCGTGTTCCTTATGTATGAACAGAAGGTGCAGGTAAACAAACCAATTTGTGGAAGTCATTTTTTCTCTCTAAACTTTCAATCTCCTAAGAATCCCTTTAATTTAGCTTTTTATTGAGCTCTCCTTTAGTCTTGGATATTTTTTGCCCAGATAGAATAATCTCATTGATAATGGTACCTGAGTAATGTATCACTACCTCCACTTCTTACCACCATGTCATTTGTTTTTTGTTTTTGAGTACACGGGGAAATGCGTGTGTGTGTGTGTGTGTGTGTGTGTGTGTGTGTGTGTGTGTGAAAATCAGGGGATATATATATATATATATATATATATATATATATATATATATATATATATATATATATGTCACTACTGGACTAATTCAAACTTTCTTGGGCTACTGATTTCAATTATCTATAGTTGTACTCCAAAACAATAAGTTAAAACAAAGAAAGAAAATCCTTCATATGATTTTGAAGTTCTAAAATTGGAGGAGGGCTTAGTGGGGATAACTTGCTTCTGCTTTATGTGTCATAAGGTAAGGACGCTTAAGTAGGACTAGAACTTTCATTACCTTCCTTTCCAAGATGTCTCACACAGATGGCTGGCAATTTGGTGCTGTCTGTCAGATGCGAACTATGCTGAATGTTGTTGCCTGGGACCTTGTTTCTCCTTTATGCAGATTTCTCTACATGGTTGCTTGTTTCCTCACAATATGACAGCTGGTTCCAATAAACAAAATGACTTTTAAGAGTGGGTATTCCAAGAAGCAGACGTTTCCAATCCTTTTAAAGGTGAGGTATGGAAGTGTCAAAATGTATTTTGTTGGCTAAGTATTTACAGAACCAGCCTGAATTCAAGGGCATAGAAAATAAATTCCATCTCTCAAACTGAAAGAGACAACTTCTTTCCATCTTTATTTCATGTCATTACCCAAGATGCAATTCACAGCTCCACCTGCTTAATTCTCAACAGATGTTTTGCTTCCTACTTATCATTATGTGAGTCCTCCATGTTGGACTCCTAAACATTTCCCATCTCTAGATACCATGGCACTTATTTTCACTATAATTACATTCTTTGTGTTTTCCCTCCAATTATCACTTTCTTTCTATTAAAAATATTCTTCCTCCTCATCTACTTTAAATGCGCAGTCTTCCTTCCTCCATTCCCTCTTTGGGTATTTGTCACATTGATCATTCCTCTGTTTTCTAGTACCACCCATGTCTTTAGGATCCTCTGCTTAGATTACATTGCTTCGTTCTCCTATATCATAATTTTTAAAAGAACAACATTCCATAAACTTCATTCCCCATCAAACTTACAACTACTATTTCCCTTTTACTGCAACATTTCAATGACAGTAATAATAACAATAATTCCTAATGACAATTGAATACTAACTATTTGAAGAACAGTGCTAGTGGCTGTATTTGAATTGTGTTCTCATTTACTCTTGAGAATAGCCCTATATTATCCATACCATTATTATTATTTCTCTATCTTTTAGAGAAGTACAGTGAAAATTAGTGAGTCTAAATGATTTGTCTAAGAACTCACAATGAGTAAGTGGCAGTGCAAATATTAGATCTCTGTTTTATATGAGGTCATATACTACACTCCTATAATAGTTTATATACTCACTTCCTTTACTTCCTAACTGGCATTGATATATCAACATTCCCAGGTATTTTGGCCAAGAAAAAAAACAAAACCCTCTTTCTAACTTATTTAATGCTTCATTAAAAAAAAAATCTATCTATCTATCTATCTATCTATCTATCATCTATCTATCTATCATCTATCTATCTATCTATCTCTATCATCTATCTATCTATCTATCTATCTATCTGTCTGTCTGTCTATCTATCTATCTATCTATCTATCTATCTATCTATCTATCTATCAATCATCTATCTATCTATCTATCTATCTATCTATCTATCTATCTATCTATCTGTCTATCTATCATCTATCTATCATCTATCTACCTATCTATCTCTATTTACACATTTATGTCCTACTTCACTCCTTTCAACTCTTCCTTCATCTTGCCTATTATGTTTTATTGGCCTACTTTTACTCCAATACCACATTTCCATAAAATTTTGGAATTGTCAATAACCATAAGAACATTGCTGGATTTGCTTGGCTATTGTTTTGCTTACTATCTTGCATCCATGTTCAGGAAAGGGATTAGACTGTGATCTTTTTCTCATTGGTGCTACTATCAAAGATATTTTACTGTAATAAACAAGTAGGAAAGCATTTCTAAATTTTGTCTTATAAGAATTTGTGTAAAATGTGTTCTCTTCAAATATTTGTGAATGAAATTACTAGTGATGCCATGTGAATCTGCACTTTTCTTTGTAGAAAAATAATTACTCATAGTAAGTTTTATAGAGTATATTATTACTAAGATATTTTCATTCTATTTATCACAAATTTTAGGAAATTGTACTTTATATTTTATAGACATTTGTCAATTTAATCTAAATTAGCAAATGTAGTGACATTTTTTTTCTTATTGTGTTTTTTTAATGTATATGTGATCTATGGTAATGCTCATTTTTTCTTGATATTGGTGCATTGTACCTTATCACCTTTTATTTTGAAACTTTCTAGTTTTTATCAATTGTGTTCTAGTGATTATCAATTGTGTTAGCTTTTCCATAGAATGAATTTTGCTTTATTGATTCTGTCTATAGTGTGTTTGTTTTCTATCTCACTGAGTAGTGTTTTTATTTTATTATAACTTTTTAAATTTCCTTTCTTTGGCTTAAAAGTTCTCTTCTTTTCAATTTGAACTTAAGTAACGGATTTTTAGCCATTCATGTCTTTTAATATATGCATTTAAGTCCAATCATCTGTTAGTATGTCATAATTAAGATAGAGCTAGTGAAAAAATAATATTTTGATTCTTTTTTTCTATAACCTATGGATTATTTAGAATCATAGTGCTTCATTGCTAAACAAATTTAAACACATTTTTAAATTTATGTCTTATTTTAACTTTGAGTCTGATTAAAGAAAAACATTTTTATTTTAAAAATAGTTGGTCTATAATCTTATATAGTTAATATTACTGTCAGGTGTACAATATATTATTCATCATTTTTATACCTTCCAATGTGATCACACTACTAATTCTAGCAGTCACCCGTCACTGTGTAAACTTATCAAAATATTATTGACTATATGTATATTCCCTTTCCCCTTTTCTCTCATTCTCCCACCCCTCCCTTCTGATAGTCAACTTTTGGTCTCTACTTCAATTAGTCTGTTTTTCTTTGTTTGTTTTGTTTTTAGATTCCGCATTTACTAAGTGAAAACTTATAGTATTTGTCTTTCTCCGCCTGACTTAGTTCAGTTAGCATAACACTCTCGAGATCCATCCTTCACTGGTGCATGTCAACAAACATTTTAAAAAAGAATTTCTCTGATGATTAGTAATATTGAGCATATTTTCATATGTCTATTGACTATATGTATGTCCTATTTGGAGAAATGTCTACTCAGGTCCTCTGCCCATTTTTTAATTGGATTGTTTGGTTTTTTTTGTTGTTGAGTTTTATGAGTTCCTTATATATTTTGGATATTAGCCCCTTATAGAAGGCGTTTTTTGCAAAAATCTTCTCCCATTTGATTGGTTCCCTCTTTATTTTGTTGATGGTTTATTTGTTGTGCAGAAGCTTTTTAGTTTGATATAGTCCCATTCATTTATTTTAGCTTTTACTTCCCTTTCTTTAGAGCCAAATTCATAAAATGCTCTTTGAACCCAAGGTCCATAAGTTTAGTACCTATGTTTTCTTCTATGCAGTTTATTGGTTCAGGTCTTATGTCACCCTAATAAATTTTAATTAAAAAAATGATATTCCATTTAAAAAAAGAATTAATGACTATACTTCTCAAACTATTCCAAAATATTAAAGAGGAGGGAACAATTCCAAACTCATTCTACAAGGCCACCATTACCCTGGTACCAAACCCAGTCAAAGACATTACAAAAAAAAAAAAGCACTCTAAGCCAAATATCCCTGATTAACAGAGATGCCAAAATTTTCAACAAAATACTAGTAAACTGAATTCAACACATTGAAAGGATCATACACCATGATCAAGTGGGATTTATACCAGGGATGCAAAGTGGTTCAACATCCACCAAACAATTCATGTCATTTATCACATTAACAAAAAAACAAGGAAAAAATCAAATGATTATATTCATAGATGCAGAAAAAGCATTTGACAAAATTTAACATATATTTATAAAAAAGACTCTCAACAAAGTGGGGTTAGAAAAAACTTAGCCTCATCATTTTAACAATATTAGTACTTCCAATTCATGACCATGGGCGTATCATACCGTGTTTTCCCAAAAATAAGATCTAGCAGGACAATCAGCTCTAATGCGTCTTTTGGATCAAAAATTAATATAACATAATAATATAATATAATATAATACTATAGTAAAACAATATAATAATATACTATACTATAATATACTATACTATAATATAATATAATATAATACTATAGTAAAATGTCTTTTGGATCAAAATTAATATAATATATAAATATAATATAATATAATACTTATAGTAAAATAAGACTGGGTCTTATATAATATAACATAAGATCGGGTCTTATATTAAATTTTGCTCCAAAAGACGCATTAGAGCTGATTGTCCGGCTAGATCTTATTTTTGGGGAAACACGGAAGGACTGATATTGTTAAAATGATGAGGGTAAAGGGAATGGAAAAAGAACTGACTCTGAGTCACACAATGTGATATGTAGATGATGTATTACAGAATTGTTCACCTGACATCTATAACTTTACTAATAATTGTAAATAAACTTTAATTTTAAAAAATGACCATATTAAGCAAAGCAATTTACAGATTGAGTGCAATTCTTATCAAAATACCAATGCATTTCTTCCCAGATTTAGAACAAATAATCCTAAAGTTATAACAGTATGGTACTGACACAAAATTGCTTTTCTTTATTTCACCGTGACCATAAAACATACTTCGAATGATTTTAATTCTTTGAAATCTGCTGAATATATGCTCCTTTAAATTGGTGTCTTTGGTATTTCATTTTCTGTCAATGTTAGGTGAAGGTTTTCCTATATGTCCATTTGGTTAATTTTGTTAATTGTTTTGGATCCATATTCTTTAACTGATTTTTTTAAGATACTGAAAAATGTATGTAATTCATCCCCTGTATGATGGTCAATTTTCAAATATTCCTTTTTAGTACTGTCATTTTTTGCTTAATATATATATATATATATATATATATATATATATATATATATATATTTAAATTATTTGGTACACACACATAACTTATAATTTATAATTATTATATAATCCAGGTGGCTTAAACATTTTATCATTTTGAATTCTTACCTCCTTTACTACTTTTTCTTTCCTTAAAGTTTACTTCTTATGATACTAATTTGACCATACAGCTTTCTTTGAGAATGACCCCTGATATATTTAAAGTGCCTTAGCATTTTGGCAGTAACATCATTCATTTATTACTCTACAATATACAATGAGCTACCATTCTAAAATGTTTCTCTTCAGAAGAGAATATATTTAGACACAAATGTCTAGTCTTGGAGAACATTTATTGAATTCTTACTATGTGCAAAGATATTGTTGCTACTATTGAACTAGAAGAAAATGTTCCTCTGGATCTTCTGCACTATCATGGAAATTACACTTTTTCTTACTTAACATAGTATTTTGTTCTACATACTTTTCCAATATGACGTTCTATAACCAAGATTTAACAATAGGAATGCTACCAAATTCAATTGATCACTGTTGGTGTCTCAAAATACTCATATATGAATGAACCAACTCTAATGGCTCTTTTTAAAAAGTTTCATTTCTTTAATCTAAATGCTTTATATGACACTGTCGATTAGCAGTGACAAAAACACATTTTCTTTGATTCAGTGATATTTCATTGTAATGATTTGCACAATTTCCTCTTTCTAGCTCTGATCTTTTTATTCTTTGAGTCCCCTGAACTGTGTTTTTTGTTTGTTTATGATTTGACTTCATCTCTTTTCTCTTTTTAATCTTTATCTTTTCTCTTCTAATTGATTGTTGTAGCTTGAATGCTCTTCTCTATATAAATGATTTCCAACACATACATCCCTTTTCTTGACCTCTCATGAGCTACCTTAAATTGATATTCAGAACAATTTTACATAGAGACCTCTGGCCAGTTTCCCCTTTGTAAATCTAAAGATCTTTTCAAATATTTATCATATATTTAATGTTTTTCTAGTGGAAATGCATATAAATTTCACTTATTATTTATGAATCCTTTATAGTATACTTGAAGAACTGGATGAACCCTTCTGAGAAAAATTAATTCACACAATTACAACAAGTGGCATATGTGATGCTTCTAGATTAAGGTTTTCCAATAAGAAAGGTAATTTTTTAAAAAAGTATGTCAGGATTATTGTTAATGTTGCTACCAAAGAACAGAAGAATTCCACTAAGAGCTTTCTTGAATAAGGTCAAGGGGTAATGATTGAATGTTTTCACAGCCAATTATATTTGTCTCAGGAGAGTGTAAAAAAATTCTGCAAATCTCCCCTTGATGCACACTGGTGCTTGCCAAAACCAAATTTATGTCCATCTTGTAAATATATGTCAGGCCTAGAATTGCTCAGATAATACAAAAAAACCACTACGAATGTAAAAGCAGCAACATAATCTCTTGGTATAGTGGAATTTCCATAACATTTATACTGTTTACCATATTAGAACTAAATTTAGTCTAATTTTAGAGACAGAAATAACTCCTAACTTCAGAGACTATTAAGATCAATGTTGGAACTTAAGATATTCAGCAGATATAAAAATAAGTTCTCCATTTTGGATCTTGTAATTAGTTCTTCCTCTTGTTTTCCTCATCACTGTCAATCATTCCTGAGTTATGACAGTGTCACATATTTATACACTCTCATATACAACATAATAAATTTATATCAATATTTTGTTTTTAGTACCTCTTATATCTTATCCTTCATTTCCATTCCCATTTCACTATTATTTCGTCTCTCTCATCTTCACAACCAGGGAAATGCAATAGCTTCTCAGTAGGCATTATGGATTCTAGATTCTGGAATCGCATCTTTAAATCTACCCTACATTATTGTCCTATTACATTACTCTTCTTAAAGCAGACATTTGATCACATTACTCTTCTCCTTAAAATCTTTTCTGCTTAATCTTGGTCTTCTCTTCCACAGAGCGGGAGGGACAGAAAGCAAATCAATTTCTTCAGAGGAATATCGTGAATGATTCTTTCTCGACATGTGTACTATACGGAGGTCACATCCAAACATTATCTGTACAATTATGTATACAGGTGTGTGTTTATTTGTACTATGTTTCTATATTTCATTGGGAACATAATTTATATTACACCTTTCTTCATTCATTGAGTTCAATAGATATCAAATGAAAATTCAGGCCAGTGGATCTCTACTCAGGATTCTTAACAGATTTTCCTAGGGAGGCTTCAAAATATACCTCTCCCCAAACATGCCGCACAGATTCTGCTACAATTGGTATGAGGTATATTCAGATATAGGAATTTTCAAAACTTCCAGTCTTTATAAGATGCAAACAAAGTTAAAAATCTCTGGCTTAGGAAGTGTAAATCACTATGCTAATTGCTCAAGAATATACCAATATGGAAAAGAGTAGGTTCATCTTAAAGGAATTTATATCAGTTCTGAGGGGTTTAGGCTTTGGTAAATGACCAATGTGGATTTAATTCCTAGCTCTACCATTGGCTCTAGCCTTAGCAATTTGCTCACCACCTCTTAAATTTTACTTTTCTGATTTTAAAAACAGAGATAAAAGAGTTTGAATCTGATTAAGTAAGTTTGTGCATAAAAAGTTTGTGCATTAAAAGACGAGGAGGATGAGGATGGCGATGACCTGATTCATCACCACCATGTGAGTGGCAGCGGCCTCTGAGGCCGAGCCTACGCTGGGCACCCAGCCAGGCCAGGGGGGGCAGCCTCTCCCCGACCTCCCCATGCCAAAAGCATTTTCATTAAAGAATGTTTTGAACTTCAGAAAAAAAGAAAACAAAAGGGCAGGTTCTTGGCCCTTAGTAAACACTTATTATAATACTTCATATTGTTATTATTGGTGATAATACCAACTCACAGACACCTGTTTCACACAGCAGTACATATAAGTACTCAGATAAAGTAAAAATAAACTCTTGATTTTTTTCAGAAGGGGGTTATTATTTTACATGAAGAAATTCAGGGGGTATCATGCAGTGGATCTTGATATAAAGGTAAAAACTTATCCTTAATGGGCAGGAGAATTCAGGGCGCTTCCTGGAAAAGGAACAACAGAGAAAAGGACCTGAAGTTGGAAAACACAAGGTTTGCTTGGTAAATATCAAATAGGCCAGTTAGAACCCAATATGGCATTCTTAAAAAAGATCTAGTAATTTTTGTGTTTTTTTTTTTTTTGAGTACAAATTTTAATGGATTTCTAACTCAAGACCAAATAAGTTTGTTGTTTGTTCATACTGGAGTTACAGGTTTTACGTTCAGGGCTGACATTAGGAAAATATGTTCAGTCAGGGAAGTTTCGCTTTTCAGTGACTGTTTGAATAGGTTGGATAGAAAATATTACCTCAATAAACAACAAAAAAATGAGGATCTGGTTCATGGATTTATGCAGATTAAATATATAGTCTATCTTTAGTGTGTCAATGGAAGAGAATATATTCAATTTTATTCACCTGGTTTATTTAAAGCAAAAATACCAAAACAGAATAACTATATCTTAGATGGTACACAGTTCTTCATTTACCAACATGCCAATGATAAATTCATCGGATATGTAGCTTTTCCTCCAACAACAAAAACACATTCTTTTATTGAGTGACCTCCTTTGAGAGCAGGTAGAGGAGTCACAACTCAATTCAATGGCTATAATCACTGCCATACTGATTGTACACAGGAACTAACCAGATGCCAGTGCCAAATGCTTCTGCCTGCAGGACCTGTCACTGCTTATTACAATACTTTTTTAATTTCTTCTCCTTTAATTGGTCTATCTTTCCTCATAAAGTCAAGTAAGAACCTGTTCATGGAATAATGATTCCCAAGTAACTTGAGTTACATTATGTTTCCAGAGAATGGAATCAAAATTTGTTTTTCCCTTCGACTGACTGCATGTTCTGCTTGTTCATTTAAACTGCTGTTCAATAAATAGAAAAAAAAAAAAAGGAAATGTATATCTTGGACTATTTTCCTGTGTTTTCTGACCTGTCATTTTCCGTAACACACTGAATTTGATTTTCAGTTATTCTAATCACATGAGAATATTAAAATTATGATACCACACTGTGTGTTATGTTCAAAGGCTTAAATTCAAATATTAGAAGCAGCAATTTAGAAGGGTTTATAGTCCTGAAAGTTACACATGAAATCACATTGTTCACGAAACACATTTGAGGTTGCACACACAATCAGTTCTCAATCTAATTGTCTTTCCAAGCATTTGGGAAGAGTGGAACATGAGTTTTTAAAGGGCTATAATATAGAAGATCTGCTATGAGTTCTTACTAGTGGGCAAGGCAGAGAAGTATAATTGGTACCTCTCTCCATCTACCAGGTAATGAAATAGAAAGGAATTTGTATCAGTAAAAACTTGAGAAAAAAATGAGAGACAGAGAGAGAGAGAGAGAGAGAGAGAGAGAGAGAGAGAGAGATTAGTTCATTTTTTAATTAATAAATGGGATTTTTTTTAAAGTCCAAACTTAATCAAATGTTTGCATGACTTGCAATCAACCTGAAGTATATTTCTCTATACAAATCTGTGGATGTATTCACCCTATAACAGAAAACATTCCCAAAATAGAATGTCATGGTATAAATAGAAAGGTAAAGAAAAAAGTTACAGTAAAAGAATCTCTCTCTTCTAGGGTAAATATCAATGAAACCTTTCTTTCATAATACATTAACATTCAATTAACAACAACAACAACAACAACAACAAAATAGCAGAACTGCAAGAATGTGGGTGAGATAAAGAGAGTGTAAGGACTCTCTTTAGTATAGTAGAGTACAGGGACATAAAGCAAATAAAACAATGGTTATGTCCAATAGGAGAGAAAAATATGGGTCAGATGTTAAATAAGGAAGTACAGAAAAGCTTTATTTTTAGATATAACCTACATACCTATATTGTAATTTTCTTTTAAATTTGCCATGAAAGTGATCTTCAATAAGTAATCCAATATCATTATTTACAAAATACTGAATGATGATGACACTAAACTTATAATATACAAAGTACAGATACACAAGGTTGAATTAAAATAAATTATTTCTACCTTAAAAGGTACTGATTTTCACGATAGCACATGTTATTTCATCTTGTCCTGTAATTTTAACTTAAATATACTTTCAATTTTACCACTTACTTTTATTGAATTTGGTCTCCCCTACAGGTATGGATTAATAGAAAAACAGATGTATCAAAGCAGATACAGATATACTAATCACAAAACATTATGAATGGCACTAAGACAAACAAACCATTGGAGACAAGGACAGAACAAAATTTTACTACAAAATTATGATGTACTTGGATATGAAAATATGAACCAAAGTATAGAGAAGGAGGGAATATATACTTGAGGGCTTATCATATTATATTTGAAAGTGAAAGGCTGAAAATATTGTAGGTTTTAATTTTGGGAAGGGTTTCATGAGTATTTTGCTGCCATATTTATCTTTGCTGATAAAGGTTATTTTATTCTGAATTCAAATACTGTTTTGTTTGTTTGTTTGCTTGTTTTTCTCTTCTCGAATAGTTGTCTTGCAATACATGATGCTAAGGATTGGAAAATTGAATATGACAATGCATTAAAATAGTATAAACCATGAGCAAGTGGGGTTCATTCCAAGGGTAAAAGGATGGTTCAACATAGGCAAATCAATGTGATGCACCACATAAATAAAGTAAGGATAAAAATCATATGATCATATCCATAGATGCAGAAAAAGCATTTGACAAGATACAATCTACATTTATGATTAAAACACTTAATAAAATGAGTATAAAAGGAAAGTACCTCAACATAATAAAGGCGATATATGAAAAACCCTTAGCTAATATCACACTTAATAGTGAAAAACTGAAAGCTTTTCCTCTAACATCAGGCACAAGACAAGGATGACCTTCTCACAACCATTATTCAACATAGTAGTGGAAGTCCTAGCTGGGGCAATTAGGCAAGAGAAAGAAGCAAAAGGGATCGAAATTGGGAATGAAGTCAAATTGTCACCTTTTGCAGAAGACATGATTCCTTATATTGAAAACTCTAATGAATCCAGAAAAAATTTATTAGAAACAATAAACAAATACAGTAAAGTTGCAGGATATAAAATCAATGTACAAAAATCCATTATGCTCCTATATACTAAAAATAAATTTCAGAAAAATAAATAAATAAACAAAATTATTTTTGCAGTTGCAACAACAACAAAAATCTAAGAATAAACTTAACGAGGATATGAAGGACCTATACACTGAAAACTATAAGAAATCATTAAAAGGAATTGAAGAAGAAACAAAGAAATGGAAAGATATTCCATGTTCCCAGACTGGAAGAATTAACATAGTTAAAATGACCATATCATCCAAAGCATCATACAGATTTTTATTTTTATTTTATTAAATTTATTGGGGTGACAATTGTTAGTAAATTTACATAGATTTCAGGTGTACAATTCTGTATTACATCATCTATAAATCCCACTGTATGTTCACCACCCAGAATCAGTTCTTCTATCACCATATATTTGATCCCCTTTACCCTCATCTCCCACCCCCACCCCCTTTACCCTCTGGAAACAACTAAACTATTGTCTGTGTCTATGAGTTTTTCTTTCTCATTTGTTTGTCTTGTTCTTTTGTTGTTTTTGGTTTATATACCACATGTCAGTGAAATCATATGGTTCTCTGCTTTTTCTGTCTGACTTATTTCACTTAGCATTATACTCTCAAGGTCCATCCATGTTGTCACAAATGTTCCTATATCATCTTTTCTTACCGCCAAATAGTATTCCATGGTGTATATATACATACAGATTTAATGCAATCCACAGCAAAATCTTAATGGCAATGTTTAAAGAAATAGAACAACAACAACAAAAAAAATCATCTGATTTGTATGGAATAACCAAAGACCCTGAATAGCCAAAGCAATCCTGAGAAAAATGAACAGGGCAGGAGTTATCACACTCTTGACTTCAATTTATACTAAAATGCAATAATAATCAAAACAGCATGGTATTGGCAGAAAAACAGACACACAGACCAATGGAACAGAATTGAGAACCCAGAAAGAAACGCACATATATATGGGCAGATCATTTTTGGCAAAAGAGCCAAAAACATACAATGGAGAAAAGAAAGCCTCTTCAATAAACGATGCTTGGAAAATTGGAAAGCCACATACAAAAGAATAAAACTAGACTGTTATCTGTCAGCATACACCAAAATTAACTCAAAATGGATCAAAGACCTAAATATAAGACCAAAAACAATAAACTGCATAGAAGAAAACATTGGTACTAAACATATAGACCTTGGGTTTAGAGAGGATTTTATGAACTTGACCTCAAAGACAAGGGAACTAAAAGAAAAAAGTAGAATAAAATAAATGAATGGGACTATATCAAAGATCTACACAGCAAAATAAACCATCAACAAAACAAACAGTCAACCAACCAAAAGGATGACGATATTTGCAAACAGCATTCCTGATAATGGGTTAATATCCAAAATATGTAAAGAAATAATACAACTCAACAACAAAATGCAATTAAAAAAATGAGCCTGAACAGATACTTCTTCCAAGAAGACATACAAACAGTCAACATTTACTATATGAAAAAATGCTTAGCTACACTAGCTTTCAGGGAAGTGCAAATCAAAACCACAATGCAATACTACTTCACAGCTATTAGAATGGCTATCATTAATAAGATAAATAATAACAAGTGTTGGAAAGGCTGTGGAGAAAAAGGAACTCTCAGTCACTGCTGGTGAGAATGTAAATTAGTAAAGCTGCTCAGAAAAGAGTTTGGAGGTGCCTCAAAACAGTAAGAATAGAATTACCATATGACCCAGCAACCCCTCTCCTAGGTATCTACACAAAAAAATCTGAAAACATAAAGCTATATGCATCCTATGTTCATTGCAGCTTTATTCACTGTGGCCAAGACATGGAAACAACTGAAATGTCTTTCAATAGATAATTAAAGAAGATGTCGTATGTATATACAATGGAAGGTTACTCAGCCATAAGAAAAGATGAAATACTGCCATGTGCAACAACATGGGTGGATCTTGAGATTAGCATGCTAAGTAAAATAAGTCAGACAGAAAAAGTCAAGAACCATATGATTTCAATCAAATGTGGAATATAAAACTGCAAGCAACCAGAGAAACAAATAAAAACTCCTAGAAATAAATAACAGTTTAGGGGTTACCAGAGGGTAAAAGGGGAAGTGGGTGGTAGAAGAAGGTAAAGGAGGCCAAACGTATGTTGATGGAAGGAGAATTGACTTTGGGTGGTGAATACCCAACGCAATATATAGATGATGGATTATGGAATGTACATTTGAAACCTACATAATTTTACTAATCATTGTCATCCAAAAATTTTTAACAACATTATATATATTGAACAATGCAGCTGCAGAGTTTCATCCAATGACACTAACTAGAACATTTGAGGACTTTTACTCCCCTACATATCACTATAGTGAGTGTGTTGATACATGCTCTCTGCCTTAGTATCAAGCCACTCTATTTCAGTTTGGTCATGACTCTCCCAGGATTAACTGTATATTCTTCAGTCTCTCAGCTGCAGAACAACTATGTTGACAGAAAAATCCAGAATTACTTTAAACACCGATATATTTCTAGGGAATACATAGGAAAGTATGAAGTGTTTATTACAGTTTTCAATGTATGTGTTAAAAAAGGAGATAATAAATCAGAGATTATATCTTTATGAAACCAGAATAAACCGATTATTTCACTGAGTCAAACCCAAGTTAGTTCAGGAAAAGTCTTATGTGGTACCATGAGACTTAAGTAGACACCACACACACACAAACACACACATACACAAACGTGCGCACACACATGTCGAATGTCACTATTTTATTTTTTTCAGTTAAGTTTTCCCAGTCTATTTTGCCAAATTCTGATAGGACTTTTTTGGAAGGTGGGGGTGGGGATAGTGAGGAGAGAGAAAATGCTTGAAACATCAATTTAGTTGAAATTCTAAAACAATCATCTTGTAGAACCTATACATTTTTTCACAGTTATCATGAGCTTTCATAACGTTCTAGTGTTTCAACACTTTCTTAACTTTTTATTTTGTGCAAACTTTTATGTAGTTAGAAGTACAGTCTAGAATGAGATAGAAATTATAATGGATTACTGTCTTGAATAGTTCTGATGATGTTAGTAACCTGTTGAGATGAACCATTTCCAAGTGATTTATAGACTACTTCAATATAAAGTTCTAAACTCCTTAAATGACTTCCAGCTTCAAATCCATTTATGGAATCGTATTTTCCAATGTGTTGCTCACTCCCATACCACTCTAATACTGAGGGCTAATGGCTTAGACACAATGTGCCAATAATGTCTACAGCAGCGTGAAGTAATTTTTCAACTGCTTAATGAATTGTTAGCTTAATGCTTGCCATAACAGGCTCAAAAATGATATTTTCTTAGTGCAAAATGCTCTGTAGAAAACTTAATGTTTTCTGTCATGAAAACAAATGAAATTATAACTTTGTGCAAATAGTTACATAATTTTTAAATACTTGCCAAAGATTAGTCCTATTTACTTCTAGTTGAGCTGTAAGATATAAACATAAATGTGCACAACTTAATGAATTTTTTACATGCCCAGGTCAGCACAATCTATATCAAGTTTAGAATGTTATCAGCCATTTAGGAAGCTACCATATATCTCTTTTGAGTGGATAAGGTCCAGAAGATAATAAGTACTATTTTGATGTTTATTCATGTATTGAAGATGTCTTCATTGCTTTGAGCTTTTTGTAAGTATGAATAAAACTGCTGTAAATATTTGCATGCAGGGTTTTTGTTTTGCTGTTTTGTTTTGTTTTAATGTTTTTGTCATTGTTGTTTGTTTTTTTGTGTGAACCTGGTATTCAACCTAGAAGCATAATTTCTAGGTAACATTGCAAGTTTATATTTAGTATTGTTAGAAACTTCCAAACTATTTTCCAGACTGGCTGTACCATTTTGCATTCCCATCAGCAATGAATGGAATGAGAGCTCCTGTTGTTCCACATCCATGACAGCAATTGGTATTGTCAGATTTATTTGTTTGGTTCTCAAGCTGTTTTGACATCTTACCATTCATTGTTCTGTGTTTTACTTTAAACATTTATGTCTATGGCCTGATTTTCTTTCTATATATGTTGAAAGGCTCTGTTTGAGAAATGAAAAGTCAGACTATCTGTAAATGAAGATTATTGAACTATCTCATAAAATGATTGAGCGAGAAAAATGGAGTCTATGCCTGAGGACTACATCAAGTTACAAAGTAAGCATAATCTTTACTTAGAAATATAGAAATCAGCTTTATCCTACAAACTCGCTACTAAAATAGGATCGATGCCAGGGGGCTGTACTAGTTGTTAGAAGACTTTCTGTTAGGTGAGTAAGATAGTATGTCTCTATTGATTAGAAATATCCGAGGACATATCATGCAAATAATAATCACTCAAACAGATGAAAGATAAAACAACAGTATTTTTTTCCTGGTGAGAAGAGCATAGAAATATGGTGATATAAATTTGAGAAGGCTATTTGTGCAATTCTGGAAGATTCCATTTTCAAAATAGGAACCTTAATCCCTCGAGTGGGAGCTGACAGAATCAAGCCACAGCCACAGTTTTTAGGGAAAAGAATTAAGAATATTTCTACCACTGACGTATGAAAGTAAATATCAGTGGTTAAGAACTGGAGAAAATTTAGGCTGAGTTTGAAAATGTAGGTTAAACAATGGTATTTGGAAAATACAGGCAGAGTTAGAGAAGTGGGTTTCAGAACAAAATTAGCAAGGATAGCTGCTGCTCTGTATGCTTCTCCTGCCTTGAGTCCCGTGAACATTAAAACACAGTTAAGATTTTTGGTAGGGGGGCTAACCATACCCATCATTCGAAAGTTGTAGAAATTGGAGGTGGAAGTAATAGCACACATTTTGACCCAAGCAGTGGTAGATAAACTCTTTTCCAAGATGACTATTGTTGCAATGGAAGAAAACTACAGAATGTTAAAATAAAGCTTACAGCTTTAGGGCTTAGTATGTATATTAATCCCTTTTTTAGAGATGAAAAAAACTGAGTCAAGTAATATGTCCAAATCTCTTAGGTATTTAAATGAGGGCTTCAGTCTTCACAGCTTGGCCGACAGGAAGAGCTCCAGAAATGACACAACTAGGCGTTCTGATATGCTCCATTCTGATGTCAAAAAAGATTTTTGGTAGATTAAACAATGAAAAATTGGAGAAAAATAGTGATGAGCAATTGAGGTAACAAAGTACCTAAATGCATGGTGTATTAAGTCTGTTTTGCTTTATTTTTGTAGTTGAATCTGCTACATGCAGATCATTAATCATCTAACACTCAATAGAATGCTTTGGTTTAACATTCAATAATTTTAATCATTAAAAAAATCTACAATTGAATGGCAAAGTCCTCAATTTTCCTATTTTCTCAGTTAAAACTTTTCAGAGAATGTTGCTTTCTTTTTATTTTAAGATGCCCTGACAACCCAGCGATGGCAGCTTACTATGCTAAATAGAAGAAAATACCAATCTAGGGAATAATCTTTATAATTAAACTATTTAAATTATTGATAATTTTGCACATGCATTTCCTATCCAGACATTAGAAAAGTAATGGTCATTTAAGTAGTATTATGAAGAAAGTTGAATAGTTATTGTATCTAATTTGGGGGGAATTTTAGATAAAGTGAATGAAATGAAAATAACTTGATCACTTTAATGAAAATAGACATATACTATGTGTAAGATAAGGATCTGGAATATGAATAAAATTATGTCACTATTGTTAACACATAAAACAGTAAAGTATTCTTCAGATTGCATTATATAAGTATTTAATAGCTACTTTATCGTGAAAAAATGTAAACTGTTAGATTATAATCATGCAGATTAATGATTAGCTGGTTTTTAAAATTAGTCAATGAAGAAAAGAGAAGAAACAATCTGCCTAATATATCAAACCTAGAATTCAACAAATTTTGACAAAATTTGACCGAAATCGATAAGTATAAATGTATCAACTTAGAAATATATCTTAGAAGGTGGTTATTAGTTGAAAAGTAAGATCTATCACAAAATGGTCAAGAACATAGGACCAGAATTCAGCCAGACATGGTTTATTCAAACTAGCACTTTTTATACTGTGGACATATAAACATGTCATTTCAACTTGCAAAAACTTTAGTTTTTTCATTTGCATAATGGATGATAATCATAATCCTCATTTCATAGAATTGTTTTGAGAAGTATAGGTAACAATACATGCCATATTAAACTCCTTAAATTCTAGAGTTTATGAACAGATGAATCATGTTTTAAGATGATAAATAGTCCTTCTGATAGTAATGACACGGGATATAATACGATGTCAGAGATGCATAATACAAACAACCTTCTTCTCAGGCAAAGTCGAGAATTCTGATGGCAATTTTTGTTCTCTGATATTTGGCCTATTGCAATTTAAATCAATAGGAAACTTAATTTTTCTTTTTTCTTAATCAAATTATTTTATGCTATACGTACTTTATAAAATTTTGTTTATTTATTTATTTTAGCTCAGATTGATATACACAAGCCATATACTGCTATCTTTAACCACTTTTCTCTCTTGGCTTCAGCAAAACCGTATTTTCTCATTTTTCTTTTCACTTTACTAGTTAGTCCCTTTGCTTCAAATTCAATCTTGTTTTCTGTTTCCTTCTCACATAACCAAACTGTACACGTTGTTTTTTCAAAGGACCATTTTGTATTCCGTCTGTATTATGTCTTTGGGATATCTCATCCAATTCGGTGGCTTTGGACTGCATCTCTCTAAGAATGCCTTGAAATTCATATACCTAAATGCCTATGTTGACATAAAAAATGTCCAAACCTGTAGAGAATTTTTATGAGTTTATTTAAGCCAAACTGATGACATATGTCAGGGAGCAAGATCTGAAATGCTCTGGAGAATAACAATTTTGCAGCTTCTTTTATGCATTTGAGATTAAAGAGGGAACACAAGGAAGATTACAGGGAAGTGGAAGGTAGCAACTCTGGGATGGGATTACCGAACAGTTAAGATTATGTGCTCTCTTGCAGGTGGTTATGGCTTATTGCAAAAACTCATTAGCCTAGATGCACATAAACAATGGGTAGAGATTGCTTAAGGCAAAGATAAACATTTTACTAAAAAGTTAGATGTCTAGCGCATTACTACCCACCATGACCTGTCCAGTTAGGAATTTACGAACAGATCATCCTGTGAGGTTACTTTCTATAAAATCCCTTTTTTCATCCATACCTATGTAATGTCTTCTTTCAGAGGCCTCGTAGACATCTCAAATTGGCATGTTCCAAATGGTACTTTTGCTTCTATAACATCCCTGCCCCCAAACTCTTCCCTTCTTTACTCTGCTTGTTTATTTTCTTTCTTTCATTTGCAACATGTAATCTGTCAGCAAGTCCTCTCAATTCTGACCCACACACGTATCTTGAAGGTAGTTCTGCGGTCACTACTCAAGTTGAATTTACTGGCAGATGTTTCCTTGGACTGCTACAATAACATCCAACTTCATCACCATCACACTCTTACTGTCCTTGAAACAGTTCACACATATCAACCAGAGAGTTTTCTGCAAACCACAGTTCATATCTCTACACCCTCTTGTTTAAAATATAAACATTGTCCCTAGATTTTGGTAAAATCTAAACTCCGAGTCATGGCCTGTAATTCTTTCAATAATCTCACTCCTGATCATCTCTCCAACTTTATTTTATGTTGATTATCTCGCTTCCCTACACTGCTCCCATAGCATCCTTGAGTTTCACAGATAGGCCAACTCCTTTCCCAACACAAGGCCTGGCCACTTAGAGACAATACTAAGTAAGCAAAATTCTCCTGATGTTGAGCATGATTATCTGCTTTATCTTTCATGTTTCATCATCAGGAATCCTTTCCTGACTAATCTCTTTAAAGTGGTGATTACAAAGCACTTCCTATCAGAGCCCTGTTGATTTCCTTTTTTAGCACTTATCACAGTTTAACTGTTTAGTTTTATGTGCTTTTCAGTTCTGCTTCCCTAGTCTCCTCAACTCAAAGTGGGTAGCAACTTCCTCACTCTCATTGACTGTTGTACCCTCAGTGCCCACACAGTGCTTGTGCAAAATAGGTAGGCAGTGAGTAACGTGAATGCCCAAGTTGCAGAAACATGTCACTTAGTATCATTTTGAAAAAACATTTTTAAATAACTAGATCCACAGATGGAACTACATGTTTAAGTAGATTTCACATTCAGTGGGTGTATAAATTCAATATATACATATATTCAGTGTATAATATATACGTGTATATATATATATATATATATATATATGTATATATATATATACACACACACATTTATACATATATGTATAATCAGATAATTGAATACTCTATTTAAAAAACATTGTCTTACATCGCACAAACTTAATTTATATTTAATTATATTTTGATGTTATGTCTTTGGCTTACATTGAAGGACACTGATTAGTGTGACTTATATGAAAACTCTTGGTACATTTATTGTCAGAATGTCATTGAGAACATCAAGTGCATCAAATTATTTCCTCTGTATTAAGGACCCATGGCATAGATGTCACTTGTACTTCAGTACCAGGGAAGGTTCACTTTTCTCTGAAAGAATACATAGATAGATAATTAGAAAAATAGATAGATGACAGATAGATAGATAGATAGATAGATAGATAGATAGATAGATAGAAAAATTTATATTATATGCTGTAGTTTGCTGTATTTAAGGCACACTTTTTTGCCCAAATTTGTGAGGGAAAAATTTGGAATAGTACTAATTCCATATATATATATATTTATTTTATATATATATATATATATTTTATATATATATATATATATATTCCATATATATATATATGGAATATATATATATATTTATATATATATAAATGTTTTTTAAATCATTTAATTTATGTTTATGAGTTAAAAATGTAACTCCAGAAATCAAGAACAACATCCATATACAAAATAATACTCTGGAATGATAATTGATAATACGAAAAAGGTAACAGAAAAATAAAGAAGGGAAATGGTGGAAGGGGTTGAGAAAAGGATGTAAAATTCAAGCATCCTAGATAATGCTTTCTGACTAGAAACTTGTTTTTACATGTATCTTTACCTAAATTCATAACATCAAAATGCCAGTTTATATAGTACTTTTTTTGTGTTTTGGGGCAAAAGTTTCATTCTTTAAAAAAAATCATTAAAAACATGTACACCTTTTTAAAAACACTTTTGACAGAAAGGCATTAACTGAATAATCATTATGTCAAAAACGCCTTAATTAAAATTCAAATCATTTTATTTAATCTTTCAATATGGCAATTTCAAAAAATATGACTTTAACCATGTAGGGCATTACCTAATAAGAAATTAGTGCTTATATTTTCTTCCTTCTTCCCTTCTCCCACTTCATAGGCTTTGATAACTGTTTTAATTTTTTCTTTATTGAATCATACTACATTTGCATTTTCTTATATGGTTTAAATATTTACAGTTACTTAACTTTGATTATAAATATAAATGGATTACTTGCCCATGGAATAGTGTTCTCTTGGGAAAAAAAGTGGTATTATAAAATTTAATGCTGAGTTTCTAAGAATGCCATCTACTTTTCCTTTATCAATGTCTTTAATAATATTGCATTGGTTTTCTGAGACTCCAGTCTCCCAGGATACTTTTCCCCTGTAGAAATGTTGTGTCATCTTTCAAACTTCAGCCTAATACAAACTCTTTCAGGAAGTATAACTCCAGCTAGAATTCATTTCTGCATAGTATAAACACTCCTAAAACTTTGTTCCAACTTACTCTTATGATTTTGTAGTTCTTTCTCAATTTTTAAACATTTGTTATTTTAATCTTTATTTGTACATGTTAAGCTTCTTGAAGATTTCCATTCATTCACCACATTATAGAATGCTTTCCTGACAAATAAAACTGATTAAACTGGATACACTTTATGAAGTAAAAAGAAGAGAGGGACGAAAGAAGGAAAAGGAAGACAATATTAGAGAGTGAAAGAAGAAAGAGAAAAAGAAAGAGAGGGAGGGAGGCAAGACTGGGGGAGGGAAGGCAGTAAGAAAGAAAAGAAACATATCCTGGAGTTGATATCAAAGGGTAGGAAAGAGAAGGAAAGAAAACATTTACTGATATCATTAAAATCTTGATAAGGAAGATATTTAAATGGATTTATTTTCAATGTCTTCCTATTATATACAATGAACATGGAGAACAACTATAACTTGCTTTGATTTCATATATCAAGTGAATGTTATCAAAACATATTCTTTTTATATTCTCCATTCTATCTAGAAGATACTTTTTTTCCTGTTTTTTCTCTTATGACACAATTTATTTTTCAAACAAATTAAAAATAATTCCCATTCTCTATCATTAAAACATCATTCGTATATTAATCTTGGACTTTGTATTATGATAGCCTTGGTTGCCATATTCCTTGTATGAATTACACTATATCAGAAAAAAACAAACAAAAACATTTCTTTTAAGCAAAATATTATATTTCAGATTTATGAGAATGTACTGACAACCAGTGGAAATAGATTTTTCTATTTCTATCTAAGTAACTTGCCATATATAACATAGTCATAAAAGTAAAAATGAAAATGGCTGTTAGCAAACAGTGTCAAGAATGGGAAGGTATAATATGATATGAATAGGAACGTATCTATTCCCACTGGTTGTCTTTTCCTTCAGTCTCTAACTAAGGGTTGTGTACAAATATGGCCATATCATTGCTTCTAGCCAACTTTCCTTCTTTACCTCAAATTCTCTCAGGAGGGCATTATGAATGGCATAAGAACAACTGCAGTAGCTTATTAACATTAAGTGACTTCTTCACACTATACTTGTCTTTAAAAGCAAAATACATAGGTATATATACGTAATGATCATCTTCTACCACTAAGAGACACAATTTTCTCCAGTATGATAAAAACTAATACTATTAAAAAAGGGAATAGATCACCTAAGTTATGGTTTATATTATTTATGCAAGAAAATCTAACATTCATTAAGAAAATATTTCACAAATTTTAGTAATCTACACATCATATCAAAAGTCTTTTGAGAAATCTTAATGCCAATTTTTTCTTTTAATTAACTCACTTTTTAAACTTAAATAATTTATCTAGTAGAAAACTTTGTATCACTGGCACAGGTCATTGATGATAAGTGAGTTAATATTTGTAAAGCACTTAAAACTATGCTTGAAAGTCTTCTGGAGCATAATAAACAAATGAACAAATGGATATATCAAAAATAATATTATAAAAGCAAGCAATTTTAAATTAAATATAGCTAGATAGCATTTTCTGCTGATGGCTTTTAGCCTGAGATCTACTCTAACATAGTTGAAACTGAATTTTTTTAAGGTGGTAAAGACATAGTAACACCAAACTGGATTTCCTTTTATAAACCTGATGATGGATACAAAATTTAAAATAGCTTTACCTTGCAATACATGAGTCAATGTTATCTAATTTGGGATGTGCAAATAATAGTCTTTCTGTACTTTGGAAAATATCACTTGGAAGGATATAATGAACAGGCTTCAGAATGTCTACAAGCTTTAGGAATTCGAATGCAATATATATGCAGAGTGTCCATCGTTTTGTTTTGGTTATATTTTTTCATATACTCTACAGGGTTTGTCATCTAACAAAGATTACAAACTGTGTTACATAAACAGATATTCCAATGACAACGCTATTGAGGTAATGTAATTTATATTTGGAATGAGGGAGTTTATAACAAAATCAACTAAGTCTGGACTTTAAAACAGATATCAGATATCCAATTTAGAGCAGATAATTATGTTTTAGAGCATACTGCTGAATTGTAAAAAGTTATGAAATGGGCAAGGACTGGTTTTAAGTCTCAGCTGGATCATACATAAGCTCTCAGTTTGGCTGTGCCCTTAGCTCTCTAAGTTTCAGTTTAATCATCTGCTTTTAACCGGTTGTTGTCAGTATTAAATGAAATAAAAACATATGAGGGTCTGAGCATACTGGGAAGTGTCTGATACATACACATCAAGCATACTAAAAGTGGTGGCTATTAAGTCTTTGTGATATTGTGATTTATAATAAGAAGTATATATTTGGTCTTAGTCTTGTTTCTGCCGCAGAGGTCCTAAAACTTTTGGAATTTCTGAAGAGAGTCATAAAAGTGTCTTTTGTTACATTAACGAGGTGATTTTGGGAATGTTCCTAAGTCACCTAAGGATGAGGGCTGGTAACCAGAGGAACCAACTATGTGATTAGAGGGTTGGAACTTTCAATCCCACCTGCCTGACCTCCAGGTAGGGGAGAAGAGCTGGAGGTTGAATCAATCTCAATTGGCTAATGATTTAATCAATCGCACCTCCATAAACACCCAAAAGGACAGAGTTGGAGAATTTCTGGGTTGGTGAACCCATGGAGATGCTGGGAGAGTGACTCTCCTAGAGAGAGCATGGAATCTGTGCCCTCTATCCATGATCTGTCTTATGCATTTCTTCCATATGGCTGTTTCTGAGTTATATCTTTTATAATAAATCAGTAATCTAGTAAGTAAAATGTTATTCTGAGTTCTGTGACCAGCTCTAGCAAATTACTTGAACCCAAGGAGGAGGCTTAGGAAATTCTGATTTATAGCTACTTGGTCTGAAGTTCAGGTTACAACCTGGACTTAGCAATTGGCATCTAAAGTCCACGGATGGGGTTGTTGGGATCTCCGATCTGTAACAAACATTGGCCAGCATCAGAGGGAACAACCTGGGCTTGTGACTGGTGTCTGAAGTGGAGGACAGTATTGAAGGACTGAACGCTTATCCTGCAGAACCCGATGCTATCTCCGGGTAGAAAGTGTCAGAATTTAGGTGAACTGTAGGACACCCAGCTGGTGTCCTGAGAATCACTGGTTGTGGTGACTGGAATTGATACCAGAATCTATTTAGTCCTGCTCAACATTAAACACTGGGTACACATAATCATAAGGTAGAAATGTAGTAGACAATGGAAAGAAGGAAAAATAGGTAACATCATTAAAGGAGGCCTGCTGGGAACTGCAGGCAACGGCAGCATGTTTTCATTTGGAAGTCAATAAGACTCAGAGAGATGATTCTCAACATAGGTGGGACACTTCTTCCAGAAGAGCATATTGGTGTCTCCTGGTAAGCAGCAAACTTTTTTTTAATGTTTGTTAAATGTACGTGTGCTATTATAAATAGAGTTTTAGTTTTAAAAAATGATATTTAAGGCAGAGTTTAAATGGAAACATTGTGCGTATCTGAGCTCATATCACTGAGGAAATATTTTTCCTGCAGAAAAATGGGTAAGAGAAGACAGACTGATGGATTATGAAGTTCAACAGACAATGATTGAACCACTAGTACATCCAGGTTCTGTACTAATTTAAATTTGGAGCATAAAATATGATTCCTTTCCTTAAAGTTCTCTTTGCCTTGGGGGAAAGCCAAGAGGAGACAGAAAACTTGGTCATTACAGTGATTGTGCTATGACAGGGGAATACGCAGAAGGGAAAAGAACAGGAATATTCTCTTCCCCTCACCTAGCTTTATTTTTCTTCACCTTACATTTCTTTATTATATATTATACATTAATTTGTTTCTCATAACTACCAACCCCCCCAACGTGCACACACACACATACACACACACACACACACACACACACACTAAATCCATTGTTAGATTATGGATTTCATATACTGCATCTCTAGAGGATAGGACAGGGCGTGGCATATAGAAGGCACTTGAATATTGAAGCAGTGGTTTAAATAAATATAAACATTTTATATATATATATATAACATATTATATATATATATAACATATATAATAACATATATATATATAATAGATATAAATGTGTAATTAACATTCAAGGATGCTATATACATATACACACATAGATCGTTTAAAGGTAATTGCACAATTAACGTTTTTATATAATTCAGTAATGGTAGGGTAAAAACCTTTCTTTCTCATTCCTGCATTTTCTCTTTATATTAGCTTAAACTCCTAATAGTTTAAGCCCAATTATTTTAACATTCATGATTATTCTCCAATATATCTATCTCATATCAGATAAGGTTTTGTGACTTACTTGATTGAAATTCTGAATGAACTTGGCATGTTGGGATCACTTAGTAAGTAGTTCATTCTAAAAACTATTGCAACAATTTCTCTTCTGGTTTTGCAATTTCTTATTATCATACCTCCATCAAGCGACAGTCTTTTCCCTCCCCTTGTATCTTGTCTCACTCTGTAAATATTTTAATCAGAAAATATGGTGAAAATGCCATTCTGGAACTTCAGACTTCAGTTATTAGTAGTTTCTTTTTGTGCACTGGAGGAAGTAAGCCACCAGCTAAGAAATCTGGCTAAACTTAGACTTCCACACAAGAAGAAAAACAAAACTAGCTACGAAGAGAGGCCATGTGGGGAGAGTCAAATGACTGTCCAGCCATCTCAGCTAGGATTCAGACATGTTAGTGAAGAGCTATCTTGGATGTTATAGTTCTAGCATATGCTGTTTGGATCTGAGACAATCTTTCTTTATTGAGTTCCATCCCAATTGAAGATTTGTGAACAAATAGGTGAGTGTTGTTTTAAGCCATTAAATATAGGGATGATGTGTTATGCGGCAATAGATAATTAAAGCACCTCAACTTCATACAAACACAAATACACACACGCACGTATGCACACTTTTTTTTTTTCTCTTTAGTACTACTTGCAGACAAGAAAGACACATTCTGGATTTTTTTCTTTCAAGAGAAAGTCTGACTCTTAATTGGAGTGATTAGGAAATGTCTGACCATTTCTAGCACTTCCCTGATAGGGTAGGTTATTATGATGAATTCTGGAATGCTTTTAGCAAGCCCATTTTTTCCACCAAGCTCCTTTCTCTAGTTAGCCTTTAATAAAGTTTAGAGTGCACAATTAAGAAGAAATGTATTAATAATTGGTCTATCTCAAACCTCATTATATTTAGGAACACATGATTTGTCATCTTGCTTTGGCCTCTGTTGATATCTATAAAATAGTCGACTATCACTAAAGTTCCAAGGTTCCATGAAGTTTTCACCTTGAGTTAAATCATTAATGAATATATATCATATTAAGTGCATATCCTTTTAAGCAAAAGTCTGTATTCATAAGAATACAGTCATACTACCATAGAAACAAAACTAATTTTTATTAGCCTGCTGGGGCTGCCATAATAAAATAGCACTGTCTGGGGGGCTTAAACAAAAGAAATGTATTTTCTCACAGTTCTGGAGGCTGGAAGTCCAATATTATGGTGTCTAAATGTTTGATTTCTCCTGAGGCTGCTCTTCTTGTTTTGCAGACAACCATATTCTCATTGAGTCCTCACATGGCCTTTTTTATTTTTTGTATAACCATCTGGGTGTCTCTTCCTCTTCTTATATGGATAGCAGCCATAATGGATGAGGGTTCCACCCTAATGGCCTCATTTAAACTTTATCACCTCTTTAAAGAATGAATCTACAAATATGGTTATATTTGGAGGTACAAGGGTTATATTCTGAGGTACATATGATTGAGGGGGAGGGACACAATTCAGCCAATAACACAGTTTAGCATGGGCTTCTTGTAGCATAAGCCCTATGGATACACTCTCCCAGTATCTTTACATTGAAAAACACAATGAGTGGAATTGCCAAATCACATATACCATGGTTCCTCTCATTTTACTGATAATTCAAAAGACGGGCAATATCAAAGCATATGGAAAAGACAGAAATATGAGTTGGTTGATGAAACTCTCCTTGTCCTTTCTTCCAGCTTTAGGTTACACTCTCTTTGAATTTCAACATTTCTATGTAGACTTGCTGGCACAAAGAAAACGATTTTCTTTATAAAATGTCTCCATTGTTATACCTATTAGTTCTGGAATTGCTATATTCTCTTGCTAGAAATGCCCATATAAATCAATAAGTTGAAGATTTGTTTTTAGTAAGCAATGCAGTTCAACAAGTTATAAAGGAAATCCATAGATAAGAGTTCTTTCTGCCAGGAAGTATAATTACTGTGTTTGCCATGAGCTCTTGTCAAGAGGTTTACAAGCCTATTTGATATGAATAATTTTCTTTTCCTGGATATAAAAGTGAAAAGTGCCTTCCATAGCGGCTGCATCAGTCTGCATTCCCACCAACAGTGTATGAGAGTTCCTTTTTCTCCACAGCCTCTCCAACACTTGTTATCATTTGTCTTGTTGATGACATTCTAACTCACATGAGGTGATATATCATTGAGGTTTTTATTTGCATTTCTCTGATGATTAGTGATATTGAGCATTTTTTCATGTCTATTGACCATTTATATGTCCTCTTTGGAAAAATGTCTATTCAGGTCCTCTGCCCATTTTTAAGTTGGATTGTTTGTTTTTTGTTGTTGTTGTTGAGTTGTATGAGTTCCTTATATATTTTGGATATTAGCCCCTTATCAGAAGCATTGTTTGCAAAAATCTCCCATTCGGTTGGTTGCCTCTTTATTTTGTCAATGGTTTCTTTTGCTGTGCAGAAGCTTTTTGGTTTGATATATTCCCATTCTTTTATTTTAGCTGTTATTTCCTTGCCATTGAAGTCAAATTCATAAAGCCTTCTTTGAACCCAAGGTACATAAGTTTAGTACCTATGTTTTGTTCTATGCAGTTTATTGTTTCAGGTCTTTGATCCATTTTGAGTTAATTTTGGTACACAGTGACAGACAGCAGTCTGGTTTCAGGCAGCATGGAGGTTCCTCAAAAAATTAAGAATACAATTACCATATCACCCAGCAATCCCTCTCCTGTGTATCTACCTAAAATATCTGAAAACATTTTTCTGTAAAGAGATATGTGCTCCTATGTTCATTGCAGCTTTATTTATGGTTGTCAAGACATGGAAACAACCAAAGTGTCCTTCGATAGATGACTGGATAAAGAAGTTGTGGTACATATATACCATGGAATACTATTCTGCCATAAGAAAAGATGAAATAGTACCATTTGTGACAACATGGATGGGTCCCGAGATTATCATGCTAAGCAAAATAAGTCAGACAGAAAAAGTCGACACCCATATGATTTCACTGATATATAGTATATAAAAATGAAAACAAGAAAGGAACAAGACAAACAAATAAAGAAACAAAAACTCATAGACACAGACAATAGTTCACTGGTTACCAGAGGGTAAGGAAGGAGGGGGAGTGGTAAATGAGGGTAAAGGGGATCAAATATATGGTGATGGAAGGAGAACTGACTGGGTGGTGAACACACAATGTGATATATAGATGACGTATTACAGAATTGTACACCTGAAATCTATGTAACTTTACTAACAGTTGTCACCCCAATAAACTTTAATTAAAAAAAGAATGTGAGAAGTGATTTGCAGGCCTGTTTGTAACCCATTCTTTCTCATCTCCAAATTCCTGTGATATACTTCAGGTTAGAGATGTCTTCATAAACCTTTCATGTAATTACTTGTCTCCCCAATCTACACTGATTTTTTTGAACTCTGTTTTGTTTTTACCAATTTTTTTTAAGGTGACTAACATTCTAAATCCTGCATTTTAATATCCACATAATATTCCATTGTTTATTTGGTACAAATCAAGCACTACCACTTGCAAATCTTTTGTCTCCCAGAATCAGACAAATCTCCCCAGATAAGGAGAGAGTGAGATTACCAAAGAAAAGCAATACTTTCAAAATCGAGGAAGTTGCCATTATTGGATGAGAAAATTTGTAGTATGATGATACATTCATTCATAGTTTTTAAAAGTGTCCCTTGGAGAGTGTTTGCTGACTCTCTTTGGCTAAGGATATATGTAAGCTCTGAGACATGGGAAAACATAGACACGAATGGCTTGCCAACCATGCAGGTGTATATTTAAGTGACTATTTTAAAATCAAGAGCATTGTAATGTTATGGCCTGAACAGAAAGTTATTAATAGTGGGCAGTTGTGTATACGCATGCATATATATACATATAGTAAACAGATATTAACGTGAACATTTATTAACTTTTTCCCTAACTTGATAGGGAGACCCAATGTAAACATTTTTCTTTTTGTAAATTACAAACCTGTTGTTAGAATGCATTCAGATGCTGTTTTCACACATTTAGAAAGAAACCAACAGAACTGATGTATAATAGTTAATGAGAACTACTGGTAATAAAGGCTAAAGGAAAGATAAATATAGATGACTGAATAAACAAATGACTGGATTGAAATAAAAGAAACATGTGATATCAATAATAATTGACATATTGCAAGGTGAAGTACCATGTTTCCCCGAAAATAAGACCAGGTTTTATATTAATTTTTGCTCCAAAAGACTCATTAGGGCTTATGTTCAGGGGATGTCATCCTGAAAAATCATGCTAAGGCTTGTTTTTCAGGTAGGTCTTATTTTCGGGGAAATATGGTAGCTTTATGTGTGCAGACGACATGGAAAAAAAGATATTTCACTGTATAGGCCCATGTTTGCTAGGCCCAGGCACATAACATGGGCTAGAAAAAACTAAAATATCCAAAATGTGCACTTCCACATATTACAACCCAATGAAGAGAGATTTCCAGAAACAGTTATATAAATATTTATCTCATTATAATTGTGTAAACTATAATAAAAGTGTAAAATCAAAGCTGATACCACACTATCTAAATATTAATATACGTTCTCAGATTTCAATTCTCTATTTTAAAGTAATGATAATTCAATTGGCAACAGGAAAAGCCTGTAGAAAAAGAGACTTTAAGAAAGTGAAAGTGTGAAAAAAAAGATATGAAAGGTATCAAAAACTTAAGTTGATATACGAGTTCTATTTAGCGTTTTATAGTGACTCAAACTTGAGCCATGACATGAGAGATGAGATGGATTTGGATGCGGCATAAATCACCAGGAGGATTCTTCAGAACACAGCAGGATCTGCAGTCTAGGGAGGGTCATTTCCATAAAAAGCACATTAGTTGGATATTATTGAATTTACAGATAAATATAAATGGCAATGGGAAAGACGAGGTTTTCTTTGTTTGGGAGACATGCTGAATTTATTCAATAAATAAACAGCAAATTTGAAATTTCCTAAAGGCATTGTCAAATCGTCACAAAAATAATCCAAGCATCTACCCATTCTTGAATGCTTACTGCATGCCATGTGCTAAGCACACATTTAATTCTTAGAAAAATCTCAGGTTAAGAATGATTCCCATTTTTGTAGATGGGGAAACTGGGTCTCAGAGAGATGTAAACTTTGAATGACCTACTTTCATAATTTACAAAATTAGGTATTGATATGAAAAGGCTCGTCAACCTCTAACATACTCATATATATATATATGAGATATATATCAATATACACAATATTGATATGGATACACTGCTATATCCTTAACAATACAGAGTAATAGCCAATATGTATAGCACATATTTGATATCATATATATATATGTATATATATGTACATACATATATATATGAAAAATTATGAGGTATGAATTGTGAAAAGGATGAAATTTATTCCCTTAAAAATCCTGGATTAAAACCTAAAAAACAATTTTTGTAGGAAACAGCCAGCAATACGTAAGAACATTCATAGCAAAATAATTTGGCAATGACCCTGTTAGATGCTCTATTACTTTTTCTCCAGAAATTGAGGCTAATGTCAAAAAGGTTTAGCTCCTGAGAAGATTTCTGAAACAGATAAAATAATGACATTGCACAGGTGGCACTGAGGTGTCACAGGATCTGTACGATTGAGATGAGGAGCACAGGAAAGAGCATAGGATGAGTTGATACCTGATCTGGACATTGAAGAATGAATGCGAAGAGAAATCAAAGAGCAAATGTAAGATCCATCACTTTGCATTCATCACTGCCCTCACTCTGAGTCCTTTAGAACATTTAAACCTGTTTACTCATTTAGTTTACCTGACTGAATTTCTCTGAAAGCAACATGTCCCACCATGATATTAATGGAGGGAGAAGAGGTAGATAAGGGAGATTGTTGGAGAGCTCAGAAAATGGTTCTTGTCTGTCATTTGGTTCTTGAACAAATGAAAACAGGAAATGATTCACAATTAGTGACTGAAATTCAGTCTTTACTTTTTTTATGTTTCTCCCCTCTTTTGCATGCCAGTATTTTTTGCAAAGGACAATAAAATATTTTAGATTTTCTTCCTTTGCTAGTATCTGAATTCATAAAGCCAGAACTGAAAGTTTTATAACTTGATGTCGTATAATGCCAAATTACCTTAAGAAAGAAACAGCGTTGTGTTTTTGTTGTTGTTTTTTTGCCCATTCATTGAAAATTAATAACATCACATCACACATCCACACCCACACACACACAGACACACAAAATGGTCTCTGAAAGATTTTTTTAGTGCGTCTGTCTGTGTTTTCGTAGAAAAAAATGTACAGTTATTTGAGGCTATGCAATTTTAGTATTTATAAAGAGTATTGTGATATAGATAATGGTATTATTTCCTACAAATCACTTCATCTAATATATTAATATGTACTCCTACTTCCCCAATATAGCTCTTTCATTCTTTTTCTCTGTTTCTCTCTCTCTGTACATGCACACACGCACACGCACTTATAGATACAAGTTTCTATTCTGATCATTGTTGTTTCAATACACATTCTTTATAATCTATCCATGTTTTGGATATATCTATTTCATCACTGTCTGTTATTGATATGGGTACACTGCTATACCCTTAACAATACAGAGTAATAGCCAATATGTATAACACATATTGAATATCCTATAAATATGTATTGATTGTTAAATAAAATTTATATATATATATAATTTATATATATACATATATATATAAAATGTATGTATATATGTATATATACATCTCCATAGATTCTTCTCTGAAATAGCAAAACACACTGGCCTACATATAAATTTGTACACAGATAGTCTGTTGACACCTATGAGTAGGATCATCAGTTCAGTTATATTAACTCTATGAAGAATGAATTGAAAACCACAGTGACAAACTAATATCTAAATTATGTGATAACTAGGCCCATAGAAAGGAAAATGTATGAATTTTACTGCTCCAAGTGAATGCAATTCTCTTTATTATCTTACATACCACCTGTCAGCAGCCTGTGATGTGGAACTGTTTAGATTATTGCTGACATTTTGGAAAATAAATGGATTTGAATGAACTTGAACAAGTTAAGCAACACAGCAGCTTGAAGTTGCTGAGCAAAAATTGTTTATTTGTTGATAAAACTTTACAAATATTGTTGAAATTTTTGTTAGCTCCTGCTTCTTAGTTTAGTTTTATCTTTGAAGAATTAGAATAGCTTGGATAACTTTGATAGAAAAATACTGAGTGTAATACCAATGTATTGACATGTGATTAAAATATTAATACTTAATGTGACTTAAGTATATGGAAAAGTATCCATTGGTGCACATGAGCTGTCCTGCTGGGTAAAGCTGAGTTAAACTGATATTTATCAGTGGATGTTCTGTATTCTGCACCTTAATTCAATGTTTAAAAATAACAATACAATTTGTACTAAAGAAAATATTAAGAAACACTTTTGAGAGTTTGAGAGAATGTAAATTAAGGTTGGAAATTCAATCATTTTTACTACATGCATAGTAACCTAAATATAACTGTTTCATGTTCTAATAGATATGTATATATGTCTGTTTCTTTAGTGTTTGGGAATTATCTGAATGAAATATTTCTGTTGTCTATGAAGAATCAGGTTTGAAAGGACATTAGGTCTTCCAAATATTGGGAAAACCCTATCTAGCTTGATTCTTATTTCAGATTCTTTATTTGTCTAAGAGCATCCCAATAAATATTTCATTAGATATCAAGGAATTACATAGATGAGTAAGTTAAGGTCATTCAAAAGTCTGCAAAGTAATGGTGAAGTTATAGCATAGGTGGTCAGCTGGGACAGACTTGTCAATAGGTGATTAAGTGGACAGTCGTACCACCAAATGCTTGTCCTTTTCCTCTAAAAGAGAGTCTATTTATTTTTGTAACTTTCTATAATGAAAATCAATACGTTAAATCTTTTTCACCAGTAAAGTTGTCAGGAAGATGTATGATTATTAAAATGCTAGTGAGGACTTTACAAGATAGAACATGTAGATTCAGAAAGCCACTATTTTTGTTAATGAAATTCCTTTCCAAACCTTCTCCCTGCCCACATAATGTAACATCTGTAGACTATTGGTTTGTGTATTAAAGATATTCAATAAATAATAATTTCAAAAATAATGAAATTTATTAACTGTCCTAATTTAAATGTGCTCCTCTGTAGAAGAAAGAGCTCTCTTTGCATTGCCTACAATCAATAATGATTAATAGGTAAGAAGTGTGAATCAGGAAAATGGGAAGGAAACTATTTTAGTGAATGAATCACTCAAAACACATTGCATAAAAGGTTGCATTGGTTACTCATGCTTTGCACCTCCAACATTTTGAAGAATATTAACTTGCAAATATTAATGAATGGATAGGATAGGTCCATAACATTTATTGAATACCAGTTTGCCAAAAATATTGCATTTGTTGTGAGAGCTTACTATGTGTCAAGAAATGATCAAAGGACTTAAGATATATTCACATATTTCCTCACATCAACATTAACAGGCAGATACTATGATTTTCACCATTTCAGAGAAGACACTGAGGCACAAACTGAAGTATCTGCTTAAGGTTAAAATGTTGCAAATCTAGGATGCAAATTCAGGCAGTGGGCACCAGATTCTGTACTCTTAGCCAAGAGTCAAGTTGCTACACATTTGTAAAAAGTCTCATGGTGTGGTATGAAATTTAAAGAAAGTATATATACAACAAATTCTTTATCCATTCATCTATCGAAGGACGTTTTCATTGTTTCCATGTCTTGGCCACCATAAATAAAGCTGCAATGAACATTGGAGCACACATGTCTCTATGGATAAATGTTTACAGATTTTTTGGGTAGATACCCAGGGGAGGGATTGCTGGGTCATATGGTAATACTATCCGTAATTTTTTGAGGAACCTCCACACTGCCTTCCATAACGGCTGCACCAGTCTGCATTCCCACCAACAGTGTATGAGGGTTCCTTTTTCTCCACAGCCTCTCCAACACTTGTTACTATATGTCTTGTTGATGATAGTCATTCTAACTGGGGTGAGGCGATAACTCATTGTGGTTTTCATTTGCATTTCTCTGATCATTAGTGATGTTGAGCATTTTTTCATGTCTATTTGCCATTTGTATGTCCTCTTTGGAGAAATGTTTCTTCAGGCCCTCTGCCCAGTTTTCAATTGGGTTGTTTGTTCGTTTTTGTTGTTGAGTTGCATGAGTTCCTTGTATATTTTGGATGTAAGCCCCTTATCAGAGGCATTGTTTGCAAAAATCTTCTCCCATTCAGTTGGTTGCCTCTTTATTTTGTCAATGGTTTCTTTTGCTGTGCAGAAGCTTTTAAGTTTGATATAGTCCCATTCATTTATTTTAGCTTTTACTTCCCTAGGCTTTGGAGTTAAAATCATGAAATGCTTTTTGAATCCAAGGTCCACAAGTTTAGTACCTATGTTTTCTTCTATGCAGTTTATTTTTCAGGTCTTATGTTTAAGTCTTTGATCCATTACATTGGAATACTATTGGGCAGTAGGAAAAGATGAAATAGGACTATTTGTGACAACATGGATGGCTCTTGAGAGTATAATTCTAAGCAAAATAAGTCAGACAGAAAAAGCAGAGAATCATATGATTTCACCGATATGTGGTATATAAACCAAAAACAACAAAAGAACAAGACAAACAAATGAGAAACAAAAACTCATAGACACAGACAATAGTTTAGTGGTTACCAGAGGGTAAGGGGGGCAGTGGGTGGTAGATGAGGGTAAAGGGGATCAAATATATGGTGATGGAAGAATGAGTCTGGGTGGTGAACACAAAATGTGATTTTTAGATGATGTAATACATAATTGTACACCTGAAATCTATGTAGCTTTACTAATAGTTGTCACCTAATAAACTTTAATTTAAAAAAAAAGAAAGTAGTGAGAATAATGGGATAAGTGTGTACAAAGTGGGGAGAAGAGCATTTTGAGGGGGATTAATGGCAACATGTCTTTTACTGTAATAATTTTTTAAAATTTAAACATTCACCATATTTTGTGATCACAAAAAAGATAAAAAAAGAAATTCAGAGAAAGTAATTGATTTTTTCATAGTTATTTCTTATTTGTTCATTTTTATTGAGTTATAAGAAAAACATGGATTTACATGTAGTAAATGCACACCTTTTAAATATACAGCTCAATAAAAATGTTACAGATGTATATAGCCATATAACTACTACCAAGACAAATAGAAAACATTTTCCACACTCCCAAAAATTTCTTTGTACGATTTTGGTTCTTAATACATTGGTACAAGCATGGCCATATTTTCTGATTTTAACCATATGTAGATTAATTTGTTCATTTTGAACTTTGTATAAATGGAATTGTATAGTATGTACTATTTCTGTATGAATGATTTGGTATATAAAAGATTACTTTAAATGTAAATAGTCTATATACATGAATTAAAAGACTGAGACTATCAGAGTGGACCAAAACACAAGACCTAACCATACATGATGTACAAGAAATTCACTTTAAATATAAAAACATAGATAGCTGAAGAGTGAAAAGAGATAGAGAACGATATTTGAAGCTAACACTAATCAAAAGAAAGCTGAAGGAGCTATATTAATTTCAGACAAAGCAGACTTCAGAGCAAGCAAAATTATCAGGAATAAAGAAGGGCATTACATAATGACAAAAGTGTCAATTCTCCATGATTTACTTTTAAATAATAAAATATGGCAAAGATTGAATATCACTCCTGTGATTGTTACATTATATAATTTCATCTTGCTAGCTATTTTTCCTTTCTGGATAAATAAAGTAAGTCACTACGTTGGGTAGACCACATGACAAAGAACATCAGCCTCTAGGCACTGTGGGTGGTCTCAGGGACTGAGGGAAATAAAAGACAAAAAAAACCCTCAAGTTGTTCACAACCAACTGAATATCTGAATATCAAGGAAAACCTTGAGCGTCAGATGAAAACTCAGACTGGCCAACATTCTAATTGGAGCTTTTAGGTAACCTAAGCAGAGTATCCAGCTCAGTTGTACTCCACTTATGACCTAAAAAATTTATGAGATGATAAACATCTGTTGTCTTAAGCTGCTAAACTTGTGGTAATTTGTTACAGACCAATACAAAATGAATACAATACAGCTTGATTCAAGTTTGGGACTATTATGTATAAAGTTATAATTAATATATCGGTTATTAGTGGACATATGAGACATTTGTGTTGAATAAATACCTAGGAATAGAATTGCTGGGTCCCAGAAATTGACAGTATTTACCTTTAACATTAATGAACGACTATCTTTCCAAAGTAATTGTACCAGTTGACACTCTCAGGAATAATGAAGAAAGAGATTCAGATATTTTCTCCAACTTACCAACACTTGGTAATACTTTTAAATTTTAGCCATTCTAGTGTATGTACGCTGGTATATATTGGTCATAATTTTCATTTACAGTAAATTATGGAATTATATAAGTAAACTAATGTATATACGTAAAAACAAGTTGGTTATTTATAAATTAGAAAGCACAACCTCTACATGCCAAAAAAAATATTTTTCATACTTTTTCTTCTTAGTTAAAAATCATTCTATAGTGAAAATGATGGGAAAAGCAGA
The DNA here is from genome assembly GCF_964194185.1 of Rhinolophus hipposideros. Taxonomy (NCBI): domain Eukaryota; kingdom Metazoa; phylum Chordata; class Mammalia; order Chiroptera; family Rhinolophidae; genus Rhinolophus; species Rhinolophus hipposideros. The sequence continues at coordinate 90,628,829 of NC_138047.1, read as the reverse complement.
AAACCCATGTCTATGTGAACATTCTAAAGCAGGAAAACAACAAGAAAAAAGAAAAAAATGATGAGTAATAACCTAAAAAAATACTGAAGTAATGAAGTTTACAAAACAGCTCACAACAGCAGCACAAAAAGTTTTGCAATACACTAAAGAGTCTTTAGGATACTGCTTTAATCATGTACATTGAAATTAAGATGTCATTATGCATAAGTGACTAGAATAAACCCTTATTAAAAGATTATGCAAACTGGCATAATACTAAATGCTGTAGTTGTAACTTGTACAATATGTATTATTGCTTGTCTTTCTTTACTGTTACAGGCTTTAGAGATATGAAGATAAAGAGGAATTAAAAACCCTCCTGCAATAAGCAAGTTTTCCTCTCCTCTTTCTGAAAATGTAGCTTTGCAACTGACCACAACCCATTAGAAAAAAAAAAAAGAAAAGGGAGCGAGAAATGATAACAAACAGAAAAATGGCAAACTATTTTAATGTTAATATACAAAAGAAAAAACATAAATATTCGACAAATATTTTAATGGATAATGGATCTCGAGAGTAATTAGGAAAGGATTAAACTACTCATATACTGTGTTACTTTTTAATTCATTTGGTTGTCATTCTTTATTTATGTATTTACTTACTTGATTCTTTTGATGGATCCTTTATAGAAAAAGGTACTTTCATATATGTTCAGAGCCCATTAATCCAAAACAATATAACTTTTACACATTTAGGCTTTGGAAACACATGTGCATGAAAAGAAAAAAACATGTATAAGAAAGGCATACATCTCTTTATTAATTAAAAAAAAACAACAACAGACATTTGGGAAAATACATTATCAAGTAAAAGAAAAGTAGTTTGCTCCACTATGAGAGAAACATACCTAGACATGGCACACATATTTCCATGCTTCATGACATGGGAGCCTCCTACTCTCACAACTAATGAGTCCCAAGTCCTCTGCTTAGGATAGTCACTGAACTCCATGGTATGTTTGTGCCATTACTGTGACAGACCTAAATTCTCTCAGATTCCCTCAAAAGGATTTACAAAATAAGGTGTCCAGAGAGATGTGCTACCCATCTTTAACAACAGAAAAAGCAGGAAAACCAATTCATCATAAAAATGGATTTTTATCACAATGGGTGTAGGTTACACTTACATATGCCTAATATGTGCTAGGCCCAGCCCTAAGCAGTGTGTGTGTGTGTGTGTGTCTGTGTGTGTGTGTGTGTGTGTGTGTTCATTTAATTCTCTCAAGAGCCATAAAGTAGGTCCCATGTTTACACCTATCAACATATTGATGAAAAAACTGAAGTCACATAACTTGTTCAAGGTCACAGAACTAAGAAACAGTGCAGTCAACTGACTGAATCTGAACCATGCTCGAAACCACTCTGTTTTCATAACTCTTTATTAGATTTCCTATTAATTCATCAATGTGTTTCAGTATTCTGTACAGTGTCGCAAATGAATAGTTTGAGTTTACTTTTGTCCTGTACTTCCCTCTGTATCTTAAAACAACCTGCAAGCAAAAGGCAAATATTCTCAAACATGAGCAATATATGAATTCCCTTTCAAGTTAAAAATAAATAAAAGAACAAACAAATTCCTTAAGATCAATGAGTAATTACTTGAATAATTTGCATTGATTGTTTAAAAATTCTGTAAATAAAAAAAATAAAAGTTAAATGCTCCTTATGCTTGAGGGATGTCACAGAAATGGCAGCTTAGGGGCATTTCTTGAAATCTTACCTGGAAACTACAATGAATTGAATAGCTATAATTTAACAAAGCATTCTCTGCTCATCACACAGGAACAGCTAAAAGACCAACACATCAAATGACCTGAAGGTGGGCAAATCAGGTGAGTGGGGGAAAAGGGAAGGGGAAAGTGTGGAGATGTGTCCCGTGGGCCACTGGGTTCCAGGACGTAGACCAGCGATCACAACAGCCATGGGAAAAGGACGAAGCCAGGCTGTGGGCTCTCCCTGTATCCCACAATACTGCCTAAGAGATCAACATATAAGACAGAGGTACCCAGCATTTGAAGCAGAGACTTTAGCTGAGAACTGTGGCTTAAGCCCTCATGGCTTGGCGAAAAAAAAAAAAAAAAAAGACATGGAGCCTGGACGCCTCACCCTCACCTTCCCAGAGCTCACCCCACTCCCACCCTCTCAGTGTTAGAAGCCCAGGAAGTGCAGAGTTCCAACCAGGATAAACGCAAACAGGTCCACAACAAGACACATTATAGTTAAAATGGCAAAAGTTAAAAACAAAGAGAGAATCCTAAAAGCAGCAAGAGAAAGACAGAGGGTTACATACAATGGAACTTCTATAAGACTATAAAATGACTTTTCTACAGAAACATTGCAGGCCAGGAGGCAGTGGTAAGAGATACTCAAAGTGATGGAACACAAAGGCCTACAACCTAGATTGCTTTATCCAGCAAGGCTATCATTTAAAATTGAAGGAGAGAGAAAGAGCTTCTCAGAAAAGAATAAGCTAAAGGAATTTATTACCACCAAGCCAGCATTGCAGGAAATATTAAAAGTACTTCTGTAAATAGAAGAAAGATGAAAACAATCTAATCTAACTACAAATTGTAAAATGGCAATAACTATGTACCTATCAATAATCACTTTAAGTGTAAACGGATTAAATGCTCCAGTCAAAAGACAATGGGTGGCTTAGTGGATAAGAAAGCAACACCCTTGTTTATGCTGTATACAAGAGACTCATCTCAGATCAAAAGACACACACAGGCTGAAAGTGAAGGGTTGGAGTAAGATATTTCATGCAAATGGAAATGAGAAAAAAGCTGGAGTTGCAATACTTATATATGACAAAATAGACTTTGAAATGAAGAATATATTAAAAGACAGAGATGGACACTATATAATAAAAAAGGATCAATCCGACAAGAAGACATAGACCTAGTAAACACCTATGCAACCAACATATATATATAAATATATAAAACAGATATTGGCTGACATAAAGACAGAGATCAACAGTAACACTATCATAGTAGGAGGCTTAAACACACCTCTGACAGCAAGGGACAAGTCTTCCAGACAGAAAATTAATATGGAAACAATGGCCTTAAATGACACATTGGACCAGCTGGATTTAATCAATATTTTCAGTGTTTCACCCCAAAGCTGCAGAATGCATGTTCTTCTCAAGCACACATGGAACATTTTCCAAGATAGACTACATGCTAGGCCACAAAACAAGTCTTGATAAATGTAACAAAATTGAAATCATACCAATTGTCTTCGCTGACCACAGTGCTAAGAAATTAGAAATCAACTACAGGAAAAAACCTGAAAGACACACAAAAACATGGAGGCTTAATAACATGTTACTAAATAATGAATGGGTCAACGATGAGATCAAGGAAGAAATCAAAAGATATCTTGAGACAAATGAAAATGAAAACACGATGACCCAAATTCTATGGTATACAGCGAAAGCAGTCTTAGAGGGAAATTCATAGCAATGCAGGCCTACCTAAAGAAACAAGAAAAATTACAAATCAACAGTTTATCCTTACATTTAAGGAATCTAGGAAAAAAACAGCAAAATAAGTCCAAACGAAGCACAAGAAAGGAGATAATAAAGATCAGAGTGGAAATAAATGAAATGGAGACCAAATAAAACAATACAAAATACAAATGAATCCAACAGCTGTTTTTTAGAGAAGATAAACAAAATTGACAAACCTTTACCAATTTCATCAAAAAAAGAGGGCCCAAATTAATAAAATCAGAAATGAAAAAGAAGAAATGACAACAGACACCACAGAAACACACAATATTTTAAGAAATTATTATGAGCAACTATATGCCAACAAATTAGACAATCTGGAAGAAATGGACAATTTTCTAGAAGCACTCAACCTTCCAAGGCTAACTCAAGAAAAAACAGAAAACGTGAATAGACTAATTATCACCAGGGAAATTGAATCAGTAATCAACAAGCTCCCAACAAAAAAAAAAGCCCTGGCCCAGAATGGCTTTACAGGTGAATCTTACAAAACATTCAAAAAATAATTGTCACCTATTGTCATCAAACTAGTCCAAAAAATCCAGAAGAAAGGAAGGGTCCCAAACATTTTTTTAATGAGGCCACTATCACCTTGATCCCAAAATAAAACAAAGATATTACAAAAAAAAGAAAACTACAGGCTGATATCCCTAATGAACATAGATGCAAAAATCCTCAATAAAATATTAGTGAACAGAATTCAGCAACACATTAAAAAGATCATACACCATCAACAAGTGGGATTCATTCCTGGTATGCAAGGTTGGTTCAACATCCACAAATCAATTAAACCACAGCTAGCATCATACTCAGTGGGGAAAAGTTAAAACCATTCCCCTTAAGATCAGGAGCAAGGTAAGGTTGCCCACTTTCTCAACTTCTATTCAACATAGTTCTGGAAGTTCTAGCCACAGCAATCAGATAAGAAAAAGAAATAAAAAGCATCCAAATTGGTAAGGAGGAAGTAAAATTGTCATTCTATGCAGATGACATGATAGAATATAGAGAGAGAACCTTAAGGACTCCACCAAAAACTACTAAAACTGATAAATGAATATAGTAAAGTAGCAGGATACAAAATTAATATTCAGAAATCAGATGCATTTGTCTATACCAATAATAAAATATCAGAAGGAGAAATCAAGAAAACAATCCCATTCACAATTGCATCAAAGACTATAAAATACCTAGTAATAAATTTAACCAAAGAAGTAAAAGATCTGTACTCAGAAAATTATAAGACACTGAAGAGAGAAATTAAAGAAGACTCAAATAGATGGAATGCTCATGGATAGGAAGAATTAATGTCATTAAAATGTCCATATTGCCTAAGGCAATATACAGATTCAACTTAATTCCTATCAAACTACCAAGGGCATTTTTCACAGAAATAGAACATATAATCCTAAAGTTTACATGGAACCATAAAAGACCCCGAATAGCCTCAGCAATCTTGAGAAATAAGAACAAAGTGGGAGGTATCACGATACTTGACATCAAATTATCAAAGCCTACAGTAATCAAAACAGCATGGTACTGGCATAAAACAGACACATAGACCAATGGAACAGAATAGAGAGCCCAGAAATAAATCCATGCCTATATGGTCATTTAATCTATGACAATGGAAGCAAAAATTTATGGTGGGGTAAAGACAGTCTATTCAATAAATGGTGCTGGGAAACATGGACAGACACATGCAAAAAGCTGAAGCTGGAACACTTCCTTACACCATACAGGAGAATAAATTTGAAATAGATTCAAGACTTAAGTGTAAGATCCAAAACCATAAAACTCCTAGAAGAAAATATGGGAAGTCATTAGCCTTAGTAATATTTTTACTGATATATCCCCTCAGGTAAAGGAGCAAAATAAAAACTAAACATGTGGACTACATCAAACTAAAAGGTTTTTTCATAATAATGGAAACCATCAATAAAACAACAAAGCATCCTACTGAATGGGAGAAGACATTTGCCAATGATACATCTAATAAGGGGTTAATATCCAAAATTTATAAAAAAATCATACACTCAACACCTAAAAAACAAACAACCCAATTAATAAATGGGCAGAGGACATGAAAACACATTTCTCTTAAGAGGACATTCAGATGGGCAACAGACATATGAAAACATACTCAACATCACTAATTATTAGAGAAAGGCAAATAAAAACGACAATGAACCACTCTGTTCAAAATGGCTATCATCAATAAATCAATAAACAAGTGTTGGCAAGGCTGTGAAGAAAAGTGAACCCTTGTGCACTCTTGGTTGGATTGCTGATTGGGGCAGCCACTATGGAAAATAGTATGCAGGTACCTCAAAAATTGAAAATGAAACTAACTTTTGACCCAAAAATCTCATTCCTCAGTATCTATCCAAAGAAATCCAAAACACTATATTGAAAAATATATATATATATATACGCATCCCTATGTTTACTGCATTGCTAATCACAATAGCCAAGACATGGAAACAACCAAAACGCCCATCAATAGATAATTGGATAAAGAATCTGTGGTACATTTATATTATATAAAGGAGTATTATTGAGTCAGAAAAAAAGAATGAAAACGTACAATTTGCAACAACTTGGATGGATCTAGAGAATATCATGCCAAATAAAATGTCAAATTGAGAAAGACAGATACCATATGATCTCACTTATATGTGGAATCTAAAGAAGAGAATCAATAAACAAATAAAACAGAAATAGACTAAGAGATATAGGGGGGAAATTAAGTGTTGCTAGATGGGAGGGTGTTGGGGATGGGGGAGAAGGTAAAGGGATTAGAAAGTACAAATTAGTTAGCCACGGGTATATGAAATACAGTATGCGGAATATAATCAATAATGTTGTGAAGAGTATGTGGGATGCCAGGTGGGCACTGGATTTATTAGGGAGGATACTTCACAGACTGTGTAGATGCCTGACCACTGCACTATACATCTGAAGCTGAAACTGATTATACTGAATGTCAAGGACTATACACACACACACACACACACACACACACACACACACACACACACACACATATACACACATGCATACATCTACGTCACAGAATGTGGAGGAGTACAGCCTAGGGAATATAGTCAATGGCATTATAACAACTATATACGATATCAGAGGCATAGTAAATTGGGGGAGGGGGTATCACTTTGTAAGAGGTATAAAAGTATAACTATTACATTGTTTTGTACACCCGAAACTAATTTTTAAAAAAGCTCCTTATGCTTATAGCACATATAGAATTTTAAAAACAAAACGGATTAAACGCAAATTTAGAAAGACTGACAGCATAAATCGTCTCGCATTTTAAATCCCACTCCTATCTATACTGTTTGCCATATGACTTTTTAGTTTCTCTCAAAGCAGCAAAACCTGGCTTTGTGACTTACTCTGACAGTAGGATATGACAAAAGTGACAGAGTGACAGTTCTGAACACAGGCTTCAAGATGACTCATGTATTTCTACTTAGTTACTTTTGCATCTCTGCCTTTTGAAAAGAACCTGTTCTAACCTGCTGGTTGAATATAGAGAAACAGGGAGCTGAACGAAGTTGTTCCAGCCAAAGGAGAGTTGACCCATGAATGTCTGAGCTCCTAGCAACCAGTAGCCAACCCTTAAGTGAGAGTAAGCGTAGCTCAAGTCAGAAGTAACTCAGTTAAAATGCAGATCTGTAGAGTCATGATCTCAGTAAGTGTATATTCTATTACACTTGAGTTGGGGAGTTAACTTTGTAGCATTATACTGTCAATGTATAATTGACACAAAAATTGACACCTAGACTTGGAGTGTTGCCATATAAATACGACCTAAAATAAATGGCTTCAGGGACTAAGCAGTGAGTGAGCAGAGGCTGGGGAAATGGATGAAGGAATTGAGGAGGCTGAAAACTGGCAAACTATGTTATGTACTGGTGAAATAACTGGTAATTTATGCTGGCAAAAACTTGGAAAATAGAAGCTTTAGCTAATGAATATAACTTGTAATAATGTGATTTGAAACAAAATCATCAATGTTAAGTTTAAGAGAAAGATTTAAACTTAGGTCTGGCTCTATATGTATCTATTTATGAATTTTGATTCTAACAACATTCACGCAAAGAACATTAAATAAATATGTAAAAATTCATTAACGGTTTAACAATTTGTTTGGTAAAATAAGCAGACCTCAATCTTTACAAAAAGTACCAGTATTGAATACTAAAGCAACAATTTCAGTGAGCTTTCATTAGGTAACCCTATAATGCTCTTGCATTTTATTTGACACATATTTACCTTTCTAGTGTCGTTCATATCTGCATTGCATTAAATGGCTACTTATTCTAATTATTTCTGGATTCTGAAAAATCACGAATATTTTTTCATTGCACATTTATTATTGATCAGTTGTGCAGTATCGATTGCTATGAGTAGGAAATTGCAAAGGTGGGGCTATGTTAGACTGGTAATACTGAATTCAACTCTGTATCTGCCAGGACTAAGTAGAATGTACCATCTGATGACTCATGAATCATACTACTCTTGTCCATTCAATCTACAAAAGCTTTTATACTGTAATCTTGTTGTCATTTGATTGTCAATTTGCTGAAACACAATAATTTACCAAAACAAATTCAAATGTTTGCATCATCGTCATTATGCTGTGAGAGACTGGTTAATTGGCAGTAACGATCATCTACCCATCATATTCTATGCTTTATAAATCTCAGTCATTCCCACAGAGGCTGAGGGCACATCCATGATCTTAGCTTTGAGCTTGGCCATCTAACTGGCTTTGGACAAAGGGATGTTAGCAGAGATGATATAAGTAGAGTCTTGCACAAGGCTTTTAATATTGGACTTGCCTTTTTGCACTGCATTCATCAGCAGATGCCTTTTCACCTTGGGACCCAGAACGAACACAAGCAGAACAAAGCTATTGTAGCTGATCCATAGACATGTGAGAAATACATGTTTAATTTAGAATGCCACTGAGTTATTATGTCATTATTTTTTATCACACACCGAGAGCTTGTTTACATAGAAGTCAGGCTATCCAGAATGCACTTAATTGTTATAGCTTGTCATCAAGATGAAAAGCTTGATTTGAAAAATTATTAGAGTATAAAGACCCTCCTCCCAAGTTTTAGTTTACAGATTCTTGGTGGTGGTTGGGGAGTGGCAATTTACAATATCAGGGTGAGCAGTCCTGACTTAAGTTTAACTGAGGATATTTTCATATTTTAAGCCCTGAAAGAGTTTGTGAAACTTAGCACTAGTTGGGGCAACAGTGTTGTACTGAATGGTTGGAGGGGGGTAAAAATAGATAGATAAAAGGCTGGATGATACTAATGGATGCTGTGACTATTTTTTTCTTTTGGCCAGAAGACAGTTTAAAGATGAAAAATTTACTGCAAAGTATATAGAGCATGAAGCCGACGCATTTGTAAGAAGTATATTCAAACTGTACTTTTGTACATATCTTCTTTAGGTTTATTCAGTTAATCAAATAAAATCAGCCTTTGCTCTTCTCTTTTCCCTTCCTTTCTCCTCCCTTCTTCTCCCCTCCTTTTTCTCCTCTCCTCTCCTCTTTTCTTTTCTTTTTTAATATATTCATGTATTCTACAGAGGTATATAGAGTGGTCTGTGACACTTTTTGTAGGGCTTGGTTCTATGTCATATTGCATCTATTCTAAACTTTTCTTTTTTAAAAATTTATTTATTGGGGTGACAATTGTTAATGAAATTACATAATTTCAGGTGTACAATTCTGTATTACATCATCTATAAATCCCATTGTGTGTTCACCACCCAGAGTCAGTTCTCCTTCCATGACCATATATTTGATCCTCCTTACCCTCATCTCCCTCCCCCCACCACCCCTTACCCTCTGGTAACCACTAAACTATTGTCTGTGTCTATGAGTTTTTGCTTCTCATTTGTTTGTCTTGTTTTTGGTTTATATACCACATATCAGTGAAATCATAGGGTTCTCTGCTTTTTCTGTCTGACTTATTTCGCTTAGCATTATACTCTCAAGATCCATCCATGTTGTCACATATGTTCCTATATCATCCTTTCTTAACGCCGAATATGTGGGGAGCCATAATTTCTTGTTTCCTTGGAAACCTGTGGCCTGGCTTAGTTCATGATTAATCTGTTTCAGGACCTAAGGCATTGTTTCACCTGTGCCTCTAGGGGCCTGCAAGTATTTGAAGAATGAGGTGGGAGTGGCCGGTTTTCCCCAGACACAGATAACTGATGGCTATCAGGACATTTGGTAGTCTCTTTCATATGATAATTACTTCTGTGAGGTAATGCATACCTGTGATTGTTAAACTGCATGTACCCAAAGGGTATATATTGGTAAAGGAAAAATAAATCAGGGCTTCAGCATCACTGAAGACCGGCCGCATCATCATACGTGTGAGTGTCTCTTTTTGCATTCCCGCTCCCCCTTCCAGGTACCGTTCGACTCGTGGCGGCTGGACCGTCACAATTGGCGCCCAACGTGGGGCCTGGACACGGGGGTAACAGCGAGGAACACCGTGTGGATAGGGCCCGGCTCACAAAGAAGAGCTTATTTCATTGGATGCACGGTGAGTGAGACACGGTCCCCCTCGGTTGAATGAGTGTGTGAGTGATTGCTTTCATTGTGTGAAAGAAGGGCCGAGGTTAGGGAAAAGAGATGGGTCACGCTAGCAGCAAGGACCTTTATGTGAGAGGATTGAAGAAATTACTCGCCGCCCGTGGCAGCAGGGTGAGCAGAGATCAGTTAGATAAATTTTTAGAATTTGTGAAGAAAGTTTGCCCGTGGTTTCCAGATGAAGGTACCGTCAGCCTGGAAACCTGGGAAAAAGTTGGAAAAAGAGTGCAGGATTATTATACTGCCCACGGACCTCAACGGGTCCCGGTGGAGACATTCGGATTATGGACTTTTATTAGAGACTGTTTAGATCTTAGACATGAGGGCTGCAGGCTGGAGAAGGTGAAGCAGGCAGGGAATGTGGAACTTCCCGTATCTGCCACCTCTCCGAAGGAAGGAGAGGAGCAGGAGGAAACTCCCATGCAGGGTAAAGCTCCTAAGCATGATAAAGAGCTTGCTAGTCAGGAATTGCCAGATGAACAGCGGGAAGATTTAAATATGCAAGATCGAGAAGGCTTGGAAGAAACTGCAGCTAAAGTTAATAGGGAAAAATCTCCCCCAGTAGGGGCCATAGCTCAAGAAAACAGACAGCCTTTAGATCCGATTTATACACTTTCCCAACAAATAAAGACTCTTCAGGAACAGCTTGTAAGGCTTAAAGTCAGTCGAGAGGGAGAAGGTCGTCTCGGACCTCCCCGCATGCCTTACACTAGGGAAGATATTATCCAACCTCCCTTGATTGATTATTCCAAACCATGGAATCCCGGGGGTGGGGATCCCCCTGTAAATAATTCCACTGCTCCGCCTCCTGAGGAGCCTCGCATATGGGATCCCCCATTTCCACCACCGGTATCGTATTAACTCCTGAGATGGGAATACAAGCTTTACCCACAGGGGTTTTTGGGCCTTTACCACCTAAAACTGTAGGTTTATTATTAGGAAGAAGCAGTAGTACTTTAAAAGGAATTCAGGTTTCTCCAGGAGTTATTGATGAGGATTTTACTGGAGAGATTAAGATCATGATTCATTCACCTTTAAATATCTCAGCTATATCTGCAGGAACTAGCATTGCTCAGTTAATTATTTTACCTCGTATTAAAATAGGAAAAGTTAGACAAGCTCAGGAAAGAGGAGATCAAGGATTTGGTTCTTCTGATGCTTATTGGATTCAAGAGATAAAGAGGGACCGCCCAATTTTACAACTTAAAATAAATGGAAAAAATTTTCAAGGAATTTTAGATACTGGAGCTGATGTTTCCTGTATAGCTGTTGAGCATTGGCCTTCTAGCTGGCCTACACATACTACTAGCACAAATTTACAAGGCATAGGTCAGTCTCATTCCCCTCAACAGAGCAGTAATCTTTTATCATGGCAAGATGAGGAAGGACATCAGGGAACTTTTCAGCCGTATGTTCTTCCTGGCCTCCCAGTTAATCTATGGGGACGAGATGTTATGAGCAATATGGGAGTTTATCTTTTTAGTCCAAGCACTCAAGTAACTCAGCAAATGTTTAATCAAGGGCTCCTCCCAGGGCAAGGCTTAGGTATCCAGGGACAAAGACGACAAAAACCCATTTCGCCTAATCCTTATTTACAAAAAACAGGCTTGGGGTATTTTCCCCGGGGGTCATAGATTTACCTGTACTCCACCAAAAAACAGCAGAGGCTATGACTTGGAAATCTGATACGCCTGTGTGGATAGATCAGTGGCCCCTTACTCGAGAAAAAATATCAGCCGCTCAAGCGCTTGTACAGGAGCAGCTTGAAAAAGGCCATGTGGTTGAATCTAATTCTCCTTGGAATTCGCCTATTTTTGTTATTAAAAAGAAGTCAGGAGGATGGAGGTTGTTACAGGATTTAAGAAAAGTTAATGAGACTTTAGAAGTCATGGGCGCCCTCCAGCCAGGGTTGCCACATCCTTCCGCCATTCCTAAGGATACTTACAAAATAGTGTTAGATTTGAAAGATTGTTTTTACAATATATTACTTCACCCTCAAGATTGTAAGAGATTTGCTTTTAGCATTCCTAGCTCAAATTTTCAAGAGCCTGTGAAGAGATATCAGTGGCGAGTCCTTCCCCAGGGCATGGCAAACAGCCCCACCTTATGTCAGACTTGGGATTTCAGCTGTTTGCTCAGTATTTTTCTCCACAAAAGATAGAACTTAGAAAAGATCATCTCAAATCTCTTAATGATTTTCAAAAGTTGTTAGGAGATATTAATTGGTTGCGCCCTTCTTTGGGTTTAACTACTGGAGATTTAAAACCGCTGTTTAAAATTTTAAAAGGAGATTCTGATCCAACTTCCCCCAGGTCTCTTACTGAGCCTGCAAGGGAGGCTCTTTCTAAGGTTGAAAAAGCCATTCAGCAACAGCATGTTTCTTTTTTAGATTATTCTAAACCTCTGTGTGTATATATTTTACAAACCAAACACACGCCCACGGCAGTGTTGTGGCAGGAGGGGCCACTCAGATGGCTACACCTCCCTGTGGCTGCTCAGAGAAATCTTACTCCTTATCATGATTTTGTAGCCAGTTTAATTCAAGAGAGCCGCTTAGAAGCTCGAAAATATTATGGAAAAGAGCCAGATTCAATTATTGTTCCTTTTACAAAGGAACAGATTCAAAGCCTGGTACAGTTTACAGATAGCTTTCCTATCGCCTTGGCTCATTTTGCAGGAACTTTGGATAATCACTATCCCAAGCATAAATTGGTTCAATTTTTTCAACATCATGATCCAATCTTCCCTTCAATTGTGTCTCATGATCCTATTTCTGCTGTACCTAATGTTTTTACTGATGGATCTAGTAATGGAGTGGCTGTTTATGCGCTCAATCAACAAAATATCAAAAGGCTACAATCGCCTCCAGCATCAGCTCAAATAGTTGAGCTTCGAGCAGTTCATATGGTATTGCTTGATTTTGCTAACCAGTCTTTTAATTTGTTCTCTGACAGCCATTATGTGGTCCGTGCAGTCAGGAATTTAGAAACTGTACCTTTTATTGCCACTAGTAATCCTGTTATTCAGGATCTGTTTCTTCAAATACAACAAGCCATTCAGCTGCGTTGTAAAAAATTTTATATTGGTCATATTAGAGCTCACTCTAATCTTCCAGGACCTTTAGCTCTAGGAAATCAAATTGCAGATTCTGCTACGCAGCTCATTGCCTTAACTCAAATAGAAAAGGCACAACAGGCTCATAGCCTTCATCATCAAAATAGCCAGAGCCTGAGATTATAGTATAAGATCCCCAGAGAAGCAGCACGCCAGATAGTGAAACAGTGTCCTAACTGTTCACATTTACAGCCTGTACCTCATTATGGAGTCAATCCTCGAGGTTTACGTCCTAATGATCTCTGGCAAATGGATGTAACTCATGTGCCTGAGTTTGGAAAGTTAAAATATGTTCATGTTTCCATAGATACATTCTCTGGATTCATTGTGGCTTCTGCTCAAACAGGAGAAGCTACTTCTCATGTTATTAGGCATTGTCTTGCTGCATTTGCCATGATTGGAACTCCTAAAAAACTTAAAACAGATAATGGTTCTGGTTATACCAGCAAAAAATTTGCTTTATTTTGCCAGCAATTTTCAATTAATCATGTTACTGGAATTCCTTACAATCCCCAAGGCCAAGGGATTGTTGAACGTGCTCATGGCACATTAAAAATTAATTTGCAGAAAATAAAAAAGGGGGAGTTATATCCCCTGACGCCTCATAATTACCTGTCTCATTCTCTCTTTATTCAAAATTTTTTGACTTTGGATGCCTATGGTAAGAGTGCAGCAGATCGCTTTTGGCATCCTTCTGCCAGTCCTCAGGCCTTGGTTAAATGGAAGGACCCACTTACGGGTTCGTGGCAAGGCCCAGACCCGGTCCTCATGGGGCCGAGGACATGTTTGTGTTTTTCCACAGGATGCAGACAGCCCTCGGTGGCTGCCAGAAAGATTGGTGCGACATGTGGACCCTCTAACTACTGATGATGCTGATGACCCTCAGCAATGCAACAGCTGATGGACACATGAAAATAAGAGACTGAGATTAAACACAGAAACTGTTCCATGGAAAGACTGTCCTGGCAATGCTTCTTTTCGTTATGACATTCCTGGAACGGACAGATATATTATTGACTGGTCAAGAAACAATCAGACAGCATGGGCTCGGGACTTGATTACTGGACTTTGGATTTCTGATGCACAATATCAACAAAATTCTTTATGGAAACTTATGGGAGTAATGGATGAGGTTATTCAAATGGTTGAGTTTTGTAAATCAGGTACTCCTTGTACTCCTGTGACTGTTTTAGAAGATGGAACCAGAGATTGGTCTACTATTACTAAAATTGTAAATGGATCTGCTTGTGTTCCTTCTCCTTATGCTTTATTGATTGGAAATGTTAATGTAAATTTTATAGAGAATCAGTTTCACGTATCTTGCAATAATTGTTCTCTTGCAAATTGTGTCTCATGGGTACCTCAGGGAACTCAAGTTATGGTACTTAAACAACCTTCGTTTGTTATGCTTCCTGTTAATATTTCTGGACCTTGGTATGCAGAAAGAAGCTTGCAGATTTTTAAAGAAATTGAGTATGCCTTAAGCAGACAAAAACGGTTTGTTGGACTTTTGATTGCAGGAATTATGGCTTTGGTCACTATTATTGCAACTGCTGCTACAGCAGCTGTAGCTCTTTCTCAAACTATCCAGAATGCTCATTATGTTAATACTCTTACAAAGAACGTTACTTTGGCTTTAGGAATTCAAGAAGATGTTAATGTAAAATTAGAACAAAAGGTAAATGCCCTTTATGATACAGTTCAATATATGGGAGATGTGATTCAGAGTTTAAAAGTTAGGTCTCATTTGGAGTGTCATTCAGAATATCATTGGATATGTGTCACTTCTAAAAAGTATAATCAAAGTCAATATAATTGGAATCGGGTTCGTTTACATCTTCAAGGAATTTGGCATGATGCTAATGTGTCTCTAGATATGCTTCAGCTTCATAATGAGATTAGAAATATGAGAGAAGCTGAACCTTTGAAATTTGATGCTGCCCAGGCTGCCTCGGATTTTATTAATGTTTTTAAAAATGTTATACCTTCTATGCCAAATTTCACTCATTCTATTTTGGTTTTTCTTACATTAGGCATCTGTGTCTGTGTAATTCTGTGCCTACTTCCCATCTTCATTAAGCATTTCATTAATCAAATGCTGGACTTGCGAGCTGACCTTCATCAGCTTAAGCTTAAGACAGAGCCTTAATCCCATCTCCTTTCTGTGCTCAGTGGGACGGGTTAGCCAAAGACGGGTAAGTCTTAAGGAGCCTTCCAACACCTAAGACAGGACTTGTATTGCACAGTACAGGCACCGATGACGGGCAAGTTGATAAGGTTATCCTAAGACACCCAAGCCAGGCACCGTCACCTTGATTTTGCTGTAGGAAAAATTCTGCAGCTTTAGAATAGAAAAGGGGGAGATGTGGGGAGCCATAATTTCTTGTTTCCTTGGAAACCTGTGGCCTGGCTTAGTTCATGATTAATCTGTTTCAGGACCTAAGGCATTGTTTCACCTGTGCCTCTAGGGGCCTGCAAGTATTTGAAGAATGAGGTGGGAGTGGCCGGTTTTCCCCAGACACAGATAACTGATGGCTATCAGGACATTTGGTAGTCTCTTTCATATGATAATTACTTCTGTGAGGTAATGCATACCTGTGATTGTTAAACTGCATGTACCCAAAGGGTATATATTGGTAAAGGAAAAATAAATCAGGGCTTCAGCATCACTGAAGACCGGCCGCATCATCATACGTGTGAGTGTCTCTTTTTGCATTCCCGCTCCCCCTTCCAGGTACCGTTCGACTCGTGGCGGCTGGACCGTCACACGAATAGTATTCCATTGTGTATATATACCACAACTTCTTTATCCATTCATCTATCAAAGGACATTTTGGTTGTTTCCATGTCCTGGCCAACATAAACAAAGCTGCAATGAACATTGGAGCACACGTGTCTTTATGTATAAATGATTTCAAATTCTTTGGGTAGATACCCAGGAGACGGATTGCTGGGTCATATGGTAATTCTATTTCTAATTTTTTGAGGAACCTCCACACTGCCTTCCATAGCGGCTGCACCAGTCTGCATTCCCACCAACAGTGTATGAGGGTTCCTTTTTCTCCACAGCCTCTCCAACACTTGTTACTATTTGTCTTGTTGATGATAGCCAATCTGACTGGGGTGAGGTGATATCTCATTGTGGTTTTCATTTGCATTTCTCTGATGATTAGTGATGTTGAGCATTTTTTCATGTCTATTTGCCATTTGTATGTCCTCTTTGGAGAAATGTCTCTTCAGGTCCTCTGCCCATTTTTCAATTGGGTTGTTTGTTTTTTTGTTGTTGAGTTTCATGAGTTCCTTGTATATTTTGGATATTAGACCCTTATTGGAGCAAAAAGAATAAAATACCTAGGAATAAACTTAACCAAGGATGTGAAGGATTTATATGCTGAAAACTGTAAGACATATTTGAAAGAAATTGAAGATGACACAAGGAAATGAAAAGACATTCCATGCTCATGGATTGGAAAAATCAACATAGTTAAAATGGCCATATTACCCAAAGCAATATACAGATTTAATGCAATCCCCATCAAAATCCCAATGGCATTTTTTAAAGAAATAGAACAAAAAATCATCAGATTTGTTTGGAACCACAAAAGACCCCGAATAGCCAAAGCAATCTTAAGAAAAATGAACAGTGCTGGAGGTATCACACTGCCTGACTTTAGCTTGTACTACAGGGCTACAATAATCAAAACAGCATGGTATTGGCAGAAAAACAGACACATAGACCAATGGAATAGAATTGAGGACCCAGAAATAAAACCACATAAATATGGACAGATAATTTTTGACAAAAGAAGCTAAAAACATACAATGGAGGAAAGACAGCCTCTTCAATAAATGGTGCTGGAAGAATTGGATAGCCACATGCAAAAGAATGAAACTGGACCGTTATCTGTCACCATGTACCAAAATTAATTCAAAATGGATCAAAGACTTAAGCATAAGACCTGACACAATAAACTACATTGAAGAAAACATAGGTACGAAACTTATGGACCTTGGGTTCAAAGAGCATTTTATGAATTTGACTACAAAGGCAATGGAAGTAAAAGCTAAAATAAACAAATAGGACTGTATGGAACTTAAAAGTTTCTGCACAGCAAAAGAAACCATCGACAAAATAAAGAGGCAACCGACTGAATGGGAGAAGACTTTTGCAAACTATTCTAAACTTTTCAACTTCAATCTATCTCCTTTTCACCCAGAACTTAGGAGCTATATCATACTTTTGGGAATTAGCAGTGCTTAAGAAATATGGGATGACTTAAGTTATGTTGAATTGAATCAGACTGAAAATATTTTGGAATAGTCACTACACCAATATGGCTAAAGTAGAGAACTGACATTGGATAGGAATGCAAAAGAGAACTGGAACTAAAGAAAGCTGAATGCTTAATTACTTTGGCATTTTATCCTAGAGGTAAAAAGACACTCTAAATATCTTCATAAGCCAAAATATATAAGTTTAAAAACAAACAAGCAAGCAATCAAACAAAACTACTAGTAGATCTTAACAGGAAACGGGCATAGTTGTTACTCTGGCTAAAATATTTACCATTATTGGGAGAGTTGAGAGATTGGAAGCAGAGACACTATTTTGTAAAAATTTACTAAATAGGAAGTTATGGTAGCATTTTAGATAAATATCATTCAAGATATCTATAGGAAGAAGTGGCATGTTTCACCCAGATGATTTGAGGAGAGTAGTAAGAACATTGTGTACAAATGTTTGAAAATAATTCAAAGAAACCAATGGGTAACCGTCAGCCCTGCAGCCAGTCTCAATGGGAGGAATGATGATTACCACATCCAGGCATGAAGGTTCAGGGGTTGGTAGGGAATGAAACATAAATAAGGCAACTACATAAGGAAGAAGCTATGGCCTCCAAGGGGCACAGTTAACTTTTAGCAACCTGACTCTGTCCTCCTACCCCATGACCTCCGGCAGCTACGTTTCATTTGCTGAATCCAGTCAGAAGTTACAATGAAATGAGCCTTCTGACCGAGTGAATACTGGACAATATCCTGGGATCAGAGAGGATGGAAAATAATAGAGAGTGAGTGTGAAACAGCAAATGAAAGTATTTTGCACGTTATCTTTTTAAAAAGTGTATTTTAGATACAGATACCATGAAATACCTATGAGGGAGTGGGAAATTTATCAGTGTCCCTCTTTCCTCTCTACCAAATGGCAATAATTATATTCTGTGTTTCCTCTGAATGAGGAAACAAACAAACAAACAAGCAAAAAAGAAACAAACAGAAAAGCCAAAAATTTCTGGAGTAGGAATCCCTTCTCTCATGCCATTCTACCCAACCTCAGTTTGTGGGACCACTAGTACTAAGATCTTGACCATAACTGCAAGATTGGCAGACGAGTTTAGAAAACCTCCTATGACCTTCCTTGCCTCTGAAAAAAGAAAGTCTTGACTGAAGTTATAACATTAAGTTATTAATGTAGACTTTGTTCTATTATATCGAAGGTTGTATCAAAGATTTATAAATTCCCCAGAAACAAATTTAACATTAAAAAAAAAAAACACAACTTGGTAGAGGCAGCAGGGAGGAGTATTAAACTTAAATCTATAGTGTGATTACTTATAACTAGTTTTAGACCGATTCTGTTCTTGCATTATCATCGCATCCCTAAAACAGTGAACATCCTGCAAGTCAAGGTACTATTTTCACTAAGTGTTGGTCATTCCATCCACACTTAGGAAAAGTGAAAGCTTGAGGTAATTAGCAGTCTTCCAGAGAGGGAGAAAAATTCCATTCTGTTCAAAGTTTATTAGCAGTTGAACTAAACACACAGTTTCTTTCTTTCCATGCACAGCATAAGGTCCTTTACTGATATGACTTTATCTAACAGTTGGAATTCCTCTAATTAGTTGTATCATTTTAAAGCCCGTACACTCGTAGGGGATCAAAGGGCACTACAGTGTATAATGATTAGGACTAAAGGATCTGGAGTTACATGGATCAGAGTATGAATCCTATCTCTTTTATTTCCCAGTTGGTTGACTTAGAATAGGTTATTTAATCTCTCTTAGCTCCAGCTCTTCATCTATACAAATGAAAGACATGATAGTGATAACTTCATAATGGATTAAATAATACATGTAAAATGTCAGTACAGTGGCTGTCCTATGTATTTCACTCAGTAAATGTTAGACATAGGTGGCTACAAATGTGATATAAACATCTCTTCTACCTTTGTAAGTTTCCTTGTGTGAAACACAATCCTTTAGGACATGTTGATGTTAATAGATGCGTAACTGAATTGTTGACTTTCTTCCTCACTACACATGAAATATCAAAAATATTATGAATCACCATACATATTTTTGCTAGTTTTTCACCTCTAAATTGGTCATTAGCATATATAAACAGCACAATTTAAGAAATTTTGTCTATATGTTTCTTTGTTGTTCTTTAAAAATAAATGCAGCTGTACTAAGGTATATTTTACATACCATAATATTCACCCATTTTAAATTTACTTAGTTTGATAATTCTTACATATTTTACAATTGTGCAACCATAATAATCCAGTGTTATAATACCTCCATCATTCCAGAAACACCCTTATGTCATTTTGTAGTCAATAACCTCTCCCATCACCAGCCCCTGGAAAAAATTGATCTGGTTTCTATAGTTTTTATTATCTAAAAATTTCATACATGTGAAATGATACAAAATTTAGTCTTTGTTTGATTTCTCTCACTTAACATGATTTTGTTTTAGATTTATCTATGCTGTTGTGCTATCAGAAGTGTGTTTCCTATCATTGCCAAGTAGCATTTACCGTGCAATTTGTTCATCCTTTCACGAATTCGGAGGCATTTTTGTTATTTCTAGTTTTTGTTGAATCTAAATAATTCTACTATAAGCATTCCTATATGAGGTGTTCTGTAGATATAGGTTCTCACTTCTTTGGGGTAGATACTTAAGAATGGAATTACTGGATCATAGGGTAAGATTTTTGTTTAACTTTAAATAAACTACCACACCTCTTTAGAAAGTGGTAGCACCATTTTATTTTTCCATTGGCAATGTATAAAGATTTAAATTTCTTCATATACTTGCCAATATTTAATGTTTAGTCTTTCTGACTTCAGCCATTCTAGGGGGCAAGCTGTAGTAACTAGTTTATTGAGCTTTTACATTTGTATTTATATAATGACAGATGGTGCTAAACATTTCATGTGCTTTTTTTCTTTTTACCTTTTTAGAGTTTATTTAATACAGTGCTTATTCAAATATTTGATATATTTAATTGAATTTTCTCTTGTAAGTTGTAAGCATTCTTAATATATATTCTGAATGCAAATTTTTGTATCGGATAAACTGAATATCTTTGCTTACATGTTGACACATTGTGATATATAAGAAAATGAGTTTTAGATTGAGGAAGTAAAAGAAGGGATAGAGGAAAAAATAGAGATAAAAATGGAAGGTGTCTCAATATGGCAAGGAGAAATATATGTATCAATTAATGCTAGGACCATCAGAAGGCATCACAAAGTCACTGAATTCAGAGGTAAGAGAATATATAAAAGGGGGTTGAGGGTTTAAAAGACATGTGGAACATACTGTACAGGTTATCAAATACTGTTTGTGCCAGAATCCTGAATGTAGCTCAAACACTCCATATTGAAAGGGTCTATTATTATACCCTGAAAACTAAAGAACATGACATGTTGTATATCACATAATCTTTTTCTTCCCGCCTTTCTTTGAATTCTGGATAGAACTGAATTTTTTATACTTTAGAGATATATATGAGGTGCTATTTATCTTTATGGTAGAAACACTGCTATTATAAAAATTTTCAAACACATAAAAAAAGAGATAATAGTACAACAAAACACCATGAATCCATTATGCAACTTTAACCATTTTAACTCACAACCAATTTTGTTTTGTCTATACTCTCATCTACTTCTTTTTCTTCCTCTGGATTAGTTTTACTTAGTTAGATCCAAGAAAGTTTGTGTTTCATATATAACTATTTAACATTTATCTTTACAGGATGACTCATTCTTAAATATAAACATTAATTATTAAAACTATAAAAAACAACTTAGTCATCCAATATGCAGTAAGCATTCTATTTATGTGGGCCCTTTATCAAGTCTCCTTTGGAAATAATTTACTAAACTATTGCTACATGAGTTGGGGGCTCCAGAAAAAATAATGCAGTTGGTCCATTAGCATATATTTACTGTATCTTATTGATGGCAAATTCCATTGTCCATGAAAGTTTCTACTATCATCGGTTAGTTTACATTCTAGACTTGTTCTCCATTTGCAAAATAAATAAATAAAAATTGTTCAATATATTATTTTCCTATATCATCTAAGCTCCACCAGACTCTACGAATGTTTGCAACGTCTGCAAACTTATTTTATACATTTCACAATGCTTTTTATGCTTATCATATACTACTCATTGCATTCTTTCGGTTATCTTGTGTTTTGCCAAACATTCCATTTGACCAATGAGCCAAATTGTACTGTAACTGATCAACTGCAAGTATATTCAATATATGTCCGGTAAAATCTGAGTCAGCATGAAGAGTTTACTTGAGTGCAAGAATTAACATGACATAATGCTGAGTACAGACTCTTCCAGGTAAAAGATCTGGACAGCAAAATTGAATCCATGGAACTATATTGATTTTTCCAGAACAACAACAAAAAAAGCAGATAACCCCATTTTAGTCTTTGGCTAGCATATAACACAAAAATTATTTTACTGAAATAATGCAGAATTAATTTAAATTGTGAATTGTAATTTTCTGTAGTCTTTCTGCAGAGAACGCTATTATAACAGGGTGAGTATGTGCATATGCGTCTGTGTATTCATGTGACTCTGTGTGTGTGCGTGTGTACCTGTGTGTGTGTTTGTGTATGATTCCTATTAATTATGCTCTGCAACAGCGGATACATGATATCTTTCTTTAAACACTATGATTTGCCCACATTGAGTTATGAATAATCTAGTCTTATTAATTGCTTTTTCAAAAATTCCAGTTCTGATTTACTTCATATGCTCAATATTTTTTTCCTTTGTACTTCTATAAATATTCTTTTACTGGATACTTATTAATTACTTTCGTAGTCTTTAATATCATCAACATGATATTTTATTCTGAAATAGTAACTTCCAAAATCAATTTGGGATAGCTATAAAAATCAAGCTATTTAGCCTTTTCAAGCTTTTTTACCCCGTTTGTGAAACGAGAGTGTTCTGGATGATCTCTATTAGCCTGAGCAGGTCTACCCTCCATTCTGGTCCACCCTGCTGTATGCCTCTGGAGGTTAATAATTATGGAATGAACCAATAAAGAATCCCAGAATTCTGACATTCAGTTGTTTTCAGTGAAGCAGGCACCAGCAGGAGGGTAATAATTATAGAAGTTCCATGTTTATGCCTTGGGTTTCTCTGTGCCAGGCTGAAGACTGACAGTGCTGAATTTTTCTCACGATGTTCTCCCTTACAACTACAGGTCTTACAGGGTTTTCATAACCATTCCTTCCACTTATACCTTCATATCTAGTAGTGACAATGACCTGGGTTCCTTTGCCATCAACTTTAAGGTTATGATTAAAGGTTGAAAGTTCAAAATATTTAAAGTAATTTTTGAACAAAATAAGTTCTGTTTCAAAACATGACATTCATAAAAATCTGGCTTTTATTAGTTGAATTGAGGAAAAGCTATGTTTATTAAAACATTGCTCTAAATACTATAAAAGAAGATTCAACTAGCATTTATAATAAAATAACTATACTTAGAATTATATTTCTTGACAACTGCAACAATCCGAAGTCATCTTTTAAATGTCATGTTTCAAAACGTGTTATATATGTGTGTGTATATATATATATATATATAACTATATATATAACATATAATATATATGTAATATAATATTATATATATATACATAATGTAACACAAAATGTGATATATCTATATCTATAGGTATAGATAGATAGATAGAGATAGATATAGATATAGATATATGTATATTCACTTGCTAGCTCTGGAGGACTAAAAGATATGTTTACATTAAAGACTTAGGAGGAAAAAAAAATTTAAAAAAAAGAGCCCATGTTTGAAATTAAATCCTTTTCGGCAATTTGATTTTTAGCCAGTAGCATAATTGAGCAGGCTGACAATATTAAATTTTATGCCAAGAAAACAAATGAGATATTTTTTTTAGAATATAAATTATGCTGCTGGTTCAGATAATATGTTTTTGAAATCTGCCAACATCAAGAATATGTGTCCTCTTAATAGTGAAAAAATGCAAATTATCCAGTACTTTACAATGTCTTTCATGTTGTTTTGCTTTTCCATTTTATTGCTGTTGTCTTGATGCTGGATATTATTCATTTCAAAAATATATATGTCAAATTGCAAAAGGATCATTTCATCATGTAAATAATGAGCACACCTAAGATTCATACTATTTTTTATAAGCATAGTATTTACATATACTGACCATATTAATGGAATCCTTTAGACATAATGAATTCCACAACAAAAACAAATCCAACTTTCTGAAGTTTAGTTCTTTCTTTGAAATATAATGAATGAATTGATCAGTTTTCTAACACACCCAGTAATTCGGACAGCCTTGTGATATATCCAAACAAGAACCCCTTTAAAGAGTGAAAGGGGACATTATTAACCATTATCCTGGAAGAAAAGGTATAAACTGAGACTGTTTCAGGCAAAACAGTATCTACCTTAACTACAACAGGCTGCTTGTCAAATCAGGTAGTCATGTCAGGACAGTGTTAACAGCTACATGGCTGGAGTGGTCTCCATGAGTTGATGAGTCAGTACAGCTGGATAATTTAGACTCAGTACAACCAGACGCTCCATGAAAAGTATTTATAATAGCTTGCTGTTTACTGCATGTTGATGTCCAAAATATGTCCTTCAAGTCATGAACTTTTTTATTCCTCCAGATGTTTGAGCATTCCAACAAGTGGGACTTACGTGTATTAGGTAAATAGAATGGAGGGAGCTGGGGACTTATGTGTTCCCACCATTTGTATAGTGGGAAGCAGTACCTGCCCCCTGAGACTCAAGATCTTATGCTCCCAGGTCATGCATAATTATTTATTGTGTCCTTGAAAATTAAGAAGCTGATTCTCATCTAGTTAATATTTGTTCACTTCTTTAGAATGGAAGCTCTTCCATGAGCTTCACTACTAATACTGAGAGTTAATAAGAAAGTCTAATTACAAGAACCCCTGATTAATATTAATGAAAGCAATTTGTAAATCAAACAACTTCAGATTACTCACTCCTGCTCCCTTTTAATGATCATATTTAGGCAGAAAGGGGACAGAGAACTAAGTATTATCTTCACGGAAGGCACACTGTCAGTGCTGATTGTTTTATATTCCATTTATCAATTTTTATTGCATATATTCAATTTGTCTATAGGTCTCTGAGAGATATGATTTTGAAGGGCTATGTGGAAAGAGAAACATTAAAAGGTGTTCAACAATTTAAAATGTTGATTGGGTAATCCATGATTATGCCCAAAGTTTATTATTGTGTCAATTTATTTGCCATGAATCAAAGGGCTCATGTGCCCCTAAATGCAGAGGTCAGAAAAATAAAAGAAACTTTATGTTTCACTGTATTAATAACATGACTCATGAATGTAAAGTTTCTATAAATATTGGTTGCAAATAGAGATGACTGATTGAATGTTAGCATAGGCAATTTATAATGGCCCTTTGGAGGGCTATTTAAACAGAAAACATTTTATTGTAAAATACTTTATAAGGGAATTTTTACATATTCTTCCCATGCTGTTGATTGCTACTGAAACACTCCAATTTTTTGAAATAGTGTGATAATGTATTTTTAAAAGGTACTAAGCATTTATCATAATCAACATATTTTATAGGTGCACTAAGTATGAGTATATGCATGTGTATTTATTCTGAATGTGAGGTACTCTGAAAAAAATGGTTAAAGGAGATAGGGACTAACTTTAGGTTATGCTCTACAATAAGCACTTATTACTCTGAGATGTGTTTTTGTGCCCCTTTGACTTCAGCTAAAATAAAGTCTATATTGAAGAAAAGGAAAGATGGAGTGAATACATTCATTTTTAACAAGAAGTGACATAATGGTATAGTGTGATTCCCCGAAAATAAGACCTAGCTGGACAATCAGCTCTAATGCATCTTTTGGAGCAAAAATTAATATATGACCTGGTATTATCATATCATATTGTATCATATCATATCATATCATATCATATCATATCATATCATAAGACCTGGTCATATATTATAGTAAAATAAGAATGGGTCTTATATTAATTTTTGCTCCAAAAGTCATATTAGAGCTGATGGTCTGGCTACATCTTATTTTTGGGGAAAGAGGGTAGGAGCAAAATCACAGAGCTTCAAGTTGGAAGATCATGAATTAATTTCCAACTCAGCAACTCCATACCTTTTCATTTAAGTCAAGCTATTTAGCCTTTTCAAGCTTTTTTTACCCCGTTTGTGAAATGAGAGTGTGCTGGATGATCCCTATTAGCTTGTGCTACCCTCTGTTCTGGTCCACCCTGCTCTATGTCTCTGGAGGTTGATAATTATGGAATGAACCAATCAAGAATCCCAGACTTCTGACATTCAGTTGTTTTTAGTGAAGCAAGCACCAGCAGGAGGGTAATAATAATAGAAGTTCCATGTTTATGCCTTTGGTTTCTCTGTGCCAGGCTGAAGACTAACAATGCTGAATTTTTCTCGGGATATTCTCTCTTACAACTACAGGTCTTACAGGGTATTCATAACCATTTCTTCCACTTATACCTTCACATCTAGTAGTGACAATGACCTAGGTTCCTTTGCCATCTCTTGTGGAATTTTCTTAAATCTAGTCCTATCTATGAAATGTGATTCCTTTATTTAACTATCATTACTTTCCCCCTTTGGTCACGTAATTATCTGCTGGACCCATATTCATATGGAGGATAAATAAAATACCAGCACTGTATGGATTTATTGGTATATATATGAAAACGGGTGAGACATATTATTTGTCAAGTAAACATCAGTTGAAATAATCCAGGTCACATACCTCTGAGACTGGATCTGACACACTGGCCTGACTATTCTGTTGAAGCAATATCAGCAGAGCCTTGCTGATGAAAGGGAGCTATCTGCTTTCAGCACTTTAAATTCCTGCTTCTGCCAGCCTCTATAGTTTTCTTAAGACACACAACAACTCTGAACAGTTATTATTAAGGTTCATGAGGAGCCTTTTGCCCATTCCTGTATTTTTGAATATTTTTTCTTACCAACATGCAGGTATTCAGGTTGCTCTGTCTAAAATTTGGCAAGTATGTGAATTTTCTAAGATGTCTGTCAGGAAAGTGACAATTACAATGTTGTTAGAAAAAGAGGTATCGGCATTGCTGACAAGATGACAAATGCTTCAGTTGCTGGATTAACAAAGGTGACAAGAACCTGAAAATGGTTATGAATTCTTGACATTTTTCTAGAGGGCAAAGGGATCTCATATCACACGTTGCAAAGATAATAGTCAATTCAAAGAAGTGATGCTTACAGGTGTTCTATTCTTTTTAAAGACTTGATTAGGAAAAAAGTAGCAAATGTGACAGACTAAGTTTAAATGCTGGAATAAAAGAGAATACAATCCCCCCATCTGCCATCAATCCGCCCGTGCTGTGGTACACTGTTAAAATGGAAAGATTATCACAGTACTATTCTTAAAACATGGTTTTCAGTCATGTCTCAGTTCAAACTCAGTGAATGCCCTTGGGAACTTGATGGTTAATTTTATCTGTCAACTTGACTGGACTAGAGGATGCCCAGATCGGAGTTAAATCATTAATTCTAGATGTGTCCCTCAGAGTGTTTCTGGAAGAGATTAGCATTTTAATCAGTAGACTGAGTAAAGAAGATTGCTTTCACCAATGTGGGCAGGCATCATGCAGTTCTCTGAGGCCTCTCATAGAACTACATGGCAGAGGAAGGGTGAATGTGTTCTCTGCTTGATCAGAGACAGCCATCTTCTGCCCTGGGACAGAAGCATTTCTTGTTCTCTGGCCTTCAGACTCAGACCAAGATTTATGCCATTGGCCCCCCAAATCTCAGGCCTTTGAATTTGATCTTACACCATTGGCTCCCCTGGTTCTCAGACCTTTGGATTCTGACTGAATTAAACCACCAGCTTCCCTCGTTCTTCAGATTGCATATGGCAGATCTTTGGACTTCTTCTCCCTGTAGTCGTGTGAGCCAGATCCTATAATGAATTTCCTCTTAGATATGTAGCCTAGTGGTTTGGTTTCTCTGAAGAATCCTAACTAATACAGGTGCATTAGTTAACCGCTATAGGTCTCGTTTTAGTAAAGCATAAGAAGAGAGTAAAATCATTATATTATTCACATCATGCATAAGATTAACGGGAGAAATACAGTAGTACCTCGGTGTTCGAACGTCTCCATTGAAAAACATTTCTGTTTACGAATGCTGTAAATTTTATGTATCTATGGCATCATTAGATAGTAAAATCCATGCTAAATTTGCAGTTTTAGGGGTTGATTTTAAAGATCTGGAATGGATTAATCCATTTTGCATTACTTTCTATGGAGAAACCGTGCCTCGGTTTTTGAACGTTTCAGAACTACAAAGGACTTCCGGAACGTATTACATTTGAAAACCAAGGTACCACTGTAAATCAAATAAATACCTTTTACAATTACTGTAGCAATTTGTAGGCAAATTGCTTAAATTTTCTAGGATCAGTTTATTTATCTATAAAGTGAGAAGTATATACTGGATTCGAGTTTTTCCAGCAGGTCCTTAAAACCTATAGAGTCCTTAAAAGGTTATCCTGAGGCTAACTTAAACATAAAATAGGTTTGCTTTGACCTAAAATTTTATTATTGTAGTGTAACAGATTATGAATTTACAAGTAGTGAAATAAAATTGATATTCAATAAAATTGAACAATTAATTCCAATAGTAACCCATGTAAAACATGTTTTTCTTGTTATGCATGCATTATCATGGGTAACTATTGGAATTAATTGTTCAAGTTTATTGAATACACATGCACACACACAGGCTATGATTATTACCATTTCAGCATTTTGTGTTATCAATACCGTTTCAGATACTTTCACAGATATAACCAAACATAAAACCTTAGTGTGGTACCTTTACAATTCACAAATATCACTGTTTTTTTGATGTTTTACTCAAATATTAAGAAACAAAAACTAAAAAAGAAGATAAGCCAAAAAAAATGAAAATATAATTAGAAATAATGACACAGTTCCAACATTATGGCATTTCGCATACCAGGGGTGCGGAAAAAACTGTATACAAGTGGAGTCTTTGGTCAACGTTGCTCAAGTAGTACTTTGCGGTGTCTGGATGCTCAGAAGTGTCTGGACACTCATGGTAACCACTTTGAGCACCTCTTGTAATTACAGAAGTCAAACATGACTTGTACTCACCTTTTGTTATTGGTATGTATTGAGTATTACAATTTTAATAGTTGTTTTTTCCTTTCTTAAAATGTGTATACATTTTTTAGCACCCTCTGTGTGGTGTGTGTGTGTGTGTATATAATATATATACATACATATGCATACACACACACACACACACACACACACACACACACACATATATACATATTTGTTGGTTTCATACCAGATGTAAGCAGTACAAGAAAGTCAATAAAAAATGTATAGCCTAGAAAGAATTCTAATGTTATAACAGAAGATCAATTAAAGATAAGGTTAAAAAAATCAATCATAAAAGAATGGGGACAAAATACAAGGGTGATGCTTCTTTGATTTTAGTTTGAGAAGGCAGTTCTGAGTCTTGAATAAAAATGGAAGAAACCACACATTTGAAAAGTGATAAATTGGGCTATATAGAATTATAAATGTCAGAAATTGTCCAAGATCAATGTTGAAAATGACCAGATCCTGCATCATAAAAAGGTTATTCTACTCACTCATTTTTTTTTACTCCACAAATGTCTAGAAAAGGCAAATACCCTCAATTGAAAAGTGAGAAACATTTATACATGTACAAATTTAAATGCCCAATAGATAAAATATTAATATGAAGCACAGTAAAAATCAGATCAATGGAAAAATAGACAAAAATATATTTTTCTATCAAGTACAAAAAACAAAAGAAAAAGTTGATATGAGTTTTAATCAGATGCTATTAAAATATTAAATGATGCAATATATAACATTATTATATTTTTAAGTAGCCAATAAAATAAAGTACTTAGCTTGCTATTTTTTTTTTTTTTTAAGTTCTGTGAAACATATGAGTATTTAGGACTTTAAGCAGAATGGAATTTTTAGGTGAATTTGAGACAAATTAAGTTAATTTGTTGTTAACAAATTAACAACATACAATTTAAAAATTAGAAACTTAGGCTCTCTCTCCATTTGTTTAATATATATTTTATTAACCATTTAAATTGGATAGTCTGACCTACACCTGCTAGAGTTCATGGCCATGCATCTGAGATGTTTACGACCCAACAGAACCAGTCTTGAAAGTATATGACAGAATTGTATCCAGGAGATTGACCCAAATTGTAAGATAGCTAGAAGGATTAAACATGCTTGGAAAAATTCAGATTTTTAATTAAACAAGTATCCTTATTACAGGGTGGAAAATATTTTGGAATTCCTGAATTACAAACAGATTCAGACTACTATCATGCTTTTCCTAATTCCAAAATGTTCAGTGTTTTAAAAACTTCTCTCACAACTAAGAAAAATTCACAAGAGTGGCATATATGCGCAAACCCATCTTACCAGGAATATTTTTACCCTTTTCTCAAAAATGTCTGAACCAGGAGGTCACTATATTTTAAGGATTTTGTAGTTTACTTCCTAATTTACTAAATATTTTTTAAAGTATAATAATTTTAGGTACAGCTTCAAATATAACATTTCCAGATAATATATATTAAAATTAAATAAAACTACAAAAAATAGACATATTTTTGAAGCTCTTCTAAGTGCTGTTTTACCACTTGAGAAAGGCTTTTCTCCACTGATTCCCATAAATATGTGATTCTCACTTTATAAATCTATTAAGAAGATATATTTTTAGCTTCATTTTATAGAAGGGTTAAATTGTCCAAGTTTAAACAGCTAAAAAGTGATAGAGTATAATTCAAATCCAAATTCACATATTCTGGTTCCAGAACCCCCCTTGAAACCACTAAAATATATTGCTTTTTCAAATATAACGCTTTAGTTATTTATGATGATAACACATACAAATACACATTAATATATATCTTTCTCTTTTCTTTCCTAAAGGATTTTTCACTTTTTCTTCCCACTGATGAATTATTTACATATACACAGATAAGCACATACTCTCCCTACTCTGGCTAGGGCTATTTTATATTAGAATTAAAGTAATATGATAAGTGATACCAAAAAAATCAATATAATTAATATGTGAGATACAAACTTAAATAATAAAGTACTTTTAAAGTTGACACCACCCAACAGGAGTTATTATATTGCAATTTTTTAACCTGCCCAGATGCTTCCTACCATAATATAGATACCAATAATCAGAATTGTTATTCATCAAACTTGCATATTTTTTTCATTTTAAAATAAATATATGCTATATGTATGTATTCCTAAAAATATATATTGTCCCATTTTACTAGTTAATAAATTAGAACTTTATTAAAATATAGTTTCATTATCTCATTATCATTATGTTTCTGAGATCCATTCATGCTGTTTCATGATCATATTCTGTGTAAGATCACATTAAGCCAGGTTTAGCAAACATTTTCTGTAAATAGACAGACAGTAAATATATTTGGCTTTATAGGGCATATGGTCCCTGTCAAAACTATGAAACACTGCTTTCATACAGAAGAAGCAACCATACACAATACATAAACCAATGAGTGTGGCAGTGTTCCAATAAAACATTATTTACTAAAACAGGAGGCTTGCCATCTTTGGTTCATGGTCCATAGTTTGCCAATTCTGGTATTACATGAACATAGCCAAATTTAGTTATCTGTCCTCCAGTGTATAGACACTTGTTTCTAGTTAGCTTACTATGGACATTTTAGCATGTTTCCTGGCTCATATATGTATGCCTGGAAATGCAATTCCTCAATTTCAGTTATCCATATTTTTTACAGATAAAGCCATATTTTTCCCAGAGTGATTTTTAGCAATTTTCCATTTCACTAGAGTGTATAAAAGTCTCTGTTAATCCACATCCTTGCCAAAATTTGGTATTGTCACATCTCTTAATTTTTGCTTTTCAAGTGAATATAAAATTGTAGCATATTGTGGTGTGAATATGTATTTATTTCCATGGTATCAATAAAAATTGTTCATATTTTCATTTATTTGAAGAGATGTGTATATTTTTGTTTCTTAAACATTCCTGTGCATGTCTTTTGAATATCATATACTTGATTTTTGTATATTTTCCTACTGAGTAAAAAATATTCTTAAACATGATTATGTTTGTAGTTATGTTTCAAATATTTTGCTCCAGTTTGTGGCTTGTATTCTTATTTTCTTTACAATTTTATTTTAATAGACTTTTTTTTGGTATTTTATTTTATTCAGGCAATATTTTTTGTTGTTTTGAGGCAGTACATTGTGAGAACATAATCATAAAGGTAGTTAATACAGCCTTCAGATCTACAGTTTTCTTTAAAGAAGCCATAGCTTCTCTCCTCATATTCATGTCTTTTGGACACTGACTAGGAAATCCATAATGATGTTAGAAGAATAGGCTATTGTGGTTCCATGTGCTCTTTCTTTTCATGAAGACATGCTTAATGATCACCTGTAGAAATGATGGTGATTACTTGTTTTGTATAGATATCCTTTATCAGATTAAAGCATTTACCTCCCATTCCTATTAATTAAGATTTTATTTTAATGTAATAAGTAAATGTAGAATTTCATAAAAGACTTTGCCCTATTTTCATTAAAATAGTCATATGAATCTCTAAAAGTTACTGCAAAATGACATTTACAGATTATATAGTATTAACTATCCTTGCACTCCGGGTGTGGCTCTAATATGGTCACAATATATTTTCTTTCTTTTTAATACTTGTACACTAATATTTTTATTAAAATTTTCATCAGACTTTTAAATCCATATTCATAAATAATATCACCCTATACTTTTATGTTGATGTCTGGATTTTATTTACTTGATACTGTGTATGACTAGGTATTATTATTTTCAAAATAAATTATTTTCTTTATTAATTCTCTTAATTGCAGTTTTATGTTTTCTGTTTCATGCATTATTATTAGCTGTATTTTCATTATATTTTGTTCTTATTACTTTTAGGTAGTCTGTCGATATTTTTCTGATATATATATGTACATGTATATATATAATGCATTAGAAAATAATACATATATGTAATATATAATATACATTATAGAAAAAATAATATATACATATTAGAAAAATTATATATATATTTGAAAAATATATATATATATATATATATAGTTTAAGGTTCTCCTTCAGCTATCAGTTTCAAGTACTCTCATATAAGTTTGAGCCCTCAAAAATATAGACTTGATTTTTTACTCAATCAAATCCCCTTTTATATAATCACATATTTACCTTCAAAGTGCTTATTTAATATATTTATCTATGTATAAAATTCCATGCTATATAAAAAGACATAGTATATGTTACCTTGAATAGAGTTTAAATCAAAATTTTAAGAAAAAATATTTGAAAAAATAAGCATTACGACTATACTCTTACACTGTTTATATCAGAACCGTTCAAAATATTCCACAGCACAAAGAGAAATATCAGACATATGAACCTAGGTGTTAAGGACTGAATGTGTGTCCTTCACAAATTCATACATTGCAGCCCTACCCCTCTATGGGAAGATATTAGGAGTTTGGACCTTTGGGAAGTAATTAGATTTAGTTCAGGCCATGAGGGTGGAGCTCCCATGATGGGATTAGTGCCCTATAAGAATAGAAAGAGATACCAGAGCTTCTTCTCTCTGCCATGTGAGGGTACAGTGAGAAGACAGCTATTTTTAGGTCAGGAAGAACATCCTCACCAAGGACAAATCTACAAACATCTCAGTCTTGGACTTTTCAGTTTTCAGAACTGTGAGAAATAAATTTCTGTTAAATAAATAAGTTATTTTATGGTATGTTGTGAAAGCAGTCCAAACTGACTAAAACACTAGGCATCTTTGTTTGGGAGCTATTCTACCATCAGTGGAGCCAGACTTGCTGCACTGAAAGCCCCTGTATTAGGTCCAGCAACAGAGTGGTCTAGGGCAGAGTTCTAGCAGCACTAAAGAGCAACTGGCAAATGTTGTAATGGCTTCCATATGGCTTCCATATGGAATATGGGCTCACTGGCTATAATGGTGAAAGATAATTTTTCTCTGGAGGAAAATGTTTTCTTTTTTCTGTAGGTTAGCAGAGAACTGGCTCATCAGATCTGAGCTCAAGAATAGAACATAATTTATGCCACTGGGTTTTAGAGACCTCCACTTTCTTACAAAGACATTTCTCCATCCAAAGTGTATCTATAATTACATAGTCACATAGATGGTCCCTGTCTACCATCAATATAGAGACTCAACTGGCAATGTGACAGTACACACAAGCAGATTTTCTTTGTCCAGGGTAACCTGTGGTATGCTGACAGTATGGGTTATGGTGTCCACTTTATGGTTTCTCTACTTATCAGGTTTCTCAGATATATGTGTGGTGTTGGCGATGTGTATGCATGACCCCACTGCACAGCATATGCAAGAGGAAAATATTTAATGGCACGGACAATATGTGAAATATGTCATAATGTCATAGCTTAGTTTAAAATATAATATATTCATGCAGATGCATGCATGGCTTTATATATGGATAATTCATAAGAAAATGTTAAAGGGGGTTATTTCCTTTGTGCTTTGGTGCATTTTTTTCCAAATGCTCCTGAGTGAAAATTCAGTGCTTGATCTATAATGAAGAATAAACAAATACATTATTTCTTTAACAAGTTATACAGTCAACTTAGGCCCAATTCAATATTCTACCCTCTAAAATTCCACTTTTCACAATTGATTTGATTACGGAAGCTTCAAATGTTTTGCTAATGGGAGGATAAACACAATAATCTTTAAATATCTTAATGGATATTGTTACTAGTGTTAAGAATCACCATTCCAGAGTCTGAGGACATTTAGCACCTCAGGACATCATTCAGGAGAATTAATCCATTTTTACTTCAAAAACATAAGAGTTTATTGAATAATATTCTCAAATGCTTCCTAGGGGTCAGATAATGTCCCATCCAAACTGCATCAGGGAGTCACATGTCACTGTATAAACATGCAAATGAAATATTTTTTGAAGTGTCATAATACTTTATTATGTTTCTATCACAATAACAGATGTGATGTTCAGTGAATAAAATAGAAGAAATAAATGGTGCCTAATATTTAAGTTGTCAGTTAAATACTCTATGGTCAGTATCATAACTTTCAGACCTCTAAGTTAATCATATCTCTAAATAGGTGCTTGAGATGCTCCTGACAAGCATGTTCATTTTAAAATTACATAAATATTATGTACCACATATGGAACATATGCTTCTAAAAACTTTTTCTAGTATTCACCTGTTCTCAAGAGTCCATAGGTGGCTGAAACCAAAAATGTATTTAGATTGTAGCTAAGATATTCCAAGGCATTTAACTGAAATGAGAAGAAACATTAAGTCTCTGTGTGATTGACATTACATAAGCCGATGTTGTTCAAGGCAGATAAATTCACTGTATGTATTTCTTTTTTTAGTTTATTGTCTTTAATTCTATTCAGACATGTTTCCCCTCAAAAGCTGTAACTATAACATAATGAACATCTCAAGATACCGTGTTTCCCCGAAAATAAGACCCAGCCAGCCAATCAGCTCTAATGTGTCTTTTGGAGCAAAAATTAATGTAAGACTCGGTCTGGTATGATATGATATGATATGATATGATATGATATGATATGATATGATATGATATGATATGATATTAATTATATAAGACCCAGTCTTAAAATAAAACCGGGTCATATATTAATCTTTGCTCCAAAAGACTCATTAGAACTGATGGTCCACCTACGTCTTATTTTCGGGAAAACATAGTATGTATATAAAGAATTCACCATAATGCTACCAAATTGTTTTTATGCATTTATTAATATGAAGAAAAATAGTACTTTTGTTGGGAACTATTAAATTAAGATATAAGTGAACAATACAAATTATTTTAGTAAATGGTAGGCAGGTAATTTGGTACTAATATGATAGTGATTTATTTAATTTGGAATCGATCTTTTAGTATTTCACATTCTGTGTTCCATACAAACATGGATATGAAGAAAAATCACTAGATTAGCAGAATACTTTTAGCTCTCAAATAAGAACATTTATGGTTGGGTTTCTTGTCTCCTCCATTTCAATGTTTACAACTTTGTGTTCTCTTAACGTTACACATATATCCTAATTAAAGTTTCCATATGGTTCTTTGACTATCTTCCTCTTTAATTCATGAATTCACTAAAAAAGAAATGTCCCTGTTTAGAATAATAAATACAATGACTGCACTTATGACTGAGCTATTAAGATAATTTTTCTAATCAATTGAACAAGTAATTATTGATTGTCTCATATTTGAAGAAAGAGTACATCTCAGCTACAACTTTTTGTCATATGCTCATCATTTATAATTCATTAGAAAGAGGAAACATGTACATTCATTATATATTTGATGTATTTTTTAAAGAGGCTTTTTTTTTAAATTTCCTTTTTAAATAAACTAAAAAAAAAAAAAAAAAAAAAAAAGGTTTGAAAGACAGAAACCTAAGGAGCTCGATTTCTGCTCAACAAAATTTGGAAGATCATGATATATCACTAGTACTTCAAGTCATCTACATTTATGGAAATTACCTTAATTGCTGATTAATAGGATCTCTTTTAGGTCAGGCCCAAATGTAACCAGATTGTGAAATACGGAAGGACAGCTCAACTCAGTGCTAGGATTAGATGAGAAGCATCCCGTCCTGATGCCTGTTATAGTTGGGTCTTGGAGTATGATTCAAGAAAGATCAAACATAGGTTGGAGGGTGAGAAGGAACAAGGTCATAAAGCAATGATACTCTAGTGTTAATGTGCTGAATTATGTCCTCCTAAAATTCATATGTTGAAGTCCTAACCTCTAGTACCTCAGAATGTTATTGTATTTGGAGACAGAGCCTTTAAAGAGGAAATACGTAGCATGAGGTCACATGGGCGGGCTCTGATCCAATATGACTGGTATTTTTATAAGAAGATGAGATTAGGACACAATACAGAAAAAAAGCCAGGTGAAGACAAAGCAAGAAGGCAGCCATGTGCAAGCCAAGGAGAGAGGCCTTAGAAGAAACCAAACCTGCTGACATCTTGATCTAGGACCTCCAGAACTGTGAAAAAACAAATTTCTGTTGTTTAAGCCACTCAGTCTATAGTAATGAGTTATGTCAGCCCTAGCAAACTAACATTATTAGTATCCTGAGTTGGTCTTTACCTTATGAACAATGGAACCCTCTGGTGGTTAAATAGGGAAGTGATACCATCAATGAAGACATTAACATTTATAAGACTGTTGATGCTTCATATTCAGAACTTTCTTCTTACATATGCTGTGAACACAGAGACTTCTCTATACTTAATATACCTCATTATACTTTTGAACAGATCCAATATATATAGATAGATAGATAAATATAGATATATAGATATAATATAAAAGTCATCTATTTATACTTATAAAAATTATATATATATATACATATATATATATATATATATAATTTATATATATAATTTTCTATAGATGAAGCTCCCATGAGCCTCCTTATAACTTACTTTTTGGTTCTAGTATCTTCTTAGGAGCTACCCAGAATGGTGCTACTCTACTTTGCACATAAAAACCCTTGGGGTATTAAAAGAGAGCTACCAATTATTACCTAAATATCCCCTTTAATATACTTGTTCTTTAAATATAACCTATGATCCTATGATTTTAAAACTATTCACCGTTCTTTTGAGGCTATCTGAGATTAAAATTGTTTTCAGTGCCCGTCTTAAATGCAGCACTAAGTGAAAATAATACTTCATGACTGATAAAATTATTTAGCTTTTGCCATGTGAAGTATACTAGTCTGATCAAGTTACATCCTTTTATTTCCTGAGTTCGTTTTTGTAAAGCTTTTCTTTTGAGGAAACTGAGACACACAATGGATAAGTAATTTTAAATAGTAAAATAGTTACGAAACCAAAATACAAACTGTAACTGATTCTAAACTCACTCTTAATAGGTACATCAGATGGCTTGTAAACATTGTTAGATCATCAGTTCAGTGGAGAGCTGTGGATCCAGTGGAAAAGAGGGGTGTGTTATAATTTTCTTTGTTTTATAAACTATTCTTCAATTCACTCAACCTCACTTTAGGGACAGTTTGAAACCATTTGGTCTTATGAACACTGTTGTTTTTCATCCATAATTTGCCTATCCTTGATTTTATAAATTATTTTTTAATCTGAGTTCAGAAACTTCCATTTCTGATTTTTTGTCTTACTCAATTTGGCTTATAATTTAAAATGTCAATAGAAGTTTATGAAATCTGATTCTAGAATCAAATTGCTTCCTATTAACTTCAATTTAGTGTGCTGAAACTGTGATAAGGTGTTTTGTTTAAATTCAAAAATTTATTGACAGAAGTACTAGTAGAGAATATTACAGTCATGTCTTTATAGGTGAATAGACACTCTTGATTATATATCCATCCAATAGTGAATCTACCTCAATCTCACTGTATTATTACTCATTCCATGTTAATCCAAATTCGTAGCTGGGCTTAATTGTTTCCAAATATCCTGTTAAAAAAACAATTTTAGGTATATACTATTCATGTAATATATCATTATAACACTAAACAAAAAGAAATTGGTAAGACATAAAATAAAGTGAAGATTACTAGTCAGTGTGTATTATAAATTTCAGATTTCAGTAGACAATAATAGTTTTAAATTGAGTAGAAATAAGACCTAGACATCATCATGTCACAGCCATATTTTAATTCTAATTATTTGACTACATTATCAAATAATAGTAATAACAATAAACTGTTTTACATGATCTACATGCCTGACATGAGTATTTAATAGAAGTAACCTTTCAAAGCATCATGGACATTTATTCCTCAACCCATCTACCCAATGTTGTTATTACAAATGCTTTCCTTATTTTCTCACTGTTCTTTTAGTTCAGTGTTTCTCCTCTCTCTGGGTGTTTTCATTTACGGCAAAGTTTTTTTACCAACAATCTATATGCTTATAACTCCCAAATCAATAGCCACAGAAGGTATCTACAAGCATTTTAAATACATTTGTAATATGAAAGTTACCCTCTTTACCACACCCATTCCCACCCAATGTTAGGGACTCCAAGAACCATTAAGTTATTCAAGCTAAAAATCTCAAACTAATAGATTTCTTCCTTTTATTTACACTCAAAACAGCTAATCACTATGCCCTAAATATAGTAACTCAAAATAATGTTCAGTTGTCTCCCTCATTCTTCAGGTCTTTATTATAACAACTTTAGATACTACAAAAATATAATTATCCTGTCTGTCTTCAGGCATCTCAGCCTCTTACACAGACATCAGAGTCATAAAAAAAAAAAAAAAAAAAAACAAGAGTGATTATGCTACTCAGTATTTTAAAACCTGCCAATGGTCTCCCATTAATCACAGAGCTATTTAAAGCTGTCAACATGACATAGTTTTTTTGATACTCTAATCTCAGTTTTGAATTACATGGGCCACTCACGTTAAAGATACCAGGATATAAATAAGTTTTTCAAAGAAAATATGAGTGTCAAGAATAGGAAGTCGTACATTTCAAAATCAACCTGGACTATCAGAACTCCAAAATCATTACTGCAAAGTTAGGGGAAAAAAAAAAAACCCATAAATTCCAACTGAAGTATTATACTCCCAGAAAATGGTATGTTCTGCTTCAAAGCCACTGGTCATTTTATTCTCTCCGCCTAGAATGCTTTTTCCAGTTTCTCACATGTCTGACTCTTTACCATCCTTCAAGGTCAAGTTCTAAATTCTTAATGAATTTTATTGTTTGGCATTTGTTATTGGCAGCTTTGTTAGGCAATGACTTATGTGCATCTTTTATTTCTACTAATAAGAGCTCCATGGGAAATTGAAAAATAGTGTCTGAAAGAATACTCTTACCATATCACCAGCAAAAGGTCACATATGGGTACTTAGAAAATGAAGTGATTAGATAATAGCAACAATGCAAGGACAGCTAATGTTTAGTGTGTTTTAACTATGTGCAATTTTATAAATTGCTCTTTCAATTATGACTCATTATGCACACATTATAAATGAGAACACGGAAAATTTAAATAACTTGCACAAGTTCATAACTAATAGTGGTGAGGTTGGGATCAAGCACAGACAATCTGATTTCAGAATCTTACGAACATGAGGCTATAAAGCTCCTTATGATAGATATTAAAAATGCCATTTCTTTTAAATTTTAGCTAAAAGACACTGAATACTATAACTTCATGTTTCTTTGGATGTATAATTTTATTTATCTGTCTTTTAAATGTCAAACAAAATTGAAATCTTTTCAAATTACGTATATTAATAACCATAAGATCTCTATGCCTATTTTTTTTTAATTTCTAAATTATTTTATATTGAGAGAAAATAAAGATGCCTTTTTGTTTTTTTAAGGACCTAAGGTTAGATGGTTATGACAATTGTATCTTTGTTTGCTGTGAAGATAATAGGAAAAAAATTATGTAGATAAATTTAAAGGCTTAATTAAACATTGCTGGTTTGAACGTTGATATTGGTGATATAGCCATAGTAATAGATTTACTGATTTCTTTTGAATTAATAGCATACACAATTCTAAGTATGTATGTATGTATGTATGTATGTATGTATGTATTACAGAAACTCCCGCAGGTATATCCACACACCCTGCTTTTCTTCCCTCCAGTGAAAACGAATGAACTGCCAGTGCTTCTATTAATGGCAACTCTTCTTGTGCCCAGGATCGTTTTCACTATTGCCTAATCAAGAACATCTCTTCAGACATTTCTCCTCTCTCTTCCACATCATCATCTTTTTATTCTTAGGTATGATTCACCTCACTTTACACACATGCTGATATTTCTTCCTTCTAATCATATTACACTTCTCAAACTTTATAGTTGCTTCACAACACCATTAGTTTCCCACAGCAGATGCAACAAGTTACCACAACCTTGGTGGTTATAAACAATAAAACACACAGTTATTCTCAAAGAGCTGTAAGTCAAAAGCCAAAATCAATTTCTTTTTTTTTTGTTTGTTTTTAATTAAAGTTTTTTGGGGTGCCAATTGTTAGTAAAGTTACATAGATTTCAGGTGTACAATTCTGTATTACATCATCTATAAATCCCATTGTGTATTCACCACCCAGAGTCAGTTCTCCTTCCACCACCATATATTTGACAAAATCAATTTCAATAGGCTTAAATTAGGGTGTTAATGGGAGACTCTAGTATCCATCTCCTTGCCTTTGTCAGTTCCTAGAACTGCATTCCTTGTGGCCGATTTCCACATCACTAAAGCCAGCAGCATACCATCTTAGTTCCATTGTCACATTGCTTCCTACTTCTGTGTCCAAATTCCTTCTGCCTCTCTCTTCTAGGGTCTTGCGATTATATTTAGGGCCTTGATTGGAGTGTAGGGGGTTGTATTTAGACATCTTACTCAAACATTAAAGAAATACAAAAGAACATATCCTTAAAAAGCCCTAACATGGTCTGGCCTCTAACAACCTCTCTGACCTAATGCTCTATCACTCTGTGGTTCTGTCACTGTCCTCTGAGAGCACTGACCCCCAGGTTGGTCCCATTGCATACCAATAATTCTCCAACATCAGGGCCTTTACCTAGGCTACTTCCTCTGACTAGAATATTCTAGACTAGATAAGCACTGGGCTCATGCCTTCACTTGCCTTGGATCTCACCTCTTCCACAGTGCTGCATTATCACAGACTTCCTATACCAAATAACATTATAGTAACATCTCCCCCACTCCCTTTATTTCCCTAACCTGGCTTTTTCTTTCCTCTATAACATGAGCATCCCCCAACATATTAAGATTTATTTTGCCTGTCTCTCCTCAGTAAACTATCAGCTCCCTGAGGGCAGACAGAGCCAATGTTTGTGTTTTTGCTATGTCTCTAGTTTCTAGAAGAGAGTTCACTTGTTGAGTCAATGCATTCCATTCCATAGCTCCTGGAATTCTTATATAAATTTCCCATCCAACAAGAAAAATATGGGCATGATGAATAAAGTTAGCTAAAATGACAGGTAATTGATTTATTTTGAATCATCGGGAAGTCCAAAAAATAACAGAATGGATAATTTACTCTGCTGCTTATTCACAAACTGCATCAAATATATAGCTTATAACTTATCTCTGGGAAGAGTATAAAAAACATTAAGAAAAATTGTGTTTATGCCATTAATTTCCCAAAACATGAACTCATGAAATAGAACCCCAGAGGCCGAAGTATTTTATTGCAATCATCATCTAATTCCAATAGGACTCTATACGTGATGATATTTCTGGTTTATTAATAAATGCAAACTTTAAAAGGAAAACTACTTTAGGAGTAAATGGTATAGTGTTTGGATTCAGATAATTCAATTTTGGATGAAAGCTTTGTCATTTATTTGCAGTTTGACCTGTTCTGCAAGTACTCGTGGAAAAATATCTCTTCAACCTGTTAGCATATTTCCTCACTTGAAAAATAATAAAACACCTTATTGGTCATGAGATGCAAGCTAAATCTCGTATGTGGAATTGATTTATAAACTGTGAATCTCAACACTAATATTTTTACTAAAGAAATGATAACATATTTTTTGCTCTTAAAATTTCTCATGGGTTTATTAAAATTACTGATTCAACAAGCAATGTTTTTCAAATATTTTTTAGAAACTTACAGATATATTAGTGGAGAAAAAGAAAGATACTACACTCTAGAAAATAAGTGTGTTTAGAAAATCTCTCAGACTGAACAAGGAAAGGTGGTAATCAATATTATCTGAGTATGTAGATGTTTTGTATATCATCATATTGTTTTGCATGTGTTATCCTGTAATTCTAAAAATAAGCTTATTTTATCTAAACAATTGAAATTTACAGATATTATTTATTTTCTCAAAGACATAAAGATAATTATAGATTATTCCTGTGAGATTGACCAAATCATGCTGTTTACACCCATGACTTGTATCCCCTACCCCCCAGTTATTAGTTGGATTTCAGGATGAAGAGATCTCCACGGTCTAAATCTTTCTACTTAACAGCAAACTTATCAATACTTCTTTCCTTTTACAGCACCAAAACACAAGTTAGTAGTATTAAGTCAACTATTGCCTGGCTTGATTTTTCTCCAATGTCCATTTTTTCTTATACAGATACATGTAGTTCTGAACTATTACACTTCTGTGCAGAAAATATCCACAACAATCCCTTTTATAAAGGGATTTAGAAAAAGAGATATTCTCTCTCTCTCTCTCTCTCTCTCTCTCTCTCTCTCTCTCTCTCTCTCTCTCTGTCTCTCTCTCTCTGTCTCTCTCTCTCTTTCTCTCTCTTTTGCAAGAAGTATGTAAGCAAAACATGATTCAGATTTTGAGGGAAAAAGGCAGTAAATTTTGTTAGAAACTAGCTTCCTATCCTATCCTCCTGGTCTCCATCTTCTGCAACACAAGTTGCCTGGAGAGAGGCCCAAACAGTGACGACAACCTACCAGGAAGTGTGTCAGTAATTTGCTTCTTTTCACTCTACCAACAATTAAAAGAACTATCATGGTCCAAAGACACAAAAAACTACAAAAACATAGCTCTTAGATTGTTTTTGAACTTCTCCTTTTCGAAATACGTATGCAACCCCTCAAAATCCAAGGGCCTCTGTGCAAAAAAATTAAATGCTTGGGCTAAGATTCTCCTATCTAGTCAGACTTACCAGCAAGACTTTCCATCATTTTTCAGAAACTCCCCCCGGCCCCACTCATTTAACTCTCTGATGTGAACTGAGTCTCTGACACCATCTTCTAGCCATTCTCCTAACCCCAGCTTCAGGAACTGATGTTAAATATATTGACATGCAACAAAATTACATCCATTCAAGGTGTTGCCAATTTAATTGCTTAACTTGTTTATATTTGTGTTTTTTCTTGTGCTGTACTCATTCTAGAGGAGGCTGTCTCCCTCCAGTACTCCTTCTCCCCAAGATATGCCCATATAAACATATCACAGGAACACAACACATATTAAATAGAATTATTATAGGCACTGATTTCAAAAAGGGTAGTAGGATTTCCCTTGTGAATTATAGGATTTCTTAAAGCAAGCAAACAAACAACCAAATAATGCTGTTATCAGGTATTCAAGTTACTAAGGAGGATCCTTCTCTGACACTTTTGGAAAGCAGGTTTAGAAAAAAGGCATCTGAAAACATCAAAACATATTTTCCCACCCTCATATTCAGGTGAACTCTTTATTTGTACTCAGTCAAATTTAAAGACAAGATAATTAAAAAAAACAAAACAAAAAACTGAAGTTGTGGTATGTATACACAATGGAATGCTATTCGGCCATAAGAAAAGATTAAATAGTACCACTTGTGACCACGTGGATGGATCTTGAGATTATAATGCTAAGCAAAATAAGTCAGACAGAAAAAGTAGAGAACCATATGATTTCACTGATATGTGGGATATAAAACTGAAAATAACAAAAAGACAAGACAAACAGATGAAGAAACAAACACTCATAGACACAGACAATAGTTTAGTTGTTACCAGAGAGTAAGGGGTAAGAGGGGTGGTAGATGAGGGTAAATGGGGTCAAATACATGGTGATGGAAGGAAAACTGACTCTGGGTGGTAAACACATAATGTGAGATATAGATGATGCATTACAGAATTGTACACCTGAAATCTAT
This sequence comes from Rhinolophus hipposideros, assembly GCF_964194185.1. NCBI lineage: Eukaryota > Metazoa > Chordata > Mammalia > Chiroptera > Rhinolophidae > Rhinolophus > Rhinolophus hipposideros. The sequence goes on along the minus strand of NC_138047.1, from coordinate 90,584,323 downwards.
GTAACTTTACTAACAATTGTCACCCCAATAAACTTGAATTTTAAAAATAAATAAATAACCATTAGGGGGAAAAAAAAAAAAACAACACCTGAAAACCAAGAAAAAGATTATAAAATACCTAAAATGCATTTCTAATTCCTTGTGGGATAGTAATTTTTTCAGACATAATACTATAAACAATTTAGAAATATAAACTTAGCCTACATTAATCTGCAGGGCATTTTAAGATCCAGAACTTTCTTGAATTTTCAGTGTACAAGGCATAGAAGAAATATGTTTTAAATTGCCTTATTGTAGTACATTTTGTTATCCTTTAGGTAATATATTTATCTTAATACTTTGTCTAAAACCAATTGTGAAACAAGTTAAACATATAACAGGCATTGAAAAATACATTTTTAAAAAAAATATGAGAGAGAGAGAGAGAGAGAGAGAGAGAGAGAGAGAGAGAGAGAGAGAGAGAGAGAGAGAGAGAAACAGAAAGACAGATAGAAACATACAGAAAGACCAAGATACACATGTACCTACATATATATTCCGGAGGGATAGGAAAATATATATATATATATTGGTCTACACCTAAAAATATTTAGTGCTACATAAAAACATTTTATTTTCTCTTAATATTAAGAAGTCTCTTTGAAATAAATAGCTTCAAACAACAGCTTGCAATGGACCAATTGTAAGGAACAGAATGGTAAACTTATGTTACCATGCACAACTGTGAATAGGCTTCCAGACAGCTAAAATGTGTCATTCAGAAAGAATGTGTCTCATTTATCCATTGTTTAAAGGGATTGAAATACACTGCTCTCACCCAGCTCCTTGGCAAATGTTTCAATTAAATGGGCACAGAATTTATCCTAGTGCAGTGTTCTATTATTCTGTTCTCTAGTATATAATTGTGTGTGCTTTTAGACTTGTAGAGGCCTTCTGTTGTCAGAAAAATAAAATAACACATCTCTTTTAAGGTAATAACTGCAACTTTTCTCAGTGGAAATTTTTGTTTGGTAAAAAGCGATGGATGCTGGAACCACAGGGCATTTGTTTTCATCAATGTATTAGAAGATAATGGGAAATGTACGCAGCTAGCAAAATATGTAACCTGCAAATTATTAATCTGTATAAAATAGAAGCAAAATTACATGAGAGATAATACTATTATATTTCTGTCACAGAAACGGTGTCTATGTATTGGAGATGAATCAAGGGTAGACTAAAGGTTATCCATTACTCACATCTCCCACTTGCATTAAAGCAGTAATAATTTAAGGTAAACAAAGCTTTTATCTTGGTTTCATCTGCATGGTACAGTAACATAAACATTTTTATAAACTCTGGTGTCCTAGGAGCTATTCATATTATCAGTTGACATCCTCATTGAATGTTTTCAATGTGCTATCATTTACGTTCCAAAGTTTCTTATTTTCTTAATGTGGGGATTTTGGAATGTTGAAGTAGTGTTTAGTTAAACATGAAAACAACAACAAAAAATCTAATTTATTCTTTTAAGAGACGCATTATACAAAAATAATACATGCAGACAGACACAAAGAGGCATACACACACAAGAACGTAGGTGCATATCACGCAACATAATATATATTAAGCAATATCTTGTAGAATGGAATAGTGGAGGAGTTTTACCCTGGAGATCAGAAAACCGGGGTCCTACTAAATCAGCAGGTTTTCTGAATCTTTACTTCCTCCTTTGTAAAACAAACAAACAAAAAGACAAAAGCTTATAAATATCTAAGTATTTTCCAACTCTTACTGTTTGAGCTAAGAATAATTTAATTTGAAAAATATATGTCATGTTAGAGCAACTCCACTAGCTTCAGAAATTCTTAATATGTTTCTTCCATGGCGTGTCCCACTTATAAAAACATTAGCTTGTAAAGAAAAAAAAAAACAAACACATAAAACGTAGAGCATTTCTCTACTGCAAAAAACAAATTTGCATTTCACAGTATTGTATTTTCCATGGAATGGATGCTAAATCACTAATCAAATATTTTTACATTGTCATGATTATTCCTCATAGTAAACTGGGAATTTGGGGACTTTCAGTCACTATTAAATGAGATCTGCTAGGTGCACAATACGGCATACACTAGAGGAAGCTGAAGTGACAAGAAGTCCCAGAACGTGACCCTTACTTTAAAAAGAAAAAAGGGCACTTATCTTATTAGGGAGACCACTTCATGGACTATGGAGATATCTGACCAGTGTGCTGTACATCTGAAGCTGAAGTCATTGACATTCAATATATAGTCACAGGATGTGGAGTACAGCATAGGGAATAGAGACAATGGAATTGTAACAGCTGTATATGATATCAGGGGTAGTAGGTGGGGGGAGGGTGTTATCACTTTACGAGGGATATAAATGTCTAACTATTATATTGTTTTGTGCACTTGAAACTAATAAAAAAAATTTAAAAAGCAGCTTTCACAAGCACATCACTAGCTGCTTTTGCATGACTTTTCTCCAGCAGGCATTATCTATCTTCAATAATTTATTGTCTAAATGTAAGTTCCTGTGTAGTCATGTAGACTAACAGTAATCTCGTCATGGATTGCTAATTTTTAGGGTAGCTATTGTTAACACATCCATTCTCACATGCCTAGAAATGACTCAGACTAAGATTGGATCAAGGACCAATTTACATTTGTTTAAGAAGGAAACAAAATCTGTGAGAGATTGGGAGTTGGACAAAGTCACACAATTTAAAGAGTCACAATAATAATAGTCATTTTCAGTGATTTCACATGGGCTTCTAGTTCTATGCTGAGCCTACTGTCCGGGCAGTTTTTTTTTTTTTTTTTTTTTTTTTTTTTTTTTATTGCTTTGCTACTTTCCATATTGAATTTGAGGGCTTTGCTACTTTCCATACTGACTGTACCCTTGGGACATATGAGAGTTATGATAAATTATCATAATGGCCCAAACTATGTATTCTTCCCTGTATCTACATCCATTGCAATGTGACTTTAAACTTCCTCCCATCATGAGACAGTCTATTTTTCCTCTAGGTGATTTTGGTTGGGCTTGTGACTTGCTTTAGTCAATAGAATTTGAAGGAAGTAATGCCATGCTCCTTCCTAGGACTCAAAAGGACTTAGCTACTTCTGCTCAGCCTCTTGGATATCTGAGGAGCTGCCAGGGGAACAACTTGAGGAAGCATGCTAGTGGGTGAGTCTTCTTGAAGCAGAAATGAGCCATTCCATTGTTGGCCAAGCTAGATCAGCCGGCACCCAGTCTACCAAGCCCAATGGCGATTAGAAGATACGCCTAGCTGTTCCCCTACCCAGGTTTCCAACCCTTAGATTAGTAGTTATGTTAAGTCCCTAAGGATTAGGGTGGTATGTTACATAACAAATGCTAACTGATTTGGGTTCAAAAGGATAAGCCATTCCACTGGAAGTCTTTGGGAGAGATTTCCACACACAATTGCAGTTCTTTCATACATTACAATCTCTGAATTTGACGGAATTGTGCTAGAGAAAGTAGTCAAATAGCATGGTGAGGCAAAATCTTTGTATTCTGAGATGAGTGAAAGTAATTGGAATTGCTTGAGAAGAATTTTAGCTATATTAATATCACATTTAATGGTAGCATTAGATAGCTTCAGTAGCTGTGTAGGCATTTTTCAATGGAAGACTGACATCCGGAGTTTAGTGAATATTCTTGTAAATTTCCAGAGTATAGGATAGGGGAAAAAAAAAAAAAAAAAAAAAGACTGAAGCAGCTTTCCTTCCATTCAAGGGAGTAATGGGTCAATATTCACCAATACCAGGGAGATTTGTCAGGAATCTTGAATGTTCTAAGGGGATCTTTATAATTCCTCTACAAATCCTTCCCAATAAATCTATACTATTTTTTTTTCTGCAAGACCTGTGGTAGGTTCCCACAATGCTCTTAAATGTCAATTTGGCATGGGGAACTGCTGTTTCACAGCAGAAATTGAAAGCGACCATCATAGTTATGTTGAGAAAAGTAATAATTTTCAATTCAAGGAAAGCTTAGACTTCAAAAAAAAATAATTGACTTTCTCATGAGGTTTTAATTCAGATATCAAGCAGAATAGAGTGCATGTTGCAACAGAATTCAACAGCTTTCTCACTGAGCACTGCTTTCAAGGTTTCCGGCAAATTGATACAGTCATTATTCTATCAAAATAAACATTCATTAACTAATTATACAGTTCAGGACATCGCCCTGAGCTACTTTGCATAGTGTAAAGTTTTCTTCTTTGAAGTATCGAAAATATTTGCTTTGTTTCAGACCTTCTGCGCTTATGTCAGGGAGGCACTAACTTTGGCTCTGGGTAAACATGATAAATTACAGCCAGTAAAAGGCGTACATGAGAATGTGTCTTGAATGCTCTCTAGTGCCTTTGTGACATGAGAAGCATTACTGTTATTGCTATGTTTCTGTATTAGTTTCTCAGAAATATAAACCTATGTGGTGTCCCAAGAATAAATGCTCATAAATGATATCTAATAGAGGAGTTGTATCCTAACTTTGACATTACATACAGGACTAATCTACTATTTCTAAGCAAGCATTTATGGGTAATTAATTTCCATCATATTCTGTTCATTCTGAATTTACTCATGCTATACTGCTCAATATTTAGAAAGAATTAATATCCCCCTCAGTGAAAACACACACACAAATGTATGTATTTATAAACAGATGTGTATGCATATATTCGTAATTACAATATGAGCTCTCAGTTTATTAATGGAATTAATTCCAATTTTAGCACATTTTGATTCAGTGAAACATTGCTGTGAGTGCTTGATAAATATTTTTCAATTCATTTAGAGAATATTGGTGTTTATTTGTACATAAAATAAGATTTTTATTGAAACATAAAAAGAAACCAAGTTTTCCAGGAGAGCTTAAAACTAGTTTTATAATGGTAACAATTGTTAGTATTATCCATTGATGAGGTAAATTAATTCAGCATTTTCGGTCAATATTTATTTACAAATATATAGGCACAGAAATACATAAGATACCTTACTCATACTAAATTGGTTTCCAAAAATTATTTTCCTTGGATGTTTATAGCATTTAGTTAACTCTTAATTTTAATAGCCACCTTGTAGAAAATGCTTTCTTCTTTTAAAATCAATTATGGATATTTCCACTATGTTAACTATGAGCCAAATTAAAAACAAACAAAAAACATAAACACACACACACGTGAAATGATGCAATTCAATATCCTTCAATAGCTCAATTTGCTCCACACATAGCACCTGGAAAAGTGTCTGATGTACCAGGGTGTCTATTCCCCCATATCCTATGCTCTAGCTAGAAGTTTTGGATTCTTGGTTGGATATATGAAGACTTGTAGTGAATAATTCAAAACATCTTGAGAACAAGAACTAACAGATGTAAAAAAGGAAAGGTAGATGAGAAGTGACTGTGTTGACTGTAAGCTTGATAGACAAGGTTTACAAAGGTCATTCTCAACAGGGACAATTAAGCCATTTCCTTGGAGAACAGGAGAAAGGAAGAGGCATAGAGAAGGACAGTGAAAGACGGAAGTACATTGTTGTCAAACAGAAAGCTAGAGAAAAACAGTCTCATTCTCTTATCATTTTATGGAGAGAAGCTCTTCCTCCCACGAGGTCCAGCCAAGTTCTGTTACCATTTAGTCCCCCTGAACACTTCTCCCAAACCCCAATTTATGTGAGTGTAGCCCAGGTGAACTTCTATTTCCAGCAATCAAAGCTTGTAAAAGTGATATGAAAAAGAAAGTGGTAGCTTTTAATAGAAAGCCAGGTCTTGTTATAATTGGATCATTCGGTTGAAAAGAGTTTGGTTTAAAAATATATGTAATGTAAAAGAAAAAAATGTATATTTATAAGCAAGTAATAATAGATTTGATAGCTTCCTGTATATTTGAATTATCTATAAAAACATCTCCTCTATATTAATGTCAATTATTGAGTGTTGATTCTATTTTCAAACAGTAAACAATTTTGACAACGCCATCTAGGGTGGAATTTTGAAATGAATCAATAATTTTTCACAGAATAAAATCTCACTGTTAGCAAAACAAGCCTATTAAACTTAAGGTTATTTCCTATTGCTTTCAACTTTTGAAAAATGCTAACACTGCCAGCTAGACCTTCTTGCAAAATTGGAAACAGACTGGTTATAGATATATAAGCCAGTGATAACTATGTCAGCACTTTCTAAATCTGTGTTAGGGCTTTCATTCCAAGTATAATCAAGGCCAATCCTGTATCAGCCAACACATCTCGGAAATGTTGTACAAAAGCCTTATGAGTATATCGATAATGATTTGCCCATGCCCTTTACAGTACTAAAAATTCCTTAGGAAGCAAAATGTACAGCTGCCTGTGTGAGAGCATACAGGATTATTCAATTCAAAGTCCTCATTTAAAAGTTGCAATTCTAGATTCAAAAATAGATAGAAGAGACCAGTCATCTAGTGGTATATTAATTCATTTATTTATTTTTGTAGTGATGAGAAAGAAAAAAAAATTGTATCTTCTTAGGTCAAGATAACAGTGCACACCTCTCTCACAATGTCATCTGAATGTCCCCCAATGTGGAAGAACACTTACTCTTTGCTCTATTAAGCTATCTCCTCAGAGATTGCCTTTTCTCTGGTCTAGCCAAGAATAGTGAAAGAACAACTGGCTCATTGTGTTAAAATGAGTGGTTGAGAGGTGAGAGAAAAAAGGAATTGTGCAAAAGAGAATAGATTTTGCCATGTGTCTCCTATCCACAAAGGGAAAAATCAAAATTTACATCAACATTATGCTAGTTTTATTCCTAATTAATTTAATATCTGCATTAATTACCCACAGTTTAAATTTATTTGGTAATTATATAGAAGACAGAGCACTGGACAAGAGTTCCAAATATGTGTTGTATCTGAGATTACTGAGTGGCTTAATCATTCTAGGTTAAGTTCATGTTGTGGTTACCACTGATCAGTCTTACTCTTCACCTCATCTTTCTACTGAACTCTAACTCAGCCATTAAAATTTACCTGAGCTCTCTTCTCGACTGAGATACGCTCTTTAACCTTTCACGCTGAATTACGCTGTCTTCTTTCACATCCCCACAATCCACTGTGTCACCTCTATTCTTACACTCATGAAACAATTCTGTAGTCACCACTTCCTTGTCTGCTTTCCTTACCATGGTGTAAGTTACCTCAGTGCAGGGCTAAAATTTATTCATATCAGCATTCACAACACATTGCATTGTGTTTTTCATAAAGCAAACTTCAGTAAGATAAGTTAAGTGACTTAATGGATGCATAAAAAAAATGATAAATGAAAGGCTTTGACTATAGGAACAGAGCAGTCTGTTCCAGTTCTTCAATTTTATTATTCTCAAATTTAACCTACTATTTACTTTGACAATGTATATTCGTACAGATCCATTTTCTCTTTTTTATATAGAACCAACTATGTCTCTACCGTGTATAACACATGCATCGGAAGGCTTTTTTTTTTGAGGGCCTTACATCTATTCTATCAAGTATTATCTCAAAATAGTACAGAATATTTTTAATACATTCTGCCTTTTTCTCATTTGGGTTGGTTCCATTAAGCATCCCTATGACTTCAAGGGCTAAAATTAATGTAGCAGCTAGCTTTATGTGAAGGAAGGGACATTCTCTGAAGGATAAGGTATTTTCTTTGTTTTTTCTCTTCAAGCACTAAGCTACACAGTACTTTGTTTTTAAAGATTCCTTTATCATTTTTTTCTTCAAGACTTAAATCTTTAATGTAAGCCCTAAATTCTAGAGCTCCATTTTGTGTACGTACAAGGTGACCTTGAATGTACTTCTCTGTACTTCTCTCCCTCTTTTTTTCCCACTACATTTTTGACCAGTATCAGTTCTCATTCATTCATTCTCATTCTCTCTCTCTCTCTCTCTCTCTCTCTCTCTTGAGAGAGAGAGAGAGAGAGAGAGAGAGAGATGATCTATCACCTGAATCCATCCATCCATCCATCCATCTATCTCCTAGAAATTCCTTTATCTCTCACATATATAGATATATAGAGATATGAGATCTTTCAATTTTTCTTTCTATCTTTATCCTATTTTCATGTAGAAGAGAAGTGTGCATGTGTAAATATTGATTCCAAGGATGTAGTAAAGACAGTATGATGACGATATGTGATAAAGAGATATAACTTTGATTAAAGGTAGATAAAGAAGTAAAATAAATAAGACCCACGAAGGCTAAATATAGAACGCTGGTCAGAAAGACTGAAAGGATGCATGAGAATTTAGATAACTGTGCATATATAAGGGTATACAATTATGGGAAACAAAGGCATTTGAGGATTTGTCTTTGTGTGTGTCACCCACACCCTTCCAGTAATGATCTCCCATAAAGAGAGATGGAAAAATACTCTATAAAAAGCTCAAGAGCTCAGTATGAGGTTGTTCAAGGGGATTCACCCAAAAATTGTATCCCAGAACATTTATTTGCATCAAAGTCCATCACTTCCTCTTAATTCCTTTTTATACTATATCCGTGGACTTGAGTTCTAGGATAAAGATGTAGAATGTTAAGGAAACTTTTCTACCAGTTCAATCCATCTTTAGGAACTCATTGATATCCGTGAAGATGTAAATTATGGCTTAAGTACATTAAATACTAATTAATTTCATAAGCTTTTTGGTAAGTGTGAATATTGTGAAATCTATAAAAGTTTTGATTATTTATAGATACTTTACCACAGTCAATTAATCAATTAATTAATAAACACATTTTTTGTCATGATTTCAGTAAATAAACTGAACACAAAGCCATCTGGCTTTCACCTCAGGTGGCAAAAGTTGGAGCATAATTAAAGACAACTAGGGGCATCAGTATGTATATATATATATATATAAAACAGGACTTTTTTCTTTTTTCTTTTTTCCTAGAGCAAAATACTGTATTTCTACCAGAAACATGGTCTCTGGAAAATTTTGCCCTGATCCTTGGCTAATATTCAGAAATAATGAATTATCAACAGTGGTCTTCTCTTCTAGAAACATGCTTAGGACTTCTTGCTTTCTACCTTGGAATTCAATTTTGTTGTACACACTGTTTCCCATAGTACACCATTTTTCTGGAATGAAGAGGTAGATGATAATATCTTGTAATAGTCTACCCAATACAACATTAATTTACAAGTATTTTTATTACATTTGTTGAGATATGATTAAGCAATTTCCTTCTCTCCTACTGTCTGCCTGTCTATTAAGATCACCTTAACCATACATGCTAGTCTGTGACTTCAACGTAGAAATGAAGGATACATTTGTCATTGAGTAAGCCATTGATTGAGCAAATTCTAATGTGTTAGCTATTATTGCTGTCCTTCAGGGCAGATAAGGGGATCTCTGAACATTTCATTTTTTTATTGGCAATACATATATATATACATATATACATAATGATTGTTTTAATCACCTAACGCTGTTTATTGTGCATGCAATGTACCAACACTGGGTCAGATGTTGCTATAAGTGCCAGAGGTATATACAATGAGAAATGTGCTTTATTTTAAGGAGTTAACAATGGTTTGTTAACGATTTTAACTCCAGAGTATGTTTCTCTCTTAATTGCCTTGGATTTTTATATGAATTTTGCCTACTTGTCATTCTTGCAGCCAATTCAATATGAAAACAAATTTGACTCTAAGTGAATATATATAGCATATATACAGACACATACTTTTTTTTTTTTTTGAATCAAGAAATCACTCCATCACTGCCTTCCATGTTTATGTAACCTGGATAACCACAAATGGACACTTACAAGGCCTTCTGAGGAGAATAACTTGCCTATCACTTTCAGAATCACTTAAGAAATTATCATGGATAAATTTTGCTGAACAGAATTATTCATCTTATCATATTTATATGATTGATGTCTTCACTGTGTTTCTGCCTTTGTTAAAGTTCAATGATCACAAAACCCATAGCCGTACTATTTTTGGTAAGTTTTCTTAAAACAGGGAACACTTATATTTACAATACTGTAAATAAATCTTTTTAAATACAGATCTGCAAAAAAGGAATCTGGTGTTAGAATCACTATAAATTACAGATTCCTTTGTGTCTGTCTGTCAGCTATTGGTCTGTAACTAACTACCTCAAAATTAAGATGCTTGTAAGGATAACCATTTATTCTTACTTGCCTACTGCTCAGCTGGGGTGTCTCTGCTTCAAACGGCTCATCTCCTGTTCCACCTCTGCTGACCTCTGGTGGCCTTGGTTAAGTTTAGTTCCAGGCCATGGGTTAGCTGGGTCTACTTTAAGTGCCTTTTATTTTTCTGGTACCATCAGGATACTCAGCATGTCTTCATGGTAGAGGCAGAGTGCACGAGAGAAAGTCCAGTGAATAAGCATGTTTACAGCCCCTGCTTGCATCACATCTGCTGATATCTCATGGGCCAAAGTAAGTTACAAGCCCAAAGATGAGGAGAGGGGAGAAATAATCCTCACATGAAAATAAGTGGAATGTCAAAGAGTATCCTAATATACACCATTACACATAATAATCAACTTCTTTGAATTCCACTCTAAAGAGCCACTAAAACTTAGAGGCTTGAATGAATGATAATGATCAGTAATAAAAAAAAAATAGACTTTTGACTCAAAGGTCTGTGTATTAATGCACTTCATATCACTGACTGTTAGCAGAGTGGTTGCCACACATTAGGCATTCTACAAATGTTTAGTGGATGGATGGATGGGTGACATTATAAGATACATATGATGTCATCAGTATAATAATGTCCAACCAAAGAAAAGAGTTATATTTTTGTATCAAGAATTTTTTCCACACAGTTCAGAAAAATATATACATATATTTCTAGCTTATTGAAAAACAGCAATGAAGATGATTCCCACAACTCATCTTCTATACATTCTCCAATGTGTTAACTCTCCTGAAGGAGTTGCATTGATTATTAGATATTTAATTAGATTTGCATTAATGGTATAAACATAATATGAAAATTCACTTTGATTTGTGTTGTCATTTTAGGATCATTAATCAACTGAGAGGTATGAATAATCATGTCAGGGGACTGAGGTTTGAAATCATTTTCTTTTTTTTTAATGAACTTGGTATCATTAGATGAACATGAAGTCTCAATTGCAGAATGTAAAATCTTATTAAATTACCTTATGTGAGTCAATGCCCAGAGAACTATTTTTGATAAGCATAGGCTAACTTATTTTTGAGGATCTTAGGCAGGCAAATTTCATGTTTTAATGAAAGGTCCCATCACGAATCCTCGTTATTCCTTCATTGAATACAAGGCAGGATCCGTTATTCCCCTCCACTGAGAATAAAAGTTGCTTGGAAAAATAAATAAGGACTTTGGATTTAAGAACTTTGAAAACTCCTGTAATTTTAATTCATTTTTTTCAGTAATTTTATTCACAACCATTTTTAGTAAAAAAAAAAAAAAAAAAATGAAAGTGACTTGGGATCTATGTCCATTTTTTTTCAATATCAGCTACGCGAGGTAACTCTTCCAATAATATATCTTTTCCCACAACACATCCAAGCATATGTGAGTACACACACACACACACACACACACACACACATACACACATGCACACACTCTGCTTTCACATAACCCTCTTTACCATAATTTATTGTAGCTTTATAAAATCCAAAGTTTAGGACCAAAGGTATTGTTCTGATATCTATGTCTTTGAAAAAAACACAGAAATGTTTTCTTCACTCTCTTTTGGAACAGTCATTATCAAATACTTAGCATAGTTCCATAATTATTTATTATGCAACTTTTACTATCTCAAGAAGACCATGTACACCCAAAGTCAAGAACTATGGTTTCAATCTTGGTCTATGTACAATTTCCACCACAAGGCCTAGATCAGATATGTTTAAAACCTGTTTACTGAAATAGAGTCATAGATTTAACTGGATAGTCTCTTCCAAAGTCTTATTGATTTTTATTTGAAATGAATTTCCAATTTCTCAGTTTGCTTCAGATATAATAAGCTTTACAAGTATTTTTTTCCAAATGTATTTTGAATACACTATAATGTATAATTCTGAATCATAGAAATATTACAATTGGTAAAATATGTACTACAGTGGTTGGGTAGGTTTTCAGATGTACTATAATAATAATGAAAAATAAAACAGTAACATGAAAAATTTAGTAAGTTATCCAAATATTTTATCTATGATTTTATAATTTAGGTTATTTTATCTTCTTTCTTTTTTCCTCTATCAATGATGGGATTAAGAAACATAATTTTAAAAATTCTCTCAATTTCCAAAACAAATATAGTAAAACTTTAAAAATCTATCCAGAGTAACATTTGTATTTCTTATAGTTACTTTCTATGTGCTTTTGGCCAGGAGTACAAATTGTTGGTTTAAATGTACATTAGTTTTCAGTGTTTATTAGCTAAAATTAAAGTAAATCATATTTTAAATAACGACTATTTAAAACCCAAAGCACTGAATTTTCTTCCAACTAATTTTAACAGAACAGTAGCTAAATGAGATTTAAAGCAATACTTAGGGTTTTTGTTTGTTTCTTTTGGTGGCTCATACATTTTGGAGTCCTATGTAATAGAATTTATAAGCTATCCATCTCTTTTTGTGTAAATATCATAAATATTAAATAAATGACAGGTGTTACCTTAGAAGTCACTAGTAAAGTGTTAGATAGCAGATGATTACTGAACTTTTTATTTCAAATGTGTGTGATGTATTGTATACAGTTGAAATCTATAATCATAGACTATGAAACAAGGAGATACAGACATAACAAGATAAGCACACGCTGATTTAAGAGACCTCTATTTAAATAGTATGAAAGATTGATTTTTACAGATTGATTTCTTTAGAGGAACCATTTTAAAATATGTTGTCATAATTATTTGGAAACAACAATAATTTTATCACTGTTTGATTTTCAGTGTATATTCACATATTATCCCACAACTATCGTATTAAGTTGTTGAAGCAAAATCAAAATTTTTAGAAATAAGAAAATTAAAGTGCAGGAAAATTAATTGACTCTCAGCATTTTTTCATTGTCAACTTGGCTAAGCTAGAATTGTTTCTTAGAATCCCCTATCTTTTGCTAATTGACCCAGACAATAAGTTTTTGCAAGTTTTGGAAGGTTAAAGTGAAGCAGCAATCTTTACTCTTTAACATCTGTTGGATTAGAGGTGATTGCCAATAAAGAGATATAGATGAATTCTAGCTTGTTCTTGCTTCATTTGGATTCAATCCAACTCATCTTTCCAAATACAAAATGTGCTTAGCAAGAGCAACCCAAGCCATCAGGTATGTAGAGAAAGTTTATTTTCATCATCTTCTTCACCACATCCTCTTTGCAGACTTAACTGAGCAGCCAGAACAGACTGGTTTCAAAAGGACTGGTTACTGACTTCTCTATGATCCTCTAATTCTCCCTTTTAAAACTTTCTGACCCCAGCAATATGCACAATTTGGAAGAGTGTTATCATATAATAAATAATTTCATAATATTCATACTTGTTTTATTGTCTGATTGAAACTGACTGAGACATTACTTTGATGAGGTCACACTACTATTAAATTTCACTATCAAAAATCAAACATAGTTTCTTGTTACTTTGATGTTGAAAAGTAAAATGTTTTAAGGATGGTGGTTAGGGCATCAGTTTACTAAAAGAACTTAGTGGGAGGAAATAAAAGATTTCAAGAGAAATAGAAGAGAGAAAAAGTGGGAAAATCTAGACAAAGACCATGATTTGTGCCTAAGAGTGAGCTACAGCCAGTGCTATCTACGAGTTGTGTCTGGTTATGTCTGAAAAATACTGATATAGCTGATAGTATGAAAACCATTGGAAGATCCATGAGTTTAGCATGCAGTGAAGTGGAAAATTTCATGATTCTGTCAGGTTAGAAGATGTTATTTTGGTAACACATACCCTCAAAATTCCAGTGGTTTAAACAACAAAGATTTGTAATTTATTCAAGCAAAACATGTATCCAGGTGAGAAACAAGATTAACCGACCCAATGATTCAGAATATGGGGAAATGCTGCCATTTTGGAACAGCACCATCTGGATCATGCTGCTTCCGTGGTGGGAACCTCCAAGGAAGAAGCACCTACCTGAGACTTCACTTCTAGTTTTTGCATCCTTTTGGCCAAACATTATACATGGCCATTGTACAGAGCTATTTAAATGGCCCTAATGATCTTCAAGTGGAGAAATAATGAAGTCTTACTTGTGCACAGAACTGGAGGAAAATGAGACACTGATGAGCACAGGTAATATTCTTTCCATGTAGCCTAGTATTTTAAATAATTGACTTTGGCTTAGGGCATTATGGTATTGGGCACATTAGTTAAATTATCTGGGCCTCAATTTTCGCATTTATAAAATGGCATATGGCACTCAGTGATATTAGTCATTATTATAATCATCATCATCATCAATATCATTCTCTATATCACTAATCCTTAACAACATGCACCACCAAAGCTGACAGATTTTTGACAGCTGTTACTAATGTTCACAGAAACTTACAATATTAGAGCGGGAAGGGTTTTAGAGATTGTCTAGTTCAGTCCTATTCTTTCATTTATCATAAAACAGATGCCCCATAAGGTTTAGTGCCCTACCCAGGCCCAAATCACCTTAGTGGCCCAATTGGCACCAGACTTCTAAATCCAGTGTCCTTTTTTCTCAAGTTAGGACAGTTGGAACTTTTTATCAAACATGGACTATAGATATCCAAATATCTTTCATATAGCTAACCCTGTTCCATGTTACCTCTTCTGATTTTAATCCATTCATTACTTGATATTTTGTAATTAATTAAAATCTTCCCAAAGGTGCCAGCTTAATGACTGTATGAGCATGATAGAATACGTTGATGAATTCAAGTCCTGGTAGCCTGAGAAAACATATTTTCTCATTTCTAAGAACCAGTCACTAAAAGAAATTTTGTTTACATTGTTAAAAATTCGGAATTTTAATGGTGGAAAATCAATAAAAAAAATAAAAGAGTGAAAGTGTTAATAGATCAGTTTCTTACAACATTCAATAAATAATTAAAAGGAAGGCATACCATGACTTATAATGATACAAATGATTTTTTTGTTCTCCCCTTCCCCAAACAACAACAGAAACAATAAACCCCAAAGACGCTATTAGAATTATATAGATCAAAATTAAAACAAAATAAAGTTATAGAACTCAAAATCAAGAACATAACTAATGCCCCTGCCATTATGAACTTTCTTTGTGAAAAAAATTTGCATGATCTAGATATATATGAATAGGAATGGAAAGGCCAGGCAACAAAAACACATTAAATTGATTAATAAATGAATAAGACATAAAATACTAAATGCCAAAATGCCAAAATTCCATTTCAAGTTTAGAAATGCTATTAAAAAAAAACAAAACACAAAAAACACAAATATTTAAAAGCATTCTACAACTGTTTCTATAAACTCAAAAGATTTTCTTTGAAATTAATTATAGTAGTTCCTCTTTGTCCACAGAGAATATGTTCCAAGACTCATGTGGATGCCTGAAACCAGGGGTAGTACGAAAACCTATATATACCATGTCTTTTCATATGCATACATACATATGATCAAATTTAATTTATAAACTAAACAGAGTAAAAGATTAATAATAAGTAATAATAAAATAGAATGATTATAGCAGTATACATAATAAAAGTTATATGTGAAAAAATAAAAGTTAAAAGTGAACATGGTCTCCCTGTCTCTCTTAAATATCTTATTGTACTATACATACAGACTGGATACGATAGACAAAGGGATGATTCATGTCTTATGCAGGTAAAGTGAGACAGCTTGAGATAACATAACCAGCTACTCACAACAGCCTGCAATGTAAAACTTATGAATTGTTCATTTCTGGAATTTTCCATCTAATATTTTCAGATCATGGTTGACTATGGGTAACTGAAAACACAGAGAGTGAAATCGTGGATAAGGGAGGACTACTCTACCCACAGGTAAATAAGAATCTTATCCAGACTTGCAAAAAGACCATTAAAGAAATATGTTTAGCATAATAATCTCAAGATCCATCCATGTTGTCACAATAGCACTATTTTGTCTTTTCTCATGGCAGAATAGTGTTCCATTGTGTACATATACCACAACTTCTGTATCAACTCATCTATTGAAGAACACTCAATAGATGAGTTCTGACATCATGGATGGATCTTGAGATTATTATGCTAAGCAAAATAAGTCAGACAGAAAAAGTAGAGAATCACATGATTTCACTGATATGTGGTATATAAAACTGAAAACAACAAAGGAACAAGACAAACAAATGAAGAAACAAAAACTCATAGACACAGACAATAGTTTAGTGGTTACCAGAGGGTGAGGGGGGACAGGGTGATAGATGACGGTAAAGGGGATCCAACATATAGTGTTTGAAGGAGAACTGTCTCTGGGTGGTGAACACACAATGTGATATGTAAATGATGTATTCCAGAATGGAATACCTGAAACCTATGTAACTTTACTAACAATTGTCACCCCAAATAATTTTAAGTAAAACAAAAAGAAATATGTTTATTATATTTATGGCATGTTGTTGAAACTATTGAAAGAGAGAGTAAGAAGAGAGATGAAGTGTGTGTGTGTGTGTGTGTGTGTGTGTGTGTGTGTGTGTGTGTGTGTGTGTGTGTTGAGAGGATCTCAGGAAGTAAGAAGGTGTAGTAGACAGGGAAAAATGCGTTCTTTGTTTTGGGTGTTTTAAGCTTATCAGATAATAATGTAAATGTTGACATAAATTCATAGAAATCTAAAAGGCTTAATCACAAAAGAACACACATTGAAATGCATTACTTCTTATTTAAATTTAAAGATATTGCTTAGATGCAGAAAGTATAGAGAAGTGTTACCCCCCAAAAAAAAACTGCATTGTAAGACTGTTATTCTTATTAATATGTATTAAGAATCACAACTACAATTATATTTGCCAATTATTACTCAACAAAATCAAAGTATGAATTTTCACAATACACTATATAATATTTTACAGAATGGGGGAAAAAGTGGTATACTCTATTCCAGAAATAACTATTTCTTGAATAATGGATTTAAGGACCAACCACTTCAGGCAAGATTTAAGTTGTGTCCTAGATGTATTAGTCTTGAAGCAAAACAATATACTGGGAGAGTATACAGGGCAGGAGGCAGGAAGACAAGCTAGGAAACTACTGTGTTGACTAGGAGAGAACATAAATGGTTGCAAAAGATGGATTTGTTCAGTATCTAATAAGAAGATAGAATAGACTGGATTTATTCTTTAAATGTAGAGCACCAAATGAAGTGAAGAATATAGACTGACCTTCATTCAGGTTTGTTGCTCGTATAACAGAGTCAAAGGAGTGACACCAAAAGAGAAAACAGAGAAGAGGTAACAAGAAAAAAAAAATTAATCAATTTAGTTTTAATTATGTTGGGTAATTTGTGGATTTTAGAAGATATGTGTGGTTTGGACCTATAAATGGGTGATATTTGAAACCACAAGATTTTGATATTATTCAAAAAATATGCCTGGAGAGTGACATGTAAGAACAGACTATGGTAGAATACCAGCATTTTAGGCATTGACAAACATTAGTAACCCAAATTATTTTTAAAAAGATGGAAGAGCTGGAAAAGAATAGTGAGTTTGCTAAAGGAAAAGAAAATGGGGTGTATTGATTGGCTAGGGCTGCCATGGCAAAGTACCACAAATGGAGTGGCTTAAACAACAAGTATTGTCTCATAGTCAGAAGGTTAGACATCTGAGACCAAGGTATCAGTAGGGCTATGAGGAAAAATCTACTCCATGCTTTCCCCCCAGCTTCTGCTGGCAATCTTTTGCATGTGTTGGTGTGGAGAAACATTACCCCAATCTCTGACCTCCTTTTCACATGGCATTCTCCCTGTGTCCATGTGTGTCTATGCCCAAATTTCCCCTCTGTGTAAAGACACCAGTCATTACCCACCATAGACACCATATTACATTAGAGACCCACACTAGTCCAGCATGACCTCATCTTAACTAATCATATCTGCAATGACTCTCTTCCATGTAAAGTCACATTCTGAGGTAGCTGAGGTTAGGACTTTAACATATGAATTTTAGAGGCACACAATTCAATCCACAACAGAATTTAAGAAAATGCAGTTGTAAAGTAAAAATAAAATCATACAGATTTAACATAAAGTACAGTTTAAAAGTGTCTATTAAATAGGACCGGTAAGGAAGTCATTTTCACAAACAAGTTTCAATTGGTGGGAGAGGCAGAACTCTGAAATCATTTATCTGGTTTAAATGATAAACTAGAGAGAATGAAATTAAGCTCTTGTTGAAAAAGACAGTTGGATTTGAAATGAAGGACACATCTAAAGAAGCAGTTAGAGGAGGATGTTTGGTCTCTAAATAAACCAAGAAAAAAGATAAGTGTCTTGTTTTTTTTTACTTAATCTGGCCTACTATTAAGTTTCTTTTGAGAAAGAGTCATGTGGAGGTATACCTTGCTTGTCTTGAAGAATTCAATTTCTGGCTGCATCGTGGTATCTAGAATAGAATGGGTAACATATTTGGAATCACAAGCTCCATTCTGTGGTCCTGGATCTGAAGTCTTTAAACTGAGCTACTTTGAGCATGTTTGTTGAATTCTCTGGGGACTCACTTCTCTTACCTCTATTACAGAAAGTAATATTGCTCCACAAGAATGCTATTCAAATTAGATATGACTATGTTTGCCAAAAGTGCTTTTTCCCCAAAATATTATATGTTGTATTTTCTTTATATTACCAGCTTCATTTCATTCAGTCTTATGTTCCCCCATATCAAAATTATTTGTGTTAGCTAGAAAACATTTATGGATATTTAGAAAATGCAGAATTAGATTTCCTCTGATTGCTCGAGCAGAGTAAGGACTGTGAGAAATATAATCATCTGTCTAAAATACTGTTGTTTTTACCTTAAAATATTAAAGGAGTGTGTAACTGTAAAAACTGTACTATAATGGCAGAGGTAGCAACAAATTTTAAGAAACCTTATGAACAACACTGAAGACACATAATGTAAAAAACAGTGGGCAATAAAAACAGAAACATTTTTTTAAATTTAATAGTACAATCTCATTCTAGCACGTGGATAATAGACCTCAAAAATATTAATAGCCATTATACTTACATTTCTAATTCAATAAAATGTAATTGTATACCTTTTTTTTAAATTAGAAAACTAATAAGTATGACTGATTAAAGTAGATATGTGTGAGACATGAAAATGATGGAATACAGTAAATGGGAAACCACAATTGCACTTCAATCATAAAAGCCTCAGGTATTTAGTTCCTAAACTTGAAAGCAGATATGCCATTTAAAGATGAATATTAATTTTTTTGAAACTGTGTAGTTCCTTAAAATGCCCTATTTGTCCCAATATAGTGTATTGAAATGTATCAAATTTATATTCTGTCCATTTACAACACCAGGCTGTCTGATAGACTATAACACCACATACTTTACCCAAAGGTTTTAGTTAATTTAACTAAATATGTAAGGACAACAAGTAGCTATGCTATTATTTTGGGGTACATGTTTTAAAATGAAAAATCATAATTAACTTATGATGTCATAACACACAGCCCACTGTGCACAATGTCAACTTCAGCGACTCCCTAATGCTGTGGGCACCCCGCTCTGCTTACAAACATGGCGCAGGTAACAAACATGAGTTTAGTGGCTAACAAACATACAAAAGGGAAAATGAATGTTATGGTTAATGCTGTAGTTAAGCATTCACCCTAAACTTGTCATTCTAGTCAGCAGCAGGACTCTCCATTTCCCTATGTTGTGGCATTTCCAATGGAAAACGTTCACTTCCCTCCAGGATCATCGTTATAGGCACACGTTAGTGATCAAAATGGTCAAGCATAATTCTGCAAGTAAATACACTTATCAAGGAATACTAAAAAGAAGTAACTACACATCTTTATTGTATTAATTGAATACATTTACATCTTGTCTCTTTCTCAAAATAGATGGAGACAGCTCTTCCTTCTTCCTATATTTTTCCTTTATACACACGTTATTAAGGATTTATCCCATGGACAAGGGGAAGAATGTATTACTCATGACTACTCTAACATAGATAATATAACATAACACAGAGTGTGTGTGTGTGTGTGTGTGTGTGTTTGTGTGTGTGTGTGTGTGGTGAAACTGTTTATCTGAAATGTTCACTGGTTATTGATATACTTGTCATCTACTCCTAGTACCATAGGCCACTGAGGGTATGAAACATTTCATAATTTTACATACAGTCTGTGCTCTCTCAAAGGAATGACCAGGACTAATAATTCTTGACATGCATTAAGTTCAATAAATATTTACTTAACAAATAGCATTACCCAAGTATATGTAAAACTAAAACATAGTTACATATCCCATACTCTAAGCACATAACCTTAAAGGAACCAGAGACATTTATAACAATCACAGAACATCCTGAGGGCCTTCTGTGTCTAAGATTAAGCTGGAAGATTTTATAGAACATACTTCACAATGAATCAACTTTGTTTTTGGCATCTGAGAATTATTTTCTCATCTGCATGAGCCTCTGACTTACTGAGATCAAGAGATGTGGCTCAGAGTAAGGCACGGACAAAAATGCTACTCCTTGATCTGAAACTCATTTTTCTTCTCTGTGAGACAAGAGTTGAATGACAAAACTAGACTGATTCGGGAGATCATTTAGTAAGTTAGATTAATGTCTAAACACTATGTTATAAACCTGAAACTAATATAATATTGAATGTCAACTGTAATTGAAAAAAAAAATCTCTCTGACCTACTTATAGTTCAAAACCAAATAAAGTGTTCTGAAAACAAAAACAAAACAAAAAAAAGGAGTTGGGTCAAATCTACAGGTTTATAAAATGATTTACACTGATTATTTGTCAAAAGAGATGTGAAAGAGACTCCGCCAGTTATCTAACATCCTATGTCCATTCTTTTTTGGGGTGGAAATAACACTTAATACTTTCTGGAAATATATTCCCAGCATGCTTTGCATCTAGGCTGGTGATTAAATTGTCGTCAGTAAAAAATAAAAGTGTTATCTTGTTCTTTAAGGACAATTTTAAAAGCTAGTAGTTCCCTTCTTCCATTTCCTCTTTTCAGTTGCGCAGTATACATAAACAAAGGATTGAGGAATCAGTATGTTGGGAGATCCACCCTCATCTTAGTGCCCCTCTCAACAGCAAAGAAACAGGATAGAAATCACATTTCATTGTTTCAAAATATTGAATGTGTGTAGTAATCACTCCAATTATTTCTGTTTCTCTATTTCTGTTATGACGGTTATATGTTTTCCTAATCTTACCTTCTCTTTTTAAACTGTCTGCTCGAGCAAAATTGATCTGTTCAATGCTTCCCAATGATACTTCATGCAATTCAACTTCCAGAATGCTAAATACTCTGTTTGAAATGTTTTCACTCTCTTCAACCTCTGTGAGAATAACGTCCATCCTTCAAAAGCCAGTTGATGCCAACAACTTTGAAGTAATCCCTACTCTTACAAAAGAGTATCTCATCCTGTGAGGATGTCATTTCTCAGAAAAACAAAACAAAACAGCAATTAGTTTGTGTAAATTTGTTTGAAAGCATTTTATACATGCTAACTTTCTATCATCTATCTAATTACATTTTCTCAAATTTGTTTTTATTTCTACCCCTATACCACCTATTTCGTAAATGCTAAAACTTAAATATATATATTATATATATATATCATATATATTTATGTGATATATATGTATATATGTATGATATATACATACATATGATATATATGATACATATGATATATATATATATATATATATATATATATCACATTGAGATACTACTTCATGCCTACTAGGATAGCTATAATAAGAAAAAACAGGTAATAACAAGTGTTGGCAAGGATGTAGAGAAATTAGAACATTCATGAACTGCTGAAGGGGAAATAAAATTCTGAAGGCACTTTGTAAAAACAGTTCCTCACCAAGTAAAATAAAGAATTACCATATGATCCATCAATTTCACTCTTAGGTATATGTCCAAGAAAAATATGTCCAAAAGATCTGTACACAAATGTTGATAGCAAAATTACTTGTAATGTCCCCAAAATGAAAACAAGCTGATGTTCACTAATTAATAGATAAATAGAATATGGCATATTCAGAAAATATGATTTGGCCATAAAAATGAATGAAGTACTGATTTGTGCTACACAATGGATAAACCTTAAAAAACATTATGCTAAGTGAAAGAAGCTATATACAAAAAGCCACACATTATACACATTCCATTTATGTGAAATATCCAGAATAGCCAACTCAATGGAGACAGAAAGGAAATTAGTGGTTACCAGGGGGTAGGAAGAGGAAAACACGGGGGTTGCTATTAATAGTACATCTTTCCCTTTTAGGTGATGAGAATATTGTGTAACTAGATAGTGACAATGGATGTGTAATTTTGTGAACATGCTAAAAACCACTAAATTCTACATTTTAAACATGTAAATTTTAGAGTATGTTAATATAGCGCAACAAATATGAATTATTGGGCAAATATGTACTGATTGACTTATTTGTGATATTTTATTCCATAGTAGATACTCATAGGACTCTCATAACCAACTGATATGTTTGATTAGGTGATTGACCGAATTAAAAGTGATGAGATAAAGGAGTATTTCAGAACAATCCAACCCAATTTTACCTTTTTTGTTAATTATTTTTGTCACCCTCCTAATTGGCATACACTTTCTTAACAAGTAGCACCAACTGTAAATATATACCTAGCAGTTGTGTGACTGTCAACTGTGGTTCTTGCTTGAAGACATATAAACAATGTAAATGAATCTACCCTTAAAAGTGCAAGTTTTCAGTCTTTGAACTCTATGTCTCAGACACTCCTTGTAGTTGTAGTAAGGGCCTGGGCTGTGTGGCAGTCTTTAAAATGGCATGGATTCAATCAATGAGTTTAAGGATGTTTAACAGCAAGAACCTGTAAATAGAGGCACTTGAAGTTGTCAGTTTACTGATAAAATCTTGCATAGGTAAGCAATTGAACATCTCCTGCCACCAGCCATGCAGAGCAGCCCCTGGCAAATAACAGATTTTCTTAACCTTTCCCCCCAGTTTTCATCCCAGAATAAGTGAAATACAATGCCCGTGTTTGATCCACATTAGTTATTCACCAGAAATAGCCATGGAAGAAAATTGGCAAATGATAACTGAAAATTAAAATAAAATAAACAAAAGCAAATTCTGAGACCAGGCTATAGTAAAAGACGCTATTTTAAAAAGATAAAATCTAATATGTGAATATTTTACCTTTGGCTTCTAGAGTTATTAAACTGAAACAACTCAGTTGATTCCATAGAGAAACCACGTAGCATTCAGATATGAAGATACAAAGATACCTGAATCCTTTTTAAGACTTGAATAAGCTGAATCATCTAGAGAAGCAAGTCTTGATTTTCCCAAGTGCTACACTTCTTTCCATTAAAGGCTTTTTTAATTTGCTCATGACAGGTCGCTGAAGTATATTTTAAATTAGCATGTTATTTTTTTTCTTTCTTCTTTGTTGGTAAAGATTTCATATCCTTTCACTCACATCAATTTTTATCGAGCAGGCAAAAGCATTGCTGGGAAATGAGCAAACTGCATAAATGAAAGTCATTTATGGAGATGGCCAAACTTTCTTAGCCAAGCACTTCCCTTTAGTATGGTTTAATTTAGTAGAGTTTAATTTTGTATTGAGAAACAAAGCTGACCTCATGTTTATATTATAGAATTTGCATGTATGCAATTTAGTAGAAGAACATAATCCCATTTACATTGTATCATCATAGTCTTTCGAAACACAAATCTAAAAACAGTAACTGTTTATTAAGAGATGTTCCACTAAGATGTGATTTTAAAAATGACTTCTAGAACAGGCTGTGAAATAAACATTTAGATGAACAAATAAGCCCTTTGTTCTATTCAATTTCTTATTAATTATAACTACCATTAGTTGAATTTGACTCAGCATGATCAATAGAAAATATTCTAAAATAAAACATTTTATAGTGTGTATATATATGTGTGTGTGTGTGTGTTTGTACTTTTTCCTATATCTTGTGTGTGTGTATATATATATATATATATATACACATATACATATATATGTGTGTGTGTGTGTGTGTGTGTATGTATATATATTTTTTCCTATATCTCCTATTACAAAGGAGGAATAAGGAGACATTGCATCTTTGCATCCCAGAAATTTGCGGGTCATTATAAGATTTATCAGAAAAATAGAAATGTGACAAAAATAAATAGTAGTAAATATTTTTTTAGCCAGTCTATGTTCAAGTATGGAGTGTCAACCAGGGATAATGAAGTCAACAGCTTAAAATCCTGGCTAGTGCTTTATTTTGTTTGTATTCATCGAAATTTTGTTTTAC
This sequence comes from Rhinolophus hipposideros, assembly GCF_964194185.1. Lineage (NCBI taxonomy): Eukaryota > Metazoa > Chordata > Mammalia > Chiroptera > Rhinolophidae > Rhinolophus > Rhinolophus hipposideros. Next base: position 90,559,747 of record NC_138047.1, on the reverse strand, counting down.
CTTCCTGAACCTTGATATCCTCACCTTTGGCAGGGGTGACTGAACTAATTCCTGGGGATAGAACCAGTACTAGAGAATTAAGGGAACATAAAAGAATTTAGTTTATTGACTGATACATTACAGTTTGTTCACAAATCCTCCTTCCCTCCTTTCCTCCCTTTCTTCTTTCCTTTCTTCTTTCCTTCCTACCTGACTTCCTCCTTATTCCTTCTTCATTTCAGTTTCTAATTTACTAGCAAGCAGGACCATTTTATCACTTAATTTATGCCCTACTCACCCACAATTTTGCCCATCTTAATCTATATTATATTAATATGAAAGGCAAAAATTTAGCAGATTAGTTTTTATACATATGTAACTTGTTATAATTTTGATTTTAAGTTAGATGGCTATTTAATTCAGGTTTTCTATCAGTTCTCAGAGTACCCTTTGCAATACTTGAGATATGTGACCAATGAAATTATTCTACTGAATATTAATTTAGCAATAAATTGTGATAGTTTTGGAGACATATTAATGTGAGTTTTGTAAAATCTTTGTCATACAATGGACTCAGTATACAAAATTTTTCCACCTGTCAAAGAACTCTGCAGGCTTTTGTAAAGAGGGCCTTTAATGCATTCTGGATTAAATTGAACTGGGTGTTTGATCCTTATAAAAGCATCTTATCATTGCTCGTTATGGTAGTACCAAAAACTCAAATAAACTTTAATTGTTCCTGTTCAAAATTAATTGATAGGTTATTTATCGCATAACTGATAATGGATAAGTGAATATAAAAATCTACATTGCTACTTTACTGAAATGTTCGTGTTGACAACTACCTTCTACTAATGTAATAATGGCAGCATTTAGTTAAAGGTCTTGAAAAATATTATTTGGAAACTCAAGGCCCTTGGAGGCTAGCACCTTTATATGTAATTCATTTCACAGTTCATGATTCTAGGGAAGTTGCTCCAAGTGTAGGTGAGAGGGTCTGTTAATATAAATTTGTGGGAGAGGAGGTATCACTCACAGGTGCCGGTTTTTCAAAAACACATGGGTCTTTTGGCCAATAATACAGTTTTTTTGAGTTTACAGATTTTGCTTTTGAGTTAGGATTTTACTGGTGAATCCCTGACCTAAATGCCTTATTTGTTTTAAATATTACTCAATGATGGGAGGGTCAGGATAACATAGGTTGGTTAGATTGAAGTTCTTGTTTTACAAGTGTGTTTCCCTATACTTTTGCATAGAGATCAAGAACAATACTTCAAGACATTCTAACCAACAGCCAGCAGTTCTCAGTCTTGAGTGTCTTGTTTTGCTTTTAATTTGCATTTAGAGTGTATCTTCTTCTAGCCGGGAAGTAGTACTCTCACTTCTGTAAATGGAATAGGTAAACTGTTTATTTATGTGAAAGTGTTACATGTTGGTATTATTCTGTCTGTTGGGAATTGGTAAATGAGTAAGTTTAATAAATTGATGCAACGTTGAGTCTGGTTGAACTGAATGAAAACTAAATTGTGTAGAATGATTCTGGACACTTTTTAATTAGAGGCTAATTTCAGGTCACTGAATTGTCTTACATCAGGGCATCACAGACAGGATGAACTGAAATGTAAGAATGTTTTAGATATAGTTATTTTGGTTTTAAAACTAGTTCAAAGGTTTATCTCCGTCTCCGGAGAGAACAGTGGGACAGGAATCCAGTCTTTCAGGAAGCGGTACCTTTGTTAACCCGCTCTGTATGCTTAGAACTGCAGGATGGCTCCGCTTACAAAAAGGAGTTATGTTCCTCTACTCCCTATGTAGAGTCAGGGCAGATCAGGAGAGAACATATTAATGCAAGCAATTAAAGGACAAAAGCAATATGATTTGTTAATTACTATAGGAATGTAAGATAAAGGTTAAAAAGGTACATCAGCGAAGGTTCCCCTCAATCTTGAATTGTGAAACAAGCTATAACCATGTAATTAAGCTGAACTACTTACAGTTGCTCAAATGCTTTGAAATGTTTCTTATCTCAAATCCTTTGCTGTGAATGATCTTCACTGTGCCCTATTAGCTTGTTATTTAAAGTATTTTGAAGATTTTCAGAATAGCTCAATGGCATTCTCCTGTAAGTCTCCTCTGAAGTACTCACAAGCAGAATAAATGTCCCCCCGTTGCCCTCTATTAGTACGTACTTTTATCATATAACTGTTCAGACACTTGTTTGTCTCTTCAAATTGACCTCAGTTCCCTAGAAAGCAAAGCTTTGCTCCTTCCATGTATTCTGGATCCCCTATTACTCTCAGTTCTTACTCCATTACCCCAGCCCTACTGTTTCATCTAGCTAGGAATCATCTTCCCTATACCTTCTCTTTGGGAAATCTAATTTGGTTCCATGACTTGAAGTTGCAGCCACAAACTCTTCAAGTTATTCCTCTGACTCTGATGTGATCACCTTCTTTGAGTTTTGACTTATATTCAGCTATCTACCTGACACCTCTGCTTGAGTGTTACACAGGTGTCTTTAATGCCATATGCTGAAAACTCAACTCACTTTTCCCATAAACCATATCTCCTACTTATCTTGCTGTCTAAGCCTGAATATTAGACATTATCTTTGATTCTTCTCTATTTCTTATTCTTCGCACAAAGTATCAATGGTTGTTGATAATTATACTTGACCAAAATTCATCTCCTGGATAATCATCATCATTTTTACCACCTAATGACTTTCAATATTTCCTTCTTTTTATTCACTGAATTTTAGTTGCTTCATGTATTCAATGTTCTGACTTTTTACTCATCTCATTACTGATGTATAAACTGTTCTATCAGAAAAAACTCATCTTTATATTCTTGAGCATGTCTAGTTCCTTCCTTCATTCAGTTCTCAGCTTTACTGTTGCTTGTCAAAAAGTAATACCGGACTGCCCAATCCATACTAGGCCTCACTCACCGAGCTGTTTTCTTACAGAGCATTGTATTTGTCTCCTTCTTAGCACTTACAATCTCATTATTCTATACTCATTTCTGCCTTCATTATTTAAAATTTATTCCCCCATTAGAATATAAGAACCATGAAGACAGTAATCATCTCACCACTATTTGCCATGCACCCAGCACAAAGCCAAGAAAATAGAAGCCCCACAAATATTTGCTACAAAGATAAATACATAAATTGAAAAACAATCAAGAGAAACAGCATAATCAAAAGAATAGAAGAAAAATAAACTAGAATAAACATGCTGTAATACAAGCCATAGATGAAAGCAAGTACATTTTGTTTTTAATAATTATTTTTTTTATCTATGCGCATTTTGACCTGTTGCACATGTTCAATAAATATTTGTTGAATAAATGGAAGACTTTGGATGGCAACATTTAAAGTAATTTTGAATGGCAGCATAAATGTTGGGATTAGCTTCCAAGAGTAAAGAGTAAAAATGTTGGGATTGGCTTTCTAAGAGTAAAAATGAAACTATTTTTGTCTTCCACAGACATAAGTAAGGACACTTTATTTTGTACAAAAATTCTGCTAAGTGTATTCACTGTTTTATCAGTCAATGGATAAAAGAGCTAAAAACAGTTATTTGGGTCATTGTATAAGATGATGTAATCAAGATAATGAAGAAGCCTAAAATAATTTAAAAATCAAGTTTCACTGTAATAAGTGGCTCTCCTAGAGGAGAATGGCTTTTACAGAGGAGAAAAAAGAAAATTACCCATATTTTAAACTTTGATATGTAAGTTACAAAAGCAAAAAGCAAGAATTTCCAAAAAATAAAGTATACATTTGGTGATTTAAAACGTCTATAAAGACAGGCTTTCTATCATTTCATGCAATAGTTATCTAAATAAAAACATTACAATAGTTTTGACATTTATCTCTTCTCAAAGTCTATGCTTTAGGCTAACTTCTCCTACTTAGTTTTTTTTTTTTTTTTTTTTTTTTTTTTTCCCCACTATCACCATAACAGTATGGAAGACTTTGAAGATAACTGCTGCTTTTAGGAAAAATCACATGGGAGAAAACAAAAAAGTGAATAAATAGCATGAGGAAAAAATAATCCTTTATAGTTTGGGTTTTGATTTTCAAATGGTGAAAAGGATTTTCAATCCTTAGTCTGATACTAATTTAGGAAGAATGAGAGGAATACATTTTAGATAATTAAATGTCCCTTCAATTCTGTAAGTTTCATAAACACAATATAAATACATTTCGGAAGAAAATTAATATGCAAACATGACTTAAGATGTAACCCTTACAAAAACAAATTATGTTTAATCCTGATTAAGCTATACATGTCTTAGTATAATGTGCAGTGAAGATTTCATTAAATAAGTCATTTCTTGTAACTGCTCTCAAAAAATCAAGGGCATTATTTTGCTTTTGATATGTTTAATGATACTTGTTTCATGGTGTGTTATGGAAGACACTAGGAAAAAAAAATCACTTTAGATCTCTGACACCACCATGAAATGACTCATTTCTAACTTGTGTAACAGATAGAACTCATAAGTAGTGATTTTTTGGCTATTATTAATAACAAGGTACACAAAAGTTTATTTATAAAATGAAAACTACACAATAAGGGAGGGTTTATTGTGGTATTATAAACGGTAAATTTATTATGGTAAATTGCCTCATGGAAACCTGCTTTGGAGGGGTGGGCCAACTGTCTACCTTTGAATACAGACTGTTACCCAAGTCATTTGAAACCTGTAGTCTATAAATTATAAATAGGACAGCATGAATAAACGCTTGGCTTTTCTAGAGCAGTTTTTCAACCTTGGCACTAGTAATATTTTGGACTGGATTGTGTATAACCTGTGCATTTTAGGATATTTAACAGCATCTCTGGCTTGATACCCATAGCACTGTATCCCGGTATGACAATCAAAAGTCTTTTCCAGATATCACCAAATGTCCCAGGGGAGAAATACTCCAGGTTGAGAGCCACTGCTTTAAAAAAGAATCGCTGAGCAACTCAAGTAGCCACTTAAAATGAACATGTCCTAAAGCCCTCCCTCTTGGAAAACTTTTGAAAATAGGGTTGTTTCTTACCCGTGCCAGGGCAGTTACCCGTCATGGAGCCCCTAGTGAAATAGCTGTCTTTGTCTAATGTAACAAACCTCAGCTACTCTGCTCAGGAACGCACTACCAGAAGTGACCAATTCTTCTTCTCTACAAATATCGTAGAGCTCAAGTTAGGAGAACTTTATTTTTCACCTTCTTTTCTAATCCCTAAAGTAGATTGAGTTGGCAACCACATTTGTTTATTTAACGTAAGTTTTTTTGTTAATACACACATTATTAGATAAATAAGTCTACTCTTATTGATTGGCAAATTGGTCCCCCATCCACAGAGGGCAAAGAGAGATTGAAAAAAGAGGCAGAGCATTCTAGATTGGGAGGTGGCAGGTTTAATAAGGAATGGAATTTTCTTATGAGCCTTGTCTTGGGCAGCTGCAAAATGAGTAAATCTCTGCCACCATGAGACTGAATCTTAAAATTTAATATAGATGTCTTAACTGGTTTTATTCACATATTCAGTCTGGATGCATTCACCATCATCTTACTCTCAAGGGCTGAATCTTTGAAATGGTTGCTAATGTGGGAACAGTGGACAGGATGTACATTTCAAGGACAGGGGAGGGGTGAAGAGCCTCTGATTACCCACATCCATCTCTCTGGTAAAAGGCAATCATGTCCTTTTGATGGCTGCCTCCCACAGCTTTGTTTCGTCTTTGAAGTTGAAAGATCAATCTTTACCCAGTTTCCTATTAAAGACCCTGTTTGTTAATAAACCATACTTATTTACATTTTGCATCTATGTAAAAGACCAGGGTGTTGTGTCCTTCAGTCACCTAAATGATGTCTGAGAATTGTGATCACAGGTCACCATAGGTCCAAAGTTTCTGCCCTGGAGAAAATAATAAATAGAAACAGTATATAATCCCAGCAGCAGATGAGTCAGCCACCTTCAGACATGGCTGACAGATGGGGTAGGTTGACAAGCAGGCTAACTCAAATCTTATCCTTCACCACTGCTAAACAAGCAATCACAGCTCTGGATCTGGAGAATTTTCCAGACAAGTTAAGAAATCCACATTCAGGCATAGGGCACGAGTAGTGAAATTAATATCTGGATATCATTTGGCATTTAATTTTTTAGGAAAAAAACTATTGAAATAACTCTGCCAATCCTTGTTTGTTGGTATTGCACCAGTTATTTTGTGCTGAATAGAAGAACAATCTAGAAATTGAACTTGAAAGGATAGCCATTTACTTAGCTCAATGTTTTGTGGGTTGACTAATTGAGCTGGACTCAGCTGGATGGTTCTTCTACTGGTGTAAACTGAACTCATTCATGCATTTCTGATCATTTGCAGGTTAGGCAATTCAGATTCTAAGGGTTGGCTGGCTGTAAGCTGGGATAATAAGAGCAACAGGTCACATGTGTCTCATTAAACAAGGAGCTAGACTGTGCCTGTTTACATGGAAAAACAGAAGGTATAAAGTGTCCTAAATCCAAAGCTGAGACTATCCATAACATTTTTGATAGGAGATACTGTAAAACATTTTGATTATTTTTATATTTTATCATAAATGCTCATAATTTTGTTCATTTTGTTTAAAAATAATTAAATTTGGTAGTTTTAAGAGGGGAAAATACCATCCATTAATGTTAGTAGGACTTAAGACAATGGAGCTATGGAATTTATGATATAAAAATTGTAGAACATTTATAAATTACTCTCTATTCCCTGGAAAAGGGAACTGTTTTTGTTTTTCAGTTTTTGGTTTTTGATTTTTTTAATTGACTACCAGTTCTTTTCTGTTCTTATATTGTTACCCCTATTTATTTCTCCCACCCAAATTCTTGATAATTTGAATGTCTTCTGACAGTAGAACAAACACAATATTTATCTTTTATGAAACTGAATAAATATTTTACTATATACTCTTACAGTTTCTTGTAGAAGTTATCTATAGATTCATTTCCTTTTAGAGAGAATCATGATTTAATTAGTGTGCTCAGTATCTTTGAAAAAAATATGTTTTTTTGGTTCATATTCAGATGACAGATGCTCTGAGGCTATATAACTATATAACATTCTCTCTGCTGTGTCGACAATTATAAGCACTTTGTAAGGCTAATTTCCATAAATTTTAAGATAAAAACAAAATAATTACATCATTATGAGTGGAATCTGCATATTTGCAAACATACAATTCACATGGAGATTTTACTTATAAAATGATCAAATTATTTGTATAAAGTTATAGATTTAGAAGTCATTAAATTTGCTGATCTATGATCATGTATTACATACTTTTCTCTTGAAGAGATAAGATATATCTACAAAGACAATATAATTATAAGGTTATAAGTCAAAGAAAAAAGACTTATGCATAAAGAATCAAACAACACTAGAAATGAACAAGAAGGGGAATGATTCAGGGTAGTAAAAAGATAATGTCAAGCAATGTATGGATTCCCACCTCCTCCCTTCTTTCATGGTTTTGTTTGCTTTTACTCATTTTAGAGTAATGTGCACAATAAAAGAAACCCATATTCTATCCCTGAATCCTCAGATATGCTTTGAAAATAACCATGGTTTAAAGTAGGGAATGCAACGTGATCAGATTACTTGAACTCAGATCTGGTCGTATCCCACATTTACCAATGGAGATGAGTTGGGTAAGTCTCACTGACCCACATTTTCGTCAACAGTAGATTGAACTTGATGAGAGCTACCTATTGTGAACAATGTAAAATTGGACTTTATTAAAAAATTATAATATTTACTGAATAATGCAATAGTCCAATACATGGTAGATGCTTAACAATTATGAATTATTATCTTGGGGGACTGTGCACTAACCACAAGAAACAACATTTCACAGACAAGCTAAATTGGCATTGAAGAGCAAGGCTCCTGATTTTCAGTTAAAGATGGTAGAATAGGAAGATCCAGAGCTCACTCATAGGAAAACTACAGCTACATATAGAACAGCTATCTCTGAGAAAGATCTGAAGACTAGCAGGACCAGATTTTCCACAACTATGGATATAAAGAAAGCTACGTTGAAATGAGTAGGATGGTCAGAGACTCAATTGAGGCAGGCACAACCCTACGTCCCTTTCCCCGTGTGGTGACCCACAAGTGAGAAGGATGCCATAAGCTCAGAGGTCCCACCCTGTAGACAAGAGGTTTCAGCCCCAGTCTGGGGGACCTGAACTGGAAAGGGCTTATGTCTGGGAGAGCCAAAGGGCTATACAAACTAAAGTTGCACTCCTTCCAAGTCCCAAAGCAGAGGCAGCAGTTTGAAAAGCACCTAGGTAATACGTGAAGGTAACACATTGACTAATTTTAGGGTGTATGTTGGAGGGGCAGGGGACTGTTCCAACTTTCTCCAGGGATAGAAGTGCTGGTAAGTGCCACTTTTTTCCCTTTCTTTATTCTCCATACACCTATCTGGTCTGACACTGACAGGCACTATTTCTGACACTCTTCATTAACCTTGCTAACACAGTTCACCCCACAGTGCCATTTCCCTGAGGACCCACCCTAGCTGGCACCCCTCCAAAGTGATCCATGATTTGCCACATCTAGTGGGAAGCCTCAGTCATCACTGATATCCCCCCAAAGACGCCCCTGGCTCACCATACCTTGTGGGTAGTCTCAGTTGGCACTAGCGCACAACAGTGTGCAACAGTTAAGGTTGGGTCTCACAGCCAGCTACACTGGAGGCCTGTCCTGCACACCATCAAACCCAGGAGCCAGCTGCATCCGGGCCAGGGGTACAGGAGCAGGGGGCTGCCCTGCACACCCACGTACCCACACCATTTGTGGCCAGGGCTCACAGCCAGCTGGCCAGAGACCAGCCTCACATGCCAGTATGTACATAGCACTTGTGGTCCAGCTACAACAGGATATCTCAATAGTCTGCACAGGGAACTTCTGCAGAACCTGGCTCTGGTGACTGGGTGGATTGTACCACTGGGACCCACAGGACACCTTCTACATAAGGGAACATTTTCAATACCAGAAAACATAGCTTATCTACCTAATACATAGAAACAGACAGGCAACATGAGCAGAAAAAAGAATATGTTCCAAACAAACAAAATGCCAAAACCCCAGAAGAAGGGAACAAAAAGTTAAACTAAATAGAAATAAGCTATCTACCAGATAGAGTTCAAAGTAATAGTCATAAAGATACTCATCAAACTCTGCAGAACAATGGTCAGCACAATGAGAACTTCAACAAAGAGATAAATAATGTAAAAAAAGAACCAATCAAAACTGAAGAACATAACTGAAATGATAAATACACTAGAGGGACTCAAGAGCAGATCAGATGATGTTGAAGAATGTCCGAGCTATCAGGAAGACAGGATAGTGGAAATCACCCAATTAGAAGAGCAAAAGGGGGAAAAAAGAATTTAAAAAATGAGGATAGTATAATGGAAATTTGGGATAGCATCAAGCATACTGACATTCACATTAGAGGGGTCCAGGAAGGAAAAGAGGAAGAGATGGAAAACTTATTTGAAGAAATAATGGCTAAAAACTTCCCTAACCTGGGAAAGGAAACAGACATCCAAGTCCAGGGAACAAGGAGAGTCCCAAGGAAGATGAACCTAAAGAGTCACACCAAGACACATGATAATTAAAATATCAAAAGTTAAAGATAAAGAGAGAATATTAAAAGCAGCATGAGAAAAACAACTAGTTACATACAAGGCAAGGCATCCCCAATAAGAGTATAAGCTGATTTTTCAGCAGAAACTTTTCAGGTCAGAAGAGAGTGGCACAAAATATTCAATGTGATGAAAAGTGATAACCTATAATCTAACCAGCAAGGTATCATTCAGAACTGAAGGACAGTTTCCCAGACAAGCAAAAGCTAAAAGATTTAATCACCACTAAACCAGCATTACAAGAACTGTTAAAGGGAATTTTTTAGGCAGAAAACAAAAGGCCAAACTAGGAATAAGAAAATACATGAACAAAAAATATCTCACTAGTAAAGGCAAACATATATAGTAAAACTAGTAGACTAACCCCTTGTAAAGCCAGTATGAAAACAAAATGGAAATAAGTACACGTGTATTAATAATTACTTGAAATGTAAATGGACTGAGAGCTCCATTCAAAAGACAAAGGATGGCTGAATGGCTCAAAAACAAGACTCCCACATAAGCGCCCTACAGGAAACTTACTTAATATCAAAAGATATATACAGACTGAAAGTGAAGGGATGGAAAAAAGATATTCTATGCAAATGGAAATGAAAAAAAAAAAAAGCTGTGGTAGCAATACTTAGACAAAATATTCTTTGAAACAAATACTGTAACAAGAGACAAGGGTATGACCTAATGATAAAGGGATAAATCCAACAAGAAGATTAAACATTTGTAAACATCTATGGATCCAAAACAGGAACACCTAAATACATACAGCAAATATCAATAGACATAAATGGAGAGATTGACAGTAATACAATAATAGTAGGGGACTTAAACATCCCACTTATATCAATGGATAGATTATCTAGAAAAAGACAACAAGGAAACATTGGTCCTAAGTGACATATAAGAGAAGATGTACATAATAGATATGTGTAGAATTTTCCATGCAAAAATAAAATACACATTATTTTCAAGGACATATGAATGTTCTCCAGGATATATCACATGTAAGGCCACAAAACAATTCTCAATAAATTTAATAAAATTGAAATCATACCAAGCAATATTTATGACCACAATAGCATGAAACTAGATATGAATTATAAGATGATCACTAGAAAAAAATGTGGAGACTGAACAACATACTACTAAACAACCAATGGTGAAAAAATCAAAGAGGAAATAATAATAATAATAATAAATACTGTGAGACAAATGAAAATGGAAAAAACATTACTAAATCTATGGGAAATAACAAAAACCTTTCTAAGGGAGGCTGACATCAAGAAATAAGAAAATGCTTGAATAAACTAACTTTGCACCTAAAGGGACTAGGAAAAGAACAAACACAGCCCAAAGTTAGTAGAAGGAAGAAAAAATAAAGACCAGAACAGAAGTAAATATAATTGAAGTTGGAGAACTCACTCTCCCTGATTTCAAAATATGCTATAAAATTATAGTAATCAAAACAGTATGGTACTGGCACAAAAGCATATACAGATCAATGGACCAGAATAGAGAGTCCAGAAATAAATCCACACTTATATAATCAATTAAATTTACAACAAAGGAGGCAACAATATACAATGGAAAATAGTCTTCAATAAATCGTGTTGGAAACTCTGGACGACTTTCTTACATCATATAAAATAATAAACTCCAATAAAGACTTAAATAAAGGAACTGAAACCATAAAACTCCTAGAAGAAAACACAGGCAGCAAACTCTTTGATGTCCGTCTTGTAAATATATTTTTGGATATGACTCCTTGGGCAGGGGCAACAAAATAAAAAAATAAATGAAATAAAAATAAATGGGTCTACATTACACCAGAAAGTTTTTGCACAGCAAAGGAAACCATTCAATGAGACAAAAAGTCCACTTACTGAATGGAGGAAGATATTTGCAAACGATATATCTGATAAGATATTAATATCCAAAATAAATAAAGAACGTATACAACTCAACATCAAAAAAACAAATAATCCAATTGAAAAATCAGAAGATCTGAATAGACATTTCTCCAAGAAAAGATAAGCAGATGGCAAACAGACACGAAAAGGTGCCCAACTTCACTAATCATCAGGGAACTAACAAAGGTAAAATACTACAATGATATCACTTTTTGACGATAGTCAGAAAGGCTATCATCAAAAAGACAAGAAACAAGTGTCGGTGAGGATGTCGAAAAAGAAAATGGTTGTGCACTGTTGGTGGGATTGTAAATTAGTGTAGCCCTTATGGAAAATATTATAAAGATTCCTCAAAAAATTATAAATAGAACTACCATACAATTCAGCAATTCTAATTCTTGGCATTTATTCTAAGAAAATGAAAAAGTAAATAAATAAAAGATAAATATACCCTATGTTCATTGCAGTATTCTTTATAACTGTGATATGGAAGCAGCCTAGGTGTCTGTCCATTGACAGATGAATGGATAAAGAAGTAGTATATGTATATAAATATATAGCTACATACATATATAGACATATGTATATATGTAAATATACATGTATATGTCTATATAGAGAGATATATAAATATATACACAATGGAATATTACTCAGCCATAAAAAAGACTGATGTCTTGCCATTTGCGACACCATGGATGGAGCAAGAGAGTATTATGCTAAGTGAAATAAGTCAGAGAAAGACAAATACTGTATTGTTTCACTTATATGTGGAATCTAAACTAAACAAACAAAACAAAATAAACAGAGTCATAGATATATAGAACAGACTAATAACTGCCAAAGGGCTGAGCAATGGGTGGAATGAACAAAAAAGGTGAAGGGGATTAAGAAGTACAAACTTATAACATAAATAAGTCATAGGGGTATAATGCTTAGAGAATGCAGTCAATAATATTGCAATAACTTTGCACAGTGACAGATGGTTATTAGACTTCTTGTGTTGATCATTTTGTAAGGTATATAAATGTCAAATAATTATATTGTACACCTGAAAATAATATAATATTGTATGTCAATATTTTATATATATACATATATATACACCTATATATGCATGTGTGTATATATACATATATATACACACATATACACACATATATACATATATACATATATATACATATATATACACACACACACATATATATATATATATATATATATATATATATATATATATATATATATATATATATAAATTAAACAGAGCTTCACCCCCCTCCCCCAAAAAAAGGTATTGCCTTTTTGTGAAAAACCACCCTCTATTCTGTCTCTGGAATACATGAAGATTTTTAAATATTTATAGTAAGTAAAACATAGGAGGTCTGACAGTTAAGTTCACTAACTTGTTGCAACGTTACTAACCCTTTTGATATCAGAGGAATTATTCATTATTAATTTGTACCAACTGGACAAATAGTTAACCAAGTTTACTGTTTGGAAATGCTGAAAAGGCTTTGTGAAAGTTAGATGACTTGAACTTTTCACCAACAATTCATGGCTCTTGCATAACGACACTAGACCAGCTCACATAGCACTGTCTGTGAGGGGGTTTTTAGCCAGTAAACAAATAACTGTATTGGAACACCCTCCCTATTCATCTGATCTGGCCCCCAATGACTCCTTTCTCTATCCAAACATAAAAGAAATATTGAAAGGAAGACATTTTGATGACATTCAGGACATCAAGCATAATATGACGACAGCTCTGATGGCCATTCCAGAAAAAGAGTTGCAAAATTGCTTTGAAGGGTGCTTTGAAGGGTGGACTAGGCACTGGCGTCAGCGCATAGCTTCCCAAGTCGAGTGCTTAGAAGGTGATTATAGTGATATTCAGCAATGAGGTGTGTAACACTTTTTCTAGGATGAGTTCAAGAACTTAATTGTCTGACCTTTGTATGTCTAGTAGATACTTGAAAATTCATTTTATTACGTATTTCCTTTGAGCAAATGTGGCTGGATTGCTTAAAATTCCAGGGAAACCAATGATTTTCAGTTGAATATTGCTTATATTTATGTGCTTTTGACAATATCATGAGTTAAAATATTAGTGTAAAGTTGATTCAAATAAAGAAAAAAAATAATTAAAAGGCTAATCAGTATTATTGACAGCAACACAAACTATAGTTTTATGATTCACACAGTAATTATTTAATAATTCTTCTCATAACATGGTTAAGGGAAATGAAGCCAATAATTACAATGCATAGAACTATTAGGAATGTTTCATATGTGTTGACACACATCCCTGATTTTAATATAATAGTGTTGGAAATTAGGAAATATTAAATTATAATTTCAATTTGGTAGATTTGTAATACATTGTTTCAAAAATAAATTACTCACACTATTTTTCAACTCAGTACACATTCTGTTGTACCAAACATGTTAAATCCTTATAGAAAGTAAATAAAAGGTTGTTACGTATCCTCTCATTATAGAGACAGTGGTTAGGTAAGGGAGGGCAAGTATCCTGGTAAAAAGATAAAGGATTAGTCACTGCCTCTAGGAAGTACCTACTCCAATGCAGAAATCAGATAGGTGTCAGATGATGACAAATCATTAATATCCATTAAATTTGAATCATTCAATTCTTGTCCTTATGACAAGAAACCTATGTCTCAGTTACTTTTTCCTCTTGTTCATTAGGACTGGAACTATCTCCTGTCCACATCTTTATTCATTAACGATTTCAGAATTTAGTTCCCACATTGATTCCTTTGGACATCTTTCTCTGACTCCACTGAGGACTGTGGCTTATATCTGTGTCCAGACACTATGTTAAACTTCCCATAAGACATATGATATTGGAGTATAGTGTGTGTTTAGGTACGTTTAACTTTTTTTTTTTTTAATTATCTTTGGGATAATATCACTACCTTGGAGAAAGTGCTCTATTAGCCACCAGTTGCAATTATCATAAAATTCAAATCATGTTTACACAGCCAACTTGAGCTCATATTGTTTCCTCCCCTCATTGTCCCTCATATAGTCCTTTGTTGTTTTCTTCAGTTCCACTAACATTTTTCTTTCATTTCTTCTTTCCCTGTCTCTTCCTTCCTCCCTTCGTCCCTTCTTTCTTTCTTCTCTCTCTCTCTCTCTCTCTCTCTTTCTTTCTTTCTTTTCTTTCATTTCCATGAGTCCTTCAAAAACTCCAAACCACTATCCACTTTGGAAATTTGTACAGTATTTCCTCTAAGCCTGCAATGCTCTTCTTCTCATATTGTCATGGCTTAAAATGTAATACCCTAAGGGAAGTCATTCCGGACACTTGTGAAGAAGCCATGAAAACTTCCTCAAGTCATTCTCTATTCCACTGCCCCATTTTCTTCTTTACCAATATTTTTTCATGTACTAAAATTGCTTTATCTTGAGTGTCTCTCCATTAATTAGAAAGTTTAAGTTCTTACATGGCAAGTTCCCCAGACCCTTTGTAATTGAATAAATGCTCAATGAATACATATATATTTTCTTTTTTTTAAATTTATTGGGGTGAAAATTGTTAGTGAAATTACATATATAATTTCAAAAAAATGTATACAAGTGGACACTTTGGTCAAGCAGTAGCTCGCCATAATCAGAAGTGTCTGGACGCTGATGGTAACCACTTTGAGCACCTCTTATAACTGACAAAGTCAAACGTGACTGTTATTCACCTTTTTTTTATCGGTATATATTATTACAATTTTAATACAGTTTTCCTTTCTTAAAATGTGTATACTTTTTTTGGCCCCCTCTGTACATGTATATATTATATTTCTGAGTGTCTTTACTTCACCCTCCATCATAACAACACTCTGTGTTACACATCACTTCTGGTAAATGGCAATTTCTGTCAAATAAAAACATTATGTATGGCGTGTCCTCATCCACCTTATTCACTGGATCTGGCACCGTGCAGTTCTGGTTCTTCCCCAAAGTCAAAACAACCATGAAAGGAAAATGTTTTGAATCGAGATTCAGGACATCAAGGCAGTGCACTAGACACACTAACAAAAGAGGACTTCCAGAACTGCTTCAGAAAGTGGCAAGAAGGATGAGATTAGTGTGTTTGAAGTGTGTGTGTGAGGGGGAATGGCATTTTGAGGTGGATTAATGGCTGTAACAATTTTTTTTTTAATTTAAACATTTGGCATATTTTTTATTTCATGTCATATGTATGTCATATGTGTGTCATATGCATATATATGACACACATATGACATACACACGTATATATAGTGTGTGTGTGTGTGTGTGTGTGTATATATATATATATATATACACTAACCTTTTGAATCAATAGATGAACAAATGTATTCATATGAGTTGGAAGGGGAATAGGGAGACACTGTGAATCCTTATGTCACACTTACTTCTTAAACAAAGAATAGGTAGTTCGTCTCACAGAACATACCTACTGGGAAGTCAATGTTACACTCCCCTATGTGTGTGGGAAGGAAGTTTATAATCACTTCACTAAATGGCTTGCTCAGATTTCTTTTATCCTAAAAATGTTTAGATAGCTGCTGTGCTGTGTATCAAAAAAAAGAGATAGAGAAAACTGCCTACTGCTTGGTTTATTGCCTTTCAAGTCACTTACATTTTTCAATTTAAATCTGAGAGATAATCAATACACTGGGATGTATTCCAGGTGTGTTTTTAAGACAGCAAACTGCAAATGTGCTATGACCTGCGATTGAAAAAAAAAAGTGTGGTGGAGGGGGTTATCAGTAAATTTCAGTGACATCTCTGAGCAGAAGTAGCAGGATGAATTCTGAAAGCTGGGAATACAGCTTTTTCAGTTGGGGCATTCTAAGCTTTAGGCAGTTTCTGTTTTTCGTCTTCCAAAAATATTAAAGGATCTTATCAAATGTAATTCACCATTCTTACAGTAATTTTGTTTTATTTATTTACCATGGCTGATTCTACTAAAGCTTGAGCTAACCACACTGCAAAGAAATCATTTTGAACGGAGATGCAGTAAATTACTGCAAGGTATAGGTCAACATAGTGGCTGAAAAAGTATCTATTTTATATAAGTAACAAATTATACACTAGGAAAATTGGATTAACTTTCTACAGGAAATATAAAGTGTTATTTTAGCTACCTGCTCAGACGTTTTCCGAATAATAAAATTCATTTTGAAAAAAATTATTGTGCATAGTCCTGCTCTTCTTTTCTTCAAACTTCTTAGGCTTTTTATGAAGCTTTTCTATCAGCTTCATTATAGTCTCCTTTTGATTCATTCACTCATCAATAAATGTTTATTATGAAATTACCAAATACCAGGTACTCATCTACAGCAGTGAATTAAACAAGTCCCTAGCCTCACAGAACTTACTTTCTATAGGAAATCATTAGCTGGCTTTTAAAAGCACTGATTATATTTCAGCATTCTTTTAGTGCTTTGGTGGACACTATTGTTAATATAATTTCCCGTTTGAAAAACAAGGGAACTAAACCTCAGGCATGTAAATCAGTTTTTTCAAGATCATCAAGCTAGTAAGTATTAAAAATGAGATTGAAACATAGATAGTTTGTGTTTCTATGTGTTTAGCTATCATGTTATTTTGCCCTTTTAGAATGGACTTTTCCAATACTTTTGTCTATGATATTCTTATGCTTCCTTGGGTTATTAAATAAATATTTTAACTATAAAAATAATAAGCAACTTCTAGGAAATTTGGAAAATATAGAAAATACTCATATTAACACCAGTTATAACCATTATTTTCTAAATATTCTTATATGCTTCAATTAGTAAACACTTGCAATCATAGTACATGAGCAAAGCATTTCTTCCCTTTTTTTCATTTTACACTTATATTTTTTTCCATAATGTTACACTGAGTTCATAATAATCACTTTTAGAGGCTGCATAGATGTGCAATGCCTTGATGTATCATGATATATTTAACACTCTCATTGGAGATATTTTACTTCATCGAAGGAAAAAAAAAACAAAACTGCAATTTTATCACATTAAAAAAGCATTTGGGAATTTCAATTTCAATAAAATTAAACATATAAAAATTATTTGACATCTTTATGGTTTTCCCTGTACTATGATCTGTCTCTAAAAAAATGTACTTCAACAAGTGTTTCTTGTATCCTGCCTTTTATCACTCCCTTCCGTAGGTCTTAAGGATGTGGAATTTGCAAGAAACAGTCTCTAAATTCAAGAAGTTCTGAATCCAGCCTGGGGCAACAGAAATCCAAAACAATGTGAGAGATAGCAACATACAAGAAAACAGCTAGTTTAGTAATATGGTGCTGATGAAAATGGGTTGGACAGAAAGGGCTTCTGGACAAGATAACGTCTACACAGAAATCAGAAAGAGAGGTAGAATTTGGTTGTTTGGGATAATGTATTTGTCTACTGAGGTTGCCATAACAAGATGCCATCAACTGGGTGCTTAAACAACAGACATTTACTTTCTCGTAGTTCCAGAGGCTGGAAGTCTAAGATCAACAAGCCAAGAGATTAGTTTCTGGTGTGATCTCTCTTCCAGGCTTATAGATGGCCACCTCTCACTGTGTCCTCACAAGGCCTTCTTTGTATGTAGGCTCAGTGAGGAGTTCTGTTATCTTTCCCTCTTCTTATTAGGACACAAGTGCTACTGGATTAGGGACTCACCTTATGACGTCATTTAACAAAATTACCGCCCTATCTTCACATGCAGTCACATTGGGTGTTAAGGCTTCATATGAATTTTAGGAAGACATAATTCAGTCCACATAGATGAAGAGGAAAAAGGTAGAGATGAGTGACAGATAAGAAGTACAGAGAAGGGAAATGTATAGATAGATAGATAGATAGGATTAATTAGTAAATTCTCTGTTTAGAAAATAGTTTTCATTTTTTTTAATTTACAGAGGAGAGATAAGAAACTACTATAATAACTGCATATTATCTAAGACGAGATCAAATTGAAACTTCCAACAAAATTAACAAGCAGAATTGGAATAAGTCACTTAAAACAAGACAGGAAATCAGTTGTTTAACAGCATTTAAGATTTTTTAGATTTGCTTCTAGTCGGAGTCAAACATGAATAAGTATCTTCATTGAGTATAAATTCATTTATCACTCAATTTATACATTGAGTATAAATTCATTCTGAATAATCCGATCATAATGTTTCTGCAAAGATAATTAAAAAATTGTGTTTATAAAACGTGAGAGAAGAGAATATGTAGAGAGAAGAAAATTGTTGAAAAAAATGCATACCTCCAACGGAGGTCTCTAAAGAAAATCAATTCAAACTATGTCAGGAGCAGAAGGTTGGAATAAGATTATAGACACGGGTTCTTCTTTTGGCTAATATCTGGATAAATTTGATTAGATTGATGAAGTGAAAAGATGAAATTTACCTTAAACATATTATCTTATAACATTTTATAAATATTTTGGAAGACTGTTTTTTGACATATGAAATTTCTTAGCATGTTGAGGGAGACAGATTTGCATAAAAGCTTCCTTTGTAGACCGGCAATACAGGTTAATATGACAGTAAATTTTTTACGTATTCTCAGAGAATAAAATTATTTTAAATAAAATTTTAACGCTTTGATTTATTAAACAACTGGAGGTGGTAACCTGTAATAGACTAATCTATTATGAATTATGAAATTATGAATACAGCTCGACTTAAACATCTGTGGTTCAAAGAAATTACATGGAATTATTTATCGGTGCCATTTCCTTTTTCTGCTTTCCTTAATTACATTTGATGAATGGGGTTGGCATATATTTGTCATTAAATAGGGACTCAAGTCTGTGCCAAAACATATGGCTCAGGGTTTAAAAGTTAAATTACATGAATATTTATGAATACACTGTCAAACATCCAGAAATTCTAAAATATTTGAATAATTGAGATTTGGTGTTCAAAATGATAGAATGAGGAAACGTTGGATTTAAATTTAAAATAACTACCAGTTCTTAAGTTATTAAACACTAGATTGTGCTAAGAGCTTAAACTCCCACATTCAACTGTTCAAACATTTGATAAATCAGGATAGCGTAACTCACTGAAATCATACCAGTTATAAGTTGTGAAGCCAGAATTTGATACAAAATATGTCTGATTCAAGACTCCAAGCCTATCCTTCTTCACCTGCACTATTGGAAAAAATATACTGTGTCCTCCATAACTCATACCACTGTTTTGAAGTTCAAATATAAGAGTCAAAATAATTTGTAAATTGTAACATATAAATAGTTGTAAAATTATTTCTTTAGGTGTGGCTGATTTACCCATTCCATTCTCTGTATTAGCTGTCTGCACAAGAAACACAAATAAGGCTAAGAGGAAGGTTAATGAAAAGCCAGGTGGGTTAGTTCGTTTGTGACGTGCCACCGACACTGTATCCATAGCCGTCATGGTGGGAACCCCTTACTCAATCCCTACATAAAATCATAAGCTAAAAGCTTTAGTAAAGGGAAGGGCCCCCAATGAGTGGCATACAAATTTCTTTGTACACCATATGTTAAATGAGAACAAAACAAAATTTCTGGAAAAGTCTGACAAACCAATGAACTGGTGGTCCCTGAACTGGTGGTGTCATGGCTCATTCTCATGGTTTAGAACAAAGAGGACTGCAGACATAGTGCTGTGAGAGAGACAATATTTTATTTTATTGGACTTTATTTTATTGTATTTATTGGAATTGATGGATTAGGGTAGGTATTGTGCAGATCAACTCTCTTTTACTCTTATTTTTATACCTTAATCAACTGGTTTGAGCCATTTCACACAAGATATTTTCGAGTCTGAATGTTGGTTCCCCTCCTTCAGTAATGTAAGTTCAGCCTAACTAGCAGTTAAACCACACTCTCCAATCAGAGCCAGGTCAACTGAGATTTCCTTTAGGTCCAACTTCAAGTACAAAGTCTCTCTCTATATATCTATATCTACACCTATATCTGTATCTGTATCTGTATCTGTATGTATATCTATATCTATATGTATTCTATAATTTTGATTTGGGGCAGCCCAATAAATATCAACCCTATTTCCCCATCAGATTTGTAACCAATTGAGATATACTCAGGATTCAGAGAAAAAGTAAATGGAAATAGAAGCTTTATTATGCAAAAGAGAATCAAAGGATATTTTGTAAACATGTAGAATCAAGGGGCTCTATGGTAACAAACGAGATGATATGTGCTTGGTCACAAGCAACTCATGGATAATGCTAGACATATAGAGAGGGCTGGCACTTTTATTTTTTCATTAACTATATGACCAAAAATTGTGTCATACAGTCAGTCATAACTGAGATGAGGAAGGAAATGGATTGAGTATTCATGCCCACGTCTGGATCCCAAACTACCAATGAGAGAATCCATTTTCCTTTAAGAAATGATTGAGAGGGTAGAGATAAACAACAGTGATAGTTTATTGATGTTTCTTCATAAGGGAAACATGAAATAAGAAGAAAAGAGACACATACAAATACTGAACTAAGATTTAGTACCTAACGGGTTCTGTTTTAACCTTTTTACCTATATGTATGCTGAAAGTAAGTCTTTTTTTTTCTTTTTTTTTTTTTTTTCCTGAGACATGGGACCATCCTCAAAAATAAGATTCTAGATCTGTGGTGGTGGAAACGCCGTTGGTATCCTCAGCTACAGAGAAGCAGAGGATCCCAAGATGGAGCAGAGAACATAAAAGCCAGAAGGTGGGCTCTTTCCCTGTGTCCCACAGCTGATCTCTCCCACGAAGGGGGCAGCCAGTTGGGCTCTCGGTCAGACAAAGGACCCAAACTCCATACCTGGGCCCCATCCCCCACTCTTCCAATCCTATCCCCGCCCTTCCAGAGATTTAAACTGGCCCGTGAATTGAGGAGTAGTGTCAGATTACAGAGGAGCCTTAGTGCTCAGGCTCTGGGAAGACCAGCATGCAGCTCTGACTCAAGGAAGAAGCTGGGAAGAGTGTGATTTTTGCTGGGCTAGGAGAGAAGAGACTCCTCCACCCCCACCCACCACCTTTTCTGGCCTGTGGGAAGAGTGTGACATGGATGGGCTGGGAGAGAGAAGACTCCTCCATCCCCAGCACCCACCCTTTTTGGCCTGCCTAGGACAGGGCAATTACAACTGTGGAGGCACTCTCAGGGATCAGCAGTAGGAGGCAGACACAGCACTGGGCTTTCAGCAGCTCAGAAATCTCCCGACTGCCCCCCCCCCCACACACACACGGAAGAAGTGCCCTAAGACTCAGGAGAACGGGACACAGGGCTGATGGTGCTACTCTCAGTCTGCATAGGTGAAGGCAAGGGCAGAAACTGTGCTGGCTTTATAGAAACTATCACCCAGACCCCTCAGCCCCACACATCTAAATCTGCAGTACCAATGTCACTCTGGGCACCAGGTGACCGGCTCTGCCTGCACAATAAATACACAAAGGACTCTTTGGTACAGGAGAGGACAACCTGGAGATTACTTGGTGGGCTTAAGCCAAGACGAGCGCTGCTTTTGTTTGTTTGTTTTTGTTTTTGTTTGTTTTGTTTTATCTTTATATCTTTGATATCTTTGCCTGTGTTGAGTGTGGGTTGTCCATTGTTTTTACATGTGAATGTATTTGATTTTTTTCTTTTTTGTTGTTGTTGTTGTAGTTGTTGCTGTTGTTATTTGCTTTGTTCTGAAATTGACCTGTTCTTACACCAGGTCCCAGCTTAAGAGATACAAGATTCAACACACCCAGAGGCCAACTCCAGACCAAACCAGAGTACTACCAGGTTTGACCTACAAGTGACACACCCAGAGGGAATTCTCTACAGGCACAAGAGTTCATATAGGCCAAATCACATTTAAGCAGTCAAACCTCATGCAACAGAACACACTGCGGTGGGCAGAGCCAAGTCTCACAACTAGTCAGCCTAGGAGTTAACCACACCTACTCACAAATGAAAAGCAATTAAAGATCTTCTTTAACAGGACAATATACACAATGCAAGAATCACCTTTGGAGCACACACAGAGGAGAAGAAGGAAGTAGTGCAAGTCAAATATAAGGACACATACTATATAAGATAACCAAGCAAGAAATAAGAAATCTAGGGGATGTACCTAATACATTGAAGCAAACACAGAGAGTCAGCCAGAATGGGGAAACAAAGAAACATGTCCCAAATAAAAGAACAGAATAAACCTCCAGAAATGGAACCAAATGAAACAGAGGTAACCAACCTGTCAGAGACAGAGTTCAGAACACTGGTGATAAGAATGTGTAAGGAGCTTGGAGACGACATAAAGAAGGATGTAGAAATCATAATGAACAACCACTTAGAAACAAAGAACACGATTAATGAAATAAAGAACTCACTAGAAGGAATTA
Source organism: Rhinolophus hipposideros (assembly GCF_964194185.1). NCBI lineage: Eukaryota > Metazoa > Chordata > Mammalia > Chiroptera > Rhinolophidae > Rhinolophus > Rhinolophus hipposideros. Next base: position 90,536,771 of record NC_138047.1, on the reverse strand, counting down.
ACAGCAGGTTAGATGAAGCAGAGAATCAAATCAACGACTTAGAAGACAAGTTAGCAGATCACCCAAACAGAAAAAAAAAAGCCAAAAGAATAAAAAACAATGAAGATGGTTTAAGAGACCTCTGGGATAACATCAAGCGCAACAACATGTGCATCATAGGAATACCAGAAGATGAAGAGAGGAAGCAATGGATTGAGAACATATTTGAAGTAATAATATCTGAAAAGTTCCCTAACCTGATGAAGGAAACCAACATACAAGCCCAGGAAGTGCAGAGAGTTCCAACCAGGATAAATCCAAGCAGGGTCCAAAATGAGACACATTATAGTTAAAAGAGCAAAGGCCAAAGACAAAGAGAGAATCCTAAAAGCAGCAAGAGAAAGACAGAGGGTTACATACAAGGGAACTCCCATAAGACTATCAAATGACTTTTCTACAGAAACATTGCAGGCCAGGAGGGAGTGGTAAGAGATACTCAACGTAATGAAAAACAAAGGCCTACAACCTAGATTGCTTTATCCAGTAAGGCTATCATTTAAAATTGAAGGAGAGATAAAGAGCTTCTCAGAAAAGAATAAGCTAAAGGAATTTATTACCACCAAGCCAGCACTGCAGGAAATATTAAAAGGACTTCTGTAAACGGAAGAAAGATGGAAACAATCTAACTACAAATTTAAAAACTGGCAATAACTATGTACCTATCAATAATCAATTTAAATGTAAATGGATTAAATGCTCCAATCAAGAGACACAGGGTGGCTGAGTGGATAAGAAAGCAAGACCCTTGTATATGCTGTATACAAGAGACTCACCTCAGATCAAAACACACACAGGCTGAAAGTGAAGGGGTGGAGTAACATATTTCATGCAAATTGAATGAGAAAAAAGCTGGAATTGCAATACTTATATCTGACAAAATAGACTTAAAAATGAATAATATATTAAAAGACAAAGATAGGCACTATATAATAATAAAGGGTTCGATCCGACAAGAGGACATAACCCTGATAAACATCTATGCACCCAAAATAGGAGCACCTAAATATATAAAACAGATATTGGCTTACTTAAAGACAGAGATCAACAGTAACACTATCTTAGTAGGGGACTTCAACACATCTCTGACAACGAAGGACAGGTCTTCCAGACAGAAAATCAACATGGAAACAACAGCCTTAAATAACACATTGGACCAGCTGGATTTAATCGATATTTTCAGAGCATTTTACCCCAATGCTGCAGAATAAACGTTCTTCTCAAGCACATATTGAATATTTTCCAAGATAGACCATATGTTAGGCTACAAAACAAGTCTTGATAAATTTAAGAAAACTGAAATCATACCAATTGTCTTCTCTGACCACAGTGCTATGAAATTAGAAATGAACTACAGGAAAAAAACTGGAAGATACCAATTCATGGAGGCTGAATAACATGTTACTAAATAATAAATGGGTCAACCAGGAGATCAAGGAAGAAATCAAAAGACATTTCGAGACAAACAAAAATGAAAACATGACGACCCAAAATCTATGGGATGCTGCAAAAGCAGTCCTAAGAGTGAAATTCATAGCATTGCATGCCGACCTAAAGAAACAAGAAAAATCACTAATCAACAATTTATCTTCACACTTAAAGGAGCTGAAAAAAAGAACAGCAAAATAAGCCCAAAGGGACCACAAGGAAGGAGATAATAAAGATCAGAGCAGAATTAAATAAAATAGAAACCAGAAAAACAATACAAAATATCAATAAATCCAAGAGTTGGTTCTTAATGAAGATAAACAAAATCAACAAACCTTTAGCCAGACTCATTAAAGAGAGAGAGAGAGGACCCAAATTTAATAAAATCAGAAATGAAAGAGGAGAAGTGACAACAGGCACCACTGAAATACAAAAGAAAAAAATTACTATGAGCAACTACATGCCAACAAATTTGACAATCTGGAAGAAATGGACAATTTTCTAGAGCCCTACAACCTTCCAAGGTTAACTCAAGAAGAAACAGAAAACCTGAATAGAGTGATTACCACCAGGGAAATTGAATCAGTAATCAACAATCTCCCAACAAACAAAAGGCCTGGACCAGATGGCTTTCTAGGTGAATTTTACAAAATGTTCAAAAAAGAATTATCACCTATTCTCCTCAAGCTCTTCCAAAAAATCCAGAAGGAGGGAAGGCTCTCAAATACATTTTATGAAGCCACTATCACCCTGATCCCAAAATCAGACAAAGACACCACAAAAAAAGAAAACTACAGGCCGATATCTCTAATGAACATAGATGCAAAAATCCTCAACAAAATATTAGCAAACATAATTCAGCAATACATTAAAAAAGCTCATACACCATGATCAAGTGGGATTCATCCCTGGTATGCAAAGGTGGTTCAACATCCCCAAATCAATTAATGTGATACACCACATTAACAAAATGAAAAATTAAAATCACATGATCATATCAAAAGATGCAGAAAAAGCATTTGATAAAATCCAGCAACCATTTATAATAAAAACCCTTAGGAAAGTGGGAATAGAGGGATCATATCTCCACATAATGAAGGGCATATATGATAAACCCACAGCTAACATCATACTCAATGGGGAAAAGCTAAAACCATTCCCCCTAAGATCAGGAACAAGGCAAGGTTGCCCATTTTCTCCACTTCTATTTAACATAGTGCTGGAAGTTCTAGCAACAGCAATCAGACAAGAAAAAGAAGTAAAAGGCATCCGAATCGGTAAGGAGGAAGTAAAATTGTCATTATATGCAAATGACATGATACTATATAAAGAGAACCCTAAAAACTCCACCAAGAAATTGTTAGAGCTGATAGATGAATTTAGTAAAGTAGCAGGATACAAAATTAATATTCAGAAATCAGTTGCATTTGTATATACGAATAATAAAGCATCAGAAGGAGAAATTAAAAAAACAATCACATTTACAATTGCTTCAAAGACTATAAAATATCTGAAAATAAATTTAACCAAAGAAGTAAAAGCTCTGTACTCAGAAAATTATAAGACACTGAAGAAAGAAATGATAGAAGATACAAATAGATGGAAACACATACCGTGTTCATGGATAGGAAGAATCAATATAGTTAAAATGTCCATACTGCCTAAGGCAATATACATAATCAACGCAATTCCTATCAAACTACCAACGACGTTTTTCACAGAAATAGAATATATAATCCTAAAATTTATATGGGACCAAAAAAGACCTCGGATAACCTCGGGAATCTTGAGAAATAAGAACAAAGTGGGAAGTATAACAATACGTGACATCAAATTATACTACAACTCTACAGTAATCAAAACAGCATGGTACTGGCAGAAGAACAGACACATAGATCAATGGAAAAGAATAGAGAGTCCAGAATTAAATCCATGCCTACATAGCCATTTAATCTACGACAATGGAAGCAAGAATGTACGATGGGGTAAAGACAGTCTATTCAATAAATGGTGCTGGGAAACCTGGACAGACACATGCAAAAAAAATGAAGCTGGACCACCTCCTTACACCATATACAAAAATAAATTCAAAATGGCTTAAGACTTAAATGTAAGATCTGAAACCATAAAATTCCCAGAAGAAAATATAGAAAGAAACTTCACAGACATTACCTAGAGTAAGATTTTTACTGATATATCTCCTCGCGCAAGGGAAGTAAGAGAAAAAATAAGCATGTGGGATTACAACAAACTAAAAAGTTCTTTCACAGCAAAGGAAACCATCAATAAAACAAAAAGAGACCCTACTGAATGGGAAAAGATATTTGCCAATGATATATCTGATAAGGGGATAATATCACAAATCTATAAAAAACTCACTCAACTCAACTCCAAAATAACAAACAACCCAATTAAAAAATGGGCAGAGGACATGAAGAGATATTTTTCTAAAAAGGACATAAAGATGGCAAACAGACATATGAAAAAATGCTCAAACTCACTAATCATCAGAGAAATGCAAATAAAAACCAAAATGAGATACCACCTCACCCTAGTCAAAATGGCTATCATCAATAAATCAACAAACAACAAGTGTTGGTGTGAATGTGGAGAAAAGGGAACCCTTGTGCACTGTTGGTGGGATTGCATATTGGTGCAGCCACTATGGAAAACAGTATGGAGGTATTTCAAAAATCTGAAAATGGAACTACCTTATGATCCAGTAATTCCACTCCTAGATATCTATCTGGAGAGATCCAAAACTCTAATTCAAAAATTTGTATGCACTCCTATGTTTATTGCAGCACTATACACTATAGCCAAGACATGGTAACAACCGAAATGCCCATCAGTAGATGACTGGATTAAGAAGCTGTGGTACATTTATACAATGGAATATTACGCAGCCATACAGAAGAAAGAAATCTTACCATTTGCAACAACATAAATGGACCTAGAGAACATTATGTTATGTAAAATAAGTCAGACAGAGAAAGACACATACCATATGATCTCACTTATATGTGGAATCTAAAGAAAAGAATAAGTGAATGAACTAATCAGAAACAGTGTTGGAGACATAGAGGAAAAACTGAGGGTTGCTAGATGGGAGGGGGGGATAAGGGTGCGTGTGAGGGGATTAGAAAACAGTCAGTAACCACAAGATGGCCACAGGGTTCTGAAAATTAATTTGGGGAATGTAATCAATAATGTTGTAAATGTTTGGTAGGGTACCCAATGGACAGTTGGCTCATTAGGGAGACCACCTCAGGGATGATGTAGATGCCTGATCCTTGCACTGTACACCTGAAGATGAAACTGAACAATAATGAATGTCAACTAAAAAAAAATAAATAAGATTCTAAAAACTTCTTCAAATTGTGCCCACTTTCTTCCCCAAATTACTAAAGAACAATAAATCAGGAAAGAGATATTTTGAAAGTGAAACCAAGAATGACCTCAGCCAGAACTAGGAACAGAGGAGAAAAGAAGATGGGGTCTTTAATTCTAAGCTAATTGCCAGGCTGAGACAAAGGACAAAATCATGGTGGCTACACAGCTAACTATAAAGTGTATAGCATGTGGAAACACATGCACTGTCTTATCAGTGAGGCCTCCCTCTATGTGTGACGTACATTCCTTTTCAAACCTTGAGAAAAAAAATACACACACACACACACACACACACACACACACACACGGCCAAACACGGTGCCAAAAAAAATGTATACACATTTTAAGAAAGAAAAAACAACTGTATTAAAATTGTAATACAATGAATGACACTAGCATTCATTTGATTAATGCCATCTTTTGAGCAAACGTCAAACTACACATTGTTACCGTAATTCAATTCCACTTTGAAAAGTAATACACCGATAACATTTCTTAAAATGGGTCTATTTTTGGCACCCCTAATATATACACATATTTCCCAAGCCTTAAATAGTATTATCTGTGTTGTGTTCCTGTGGGTTTTCAGAAAGAGGGGAATGAAACCCAAGAGGCTGTGCAACACAGGAAAACACAGGTCACTTGGGAAGCTCACCTGACCTTTTTCACTCTCCAGAAAAGAAAATCAATCTTCTTTTAGGTTAAAATAAATAGCCACTGCTTGTGTTACTTTTTATTATTTGTATCAAATACTATATATTATTCATGATTTAGCAGATAAAAGCTATTTATAACTCAAATGTTTAGAAATGTGGCTTTCTAGGTTTGATCGCTGTTGTATGATGTTACTCACTTTTTGAAAAATGCAGTAAGCATATTAAATAGTGATCCAGTTTTCTATTTATAAAGCTATACATATATATATATATATATATATATATATATATATATATATATATATATATGTGTGTGTATATATATATATATAAAGGCCCAGAAACGAAAATGACTTAATCAATTTTTTTGTCAAGACAAAATTTGTATTCTCCAAAAGAATCACAAATAATTTTGACCATTTCAACAAAATCCTCTTTTACTAAATACAGTTTTATTCCTTCCATAAAACCATAGTGTAAAATTATGATAAATTTATTAATGTCATAATTTTCCTGGTATAACACTTCTTTTTAAATATTATAATTATATTCAACAGGGATGCCAACATAATATATACACTTGACTTGTAGTCATCTTTTGTTATTGGTATGTATTGAGTACTGCAATTTTAACACAGTTCTTTCCTTTCTTAAAATGTGTATACATTTTTTCGGCACCCTCTGTACTGTATGACATATAAATGTTTTTAAAAAATAATTTCTGAATGCACGAAACAGGTTGTTTTATATTTTGAGCACAGTAGAAATTACATTGAAAGCTTCTTGAAAAAATACAGATACTTTCCATTTCCACATATTTTGATTCAGTAACTCTGCAGTGGTGACCTGCAGCCTTGCCATTTTTAGTGAGCACCGTAGATGACACTCACCTTTTCTGAGGAACCCTGCTATAATTTTTGTTTTTTAATTAAAATTTATTGGGGTGACAATTGTTAGTAAACTTACATAGGTTTCAGGTGTTACGATTCTGTAATATGTCATCTAAATATCACACATTGTTTGTTCACCACTCAGAGTCAGTTTTCCTTCTATCACCATTTGTTTGATCCCCCTTTACCCTAATCTACCACCCCTCTCCCCCCACAAACCCTCTAGCAACCACTAAACTATTGTCTGTATCTGAGTTTTTGTTTCTTCATTTGTTTGTCTTTTTCCTTTCTTGTTTTCAGTTGTATATCCCACATATCAGTGAAATCGTATCGTTCTTGACTTTTTCTGTCTGACTTATTTTACTTAGCATTATAATCCCAAAATCGATCCATGTTGTCACAAATGGTACTATTTCATCTTTTCTTATGGTATAAAAATTGCTAAGAGAAAGCACCTCTCTGCCAGGGAGGAGATTTACCAAAAATTTTGGTTGGCTTTCTCCTTCTTGTAATCCTGTAAAAGTTACACTATTAATGCTAACTCTTCCAAGATTTCTTTCCTGACCATTCGTGTCCCTCTTTCATACCTCTCTGTTTAGTTTCTTTGTAGCTCTTATCAATAAATACACACACACACACACACACACACACACACACTTTGTCTGTAATGGTCATGGTTGTATCCTAATGTCTTTAATGGCGTGTAATGTGAGATTAATAAATGTTGATTTGCTTAAAAATGTTATAAGGTACCAGAGGCCGAGAAACTCTTATCACTGGATGAAAAATGAATTTGTCTTTCTTACTAAAGCACAAACTTGGTCAATGCAGTCACACCACATCACATAAGTGGAGATCCAAAATGGAGAAAGGAAATCTTCATTAACAAATGTATCACCACCCCAAAAATGTTTTTGGGATCTCTTCTAGTTTTATTATCACTAAATATCATACATTGTGTTGTGCTTTGCTTTCCACAATTTCTATTTTATAATTTGTAGTAGATATTGTCAGTGACTCATCCATACCCTTTAGAATTTTCAGTGTGCTCTGACCAATTTCTAAATGCCAGTGCCTGAGATGGAACTCCTGGACATATAAATACTCCAGTTCCCCTGTCCTTCAAGTAAGATAGATTTGAAATATGATTTATATAATTTCTCATGTGTGTGATCCTCTCTTTCCCTTATTTACCAGATAAATATATAATCAACTGTAACTATTTTGGGTGATTGGCTAAGTTGCTGAGTATTAACTGGTAACAACTTAAAACTCACGGACAAGTTCAGAGTTGAGTTAAAATGAAGTTCTTTAGTAGATTACTAGGACTTACGAAGAACTGATGTTGTTGTTTTGGTAATTTCATCAAATCATGGAAGAAGCAATGCTTCAAAAGTCCTTTAAATTACACAATAATGGTAGATGCTCAATCCATTTCCAAATTAATCTCCCTTTCTTCCTTTAAAATATATCTATAACTCCCACCTCTCTTTATCATTTTTCCAAATTTTTCAAATCTCTTCTGCATTCTTCTTTGAAGTGTCCCAATATGGAAAACTACCTGGATAATCTGTTTTATATGGTTCTAGTACTTATCGAAATACATCTGTTTTCATTTAGCATTTCCTACCTATATTTCTTAAGGCTACTGTATGATTGTGTCTATAGTAGATAAAACTGTAGAGATTGTAGACTTTACGTAAATCACAAAATCTTCAACTAATTATTATGCAATTAGCAAGGCACAATGAAGAAGTTAGGTTCTTAATATGTGCTTATGGTTGACAATTCCGATGACAATATAATTATCTGAAAAGCTGACCAACGTGCTGGGGATATTTAATAATGAAAATAAGACCCACGTGTCTGTGTCTTATCACAACACAGCACGTTGCTTTCATATGTAATACCATGCAGCAGCCCTTTATAACATTAAAGGTGAACATGAACAAATAATTACGCTTTTTTACCCTATGTTTGAGTACTTTGTGCTTAGATTAGTATCTTCAAAAATGTTTCTTAGTGTATCTTGTACCTACAGTATGTCTCTTGTACCTATAATATGTCTCAAAAATGTAGGTAATAGTCGACCCTCTAGAACATCACTAAGTACATATATATGTGTATATAAAATACACTTAGTTATTTTTACATCCAACACAAACACACACGATGTCAATTATATATATTTATAAACTTACATATAAAACTTCCTTTTTTCATATGGGAACTATCCCAGTGGTGTCCTATTTTAAAATATATTACGCGTCAAAAAAAGACTGCATCACTTTTATGGAAATATGGTAGCCTAAGAGATTATTGATCTTTCTTTGATACAGGACTATTACTTTATGATCTATTATCTCTAGGTGCAGATCATTGTTCCCTACCATCTTGTGAAGAAAAATTTGGAGTGTGTGTGTTGGTGGGAAGAGGTAGATGGCAGGCACTAGTAAATCAAAGACTGAAAATTCATTCATTTGGTTCTTAGAGAGATGCGGTATACGGTATAATCACGTTAACCAAAAGAAAACATTTAGGAAGTCTTAAGTCCTCTATAATTCTGTTTGTTGAAGGTGATATGTTATAATGTGAGATTTTTAATGTTTTATGGTTTTTTTTGGAAAATGCATTTTCCTCACGGAAGAAGTTTTCCTTGCCTTGGAAAACAGCTTGCCTTCAGGCATGTTCCCAGGATACTACTTAGAAGCATGTTGCATTAAAGGAAAGAACTGCCTACACCAGGTCTTTGTAAATTTTCTTAGATGAAGCTCCAGAAGGGTTTGATTTATAGTAGATTCTACTTAATAGCAAAGAGAATGGAGTTACTGCAAATAGGCTTAGGGCCAACAACACGAAAACTTGGAAGTCTGCTGCATACCTTACGGGGTGACTGCACAACTCATCTAAAATGTGGGACCCCCAGCAAGAGGCTTCTGCGGCAGCTATGGAGTACTATATGGTAGAAATATCTTAATCTACAAAAGACTCTTGCCCATTTGAAGCACATTACTATATTTAAGCATTAATAAGAAAACTTGGTACAAAATGAAAATGTAATAAGACCTTAGAACCAAATTCTGTTTCATGGATATTCAAAACATGGGAGGACAAAAGCAATTCATAGATTTAAGAGCAGAGAGTTAAGGTATTTGATTCCAAAAGAAGACTAAAATCCATAGAAAGGAAGTGTCTACATAGTATAAAACCCAGGGTTCCTTGGTTCTAATCCTGTTTGTCATTAATAAGTAGCATGATTTTGGGTAGGTAACTTTCCTTGATTGTCAAATTGAGTTAATAATAGTACCTACGTCATAGGCTTATTAGGAAGACTTAATAAGATAAAATATAGAAAATCATTAGATGAGCCTCTAGAATTTTATATTATATTTTTATGTTATTATGATTACCAAAATCATTATTAAAATTAGGAATTGAAAGTGATAATTTTCTTCACTTTTCTACGTATATCTTCTATCATTTTGAGTTTATTTTTTATTGTTACTTTTAGTTCAGGCTCTCACACCTAGACTAAAATTTTACTTTTTAAAGGGTTAACAACATTATCTTGAATGGAGATAACCCAGATAAAAACAAACTCCCTTATCCACCCCCCCCCAAAAAAAAAAGTGGTCTATCACAATAACAGCTTATATGTTATAGAGAATTTGGTAAACCTAAACATTCACCTTGTTATTTCTTTTAATGATATTAAATTAAGATGAATGGAAGAATTCTGTAATCTGGATAAAAAAGGAGAAAAATCTATCAGCACACATTTAGTGGTTGAAGCAAATAAAGTCAGTCATTTGAAATTTAAAACCTGGGTCATTACCTAGGAATTTACAGCTAATAAACTGGTATCAAAATGCAAACACTGGTATGTATGGTAGGCTACAAATTGCAAAGCTAGTATTAATAAATACCAACAATTTCTCTGACAATAATTTGATATTTTTTTCCCCACAGTATGTCCAAGGATAGAGCATTTATCAAGACTTAATTGCAATGAGTATCAGAATCATGTGTTTTGTGAAATCCATTAATGAAATATAATGAGATAATCTATAACCACTGATTCAACATTTTCTCTCTCATTTGGGAATATGGGGGATGCTGAATGAAAGTTAATAAAAATCCCATTCATGTAGAGATACACTAATACCGTTCAGTCTCAATATCCCAAACAAGTGCTCAAACAGATTGTCATATAGCAAATCACTGGCTTGTTTGTCTAGGACAATCAGCTCTGCCTTTTATCAAATTGGCAATTATAAAAGCCCTCAAGACCTTGAAGAGGAGATGTGCCTATTTTCTTGCCCCCAAAAACATGTTTCAGATAAGTTGATTTAAAATCTCATGTATTTAGAACCAACCAGAGGATTTTCAATAATGCTGAAAATATGTAGTAGTTTCAGAAAGAATTTTGTTATCAGAGGGAACATAGCACTAATAAGACAACACTAAATAAATGCAGTAGTTTTAAAAAAATAATTTTGTTATAGAGGTAATATGGCACTAAAAAGTACCTTGCATTTATTTGGAATTCATTTTGGTTATTCCAAAAATATTAAGAAAAGACTGCTTTTCAAACACTATAAGGATAAACTCATGATCATGAAAAAGAGGAGTATTTGTTACACATTAAAACTATCATTTTAATTAAGACATATATAGATTATATAGCTAAACAAGGGTGTATGAGCAATTCCAAATTGAACCATTATTTAACTTTGAAGCTCAAAAATTATACTTCGGAACATCTTTAAAATTAAATAATGCCATGTATTTTGCGTTGATTTATTTTTAAAACAGGATGTCCATGATAATTATTTTTGTTTCTTTCAGTTCAAATTGGCTGTTCACTTGAATAACTCTTGCAATGATGGTGTAGTCTATACATTTCAAACATACCATGTTTCCCCAAAAATAAGACCTAGCCGGACAATCAGCTCTAATGCATCTTTTGAAGCAAAAATTAACATATGACCCAGTCTTATTTTACTATAAGACCAGATATAATATAATATAATATAATATAATATAATATAATATAATATAATATAATATAATATAATATAACATAATACAACATAACATACCATAATATAATGGGTATAATATAATATAATGTAATGTAATGTAATGTAATGTAATGTAATGTAATATAATATAATATAATATACCAGGTCTTATATAAGACCGGGTCTTATACTAATTTTTGCTCCAAAAGACGGATTAGAGCTGATGGTCCGCCTATGTCTTATATTCGGGGAAACACGGTATCCTTGACTGACAATTGTAAGGAAACAAAGAAATGGTCACTTAACTAGAAATTGCACAATACCATAGCATGGTTATAGAAAGATGCTTTTAAGAGCTAAACACGAGTTTTTTCTGTTTTAAAATCATTGCACTGACAGTTTTTTAAGAATGCTTATTTAATGTTTATTGACAAGGAAGTTTGCATTCATGATACTTGCACCATTTTCACTTTGATTTCATATATTTTAACAATATAATTTCTACTAAAACATATTTGATTCGTTAACAGTCATTTATATAACCCACTAGACGATAAGACATGAATGAGATTGTAGCTGAATGCATAAAATATCATTACATGAGGCAAAAATTCTGAAACATATGTACTAAAGTTGTCATCGCTCTCTCTGATATTCTGGGTTACCATAACAGCATGCAATTTGTATACTATCTAGAATTTAAAAATTTACATTTTTATCCTTATTTGCCATTTTTATGTATTCAATGATAATGCTATATTTTGAATAAATATTTTGAGCATTTTAAAATAAATGTTATAATAATTATAAATAATAAATTATTCTGAATAATTCATTATTACAATAAATTATATAGTTGTTGGTTATATAGCTATAATAAATTATATGGTTAATAAAATATAGTTATATATTTATTTAATATTTTATTAGAATACTATAATAAACAAATGCTTTCAGCAAAGGTTTTACTCTTATAAAGTACTTCTTTATTCCTAATAATACAAAAATTCTAATAGTTGACAATATTTAATAATGATGTTTACTAATTTAGTCCATACACACACACACACACACAATCAAACAAACAGAAACAGATATTTGGCAACATTAAGCACTCCTTAAAATGAAAATATCTAGAAATACATAATTATTCATACATTATATTACAGATGACTTCAACACATACTCCAATTTATATAAAATATCAGAAAAGCAGACCAGCATTATTGCCAAACTAATAATGGGAGTTATTTTAAATTTCAACTTCATCTTACAAAAATTTGACACTATAAGAGAACTTCAGGAAGATTTTCACTGTTGATTTTTGAGTCTGGACATAAAAGATTATAGAACATGAGATCATTGAAAACAGTATTAATGTGACTATATTCATGTGCTTAATAATTAACTAAAAAGAGAGAGAGAGAGAGAGAGAGAAAGAGAGAGAGAGAGAGAGAGGAAAAGGATTCTTGGCCATAAAAAGTCTGGTAAATCTGAACTGGGATACTCATCTCAGTATACCTCTTCATTTAAGTTCTTAGTATCAATGTCGCCTCCTTAGAGAGGTCTTCCCAGATCATCTATTTTGAATATTTATTTCCAGCAAGTTTCTATCCTCATGCTTTGCTAATTTTTCCTCATTAAATTTATAACTTCCAATAACTATGTTACGTATCTATTTGTCTGTTGTCTATGTTCTCTACAAGAAAGTAAATTCCATGAGAGTATGAATTTTCCTATTCTCCATCTTGTTTTCTATAGTATCTTCAGGGCATAAATCCATTCTTAGTATTCAATAATTTAATAGTTATTTCCTATATACTGCTCTAAATAAATACTTTAAAATATTTTAACTTAGAAATTCCATCGCAAAATGTGAGCTCATCAAGTAAAAGAATCATCTCGATTTCAGAGATGTTAAAATATGACAAACATCACGATAATAATATGGTATATATAATATCGTAGGAATCACTATAGACTGATACAGAGCTATATTTGTTGCTTTATATATATCATCTCATTAAATGGTAATGATAATCTTTGGAGAGAAAGGCAACTATTGCTTTTGGACAAATAAGGAAATTAAGGCCCAGGAAGTTTGAGTGTGATTCATTCCAAGATCACACAATTACTACAATGTAGCAGAGATTAGATGCTAACACAGTTTGACTCCAAAGCCTTAGCCATTATTTAATATGAAGGCATTATTTATTTTGGTGGTTGAAGACCTTCTAGCAGCAACCTCTGTTTTATCCGTGCCTGTGTTTGCCCAAAACACTTTCACAATGAAAGTGATTGATGAACCTTTAGCTAAATTGCAGGACTTATTTTTTTCCCCTAATACTTTACAAGTAATTTGTACACACTTATTTCTATTCTTCACTTTGTGCAGACCAAGAAAATTTACCAATCATAGTAATTAAAATTCACAAAAATTTTTAAGTGCATGACCACATAGTAGGTTCAAAAATCTGTTCCCTTTCGTAGTCACCAGATTTATTCATTAAAAAAATCCTGCATCAAAACCATTCTGGAGAATGGGTTCCACCTTTCCATCACTAACCCCCTGGCAGAGGGGGTGTGGCTCAAGAGAAAATAGTGTAAAAATGAAAGGTATAGATGATTAGAAATAGAGCATAATCTTATGTAAAGTCCACAGTTAATGTGTGTCTTGTTTAGAACTATTCCTTAAAAGAAATGTAGAGAACAAGACCAAAAACAAATAAAAAAATCCTTTATTTTCTGGTAGCCTGCCGTCAAAACCACTTCCCTGCTAAGAACACCCAAAATAAGTTGTAATAAAGGATGATGTGGTACTTAGGGAAGATGACATCCTAAACACAGGGAATAAACCTTGTTCAGTCAAAGTTGCTTAGTTTGCCAATGATTATCTTAGAGGGGGTTATTAGGAACAAGTAATATGCGATTTGGGCAACAATATTCCTTCCTAATGAAAATAGAGAGTAGCAAGAAAAGAGATCTCCGCCACACACTTCTTCCTTTTAGATGTCATTGACTGAGGACGTGATGTTGACGCTCTGATGACTACTTATGGACGTGGGAAATAACCAACCTACTGAGAAAAAAATTATTGAAAAGTCCTCCCTGTACCAATGAAGCAATCTTTGTGATATTTCCTACTTTTAGAATTTCTGAAAACATACTTTTAAGCCAAAATTATTCAGCTAGTCTGTAAATTAAAGACAACACATCCTAACTGTCAGATACTGAATTTGGAAACCAGATTCAAGTTTATAAATGTTTCTAGCTTCTCTTCATTTCCTCATTCCACCAGGAAGCAGTTTTTGTTAGTTTATAAAATTAAAAAGAGTTTTAAGTAGGAAATACATAAATAGTCTTTGTTTTTCATTGTTTTGCCCATTTTTAATTTTATCTTGAACCTTTCTTTTCCCTACTTAATTTACTTTTACCACTTTGTTTTTATATCATTTACCTCCCCTATCAATTAACAGCAATTTATATCATCATATTTGGTTGAGCAACATAAAAAATTATTACTAATGCTAATCCAACTAGAAGGTTAAGCTATCATTTAATATACATATATGGCATATAACTGTGCATTATATTTATCTTTGTAATTATGCTATATTACCATATATTAACATTACTTAGATTTATTCTACTTATGCCAATTGAGGTCAGAGAGAAGACAGAAAACATTCAGAAGAAAGTCAGAGCAAATGACAAAACTGCAATAATTTACAAAGCTATAAGATTAATAACAATTACTCCAATTCTTTTACTCTATTCACGAAAAACTAAGACTGAAAGAGGTAAAGTGGTATTAATACTGTGCAGCAGTAGAGTTAAGAAATGAAACCAGGTTCTTGATTACTGACTCGGTTCTCTCTAAATTGCATTATACGGCATGCTCTCAACCAGAGCATATTGGATGTCACTTGCTTTACCTTTGATAAGTCAAGTCAAATTAGCCTTAACCAAGTGAAATATTAAATGAAGAGAAGGATGCAAAAATGAGACTCTAAAAGACTAATTTAATTTACTTCACAACAGTGCAGGTGGATTTTTCTCTTTAAACCCTCCGTCCCCCAAGTCTCCTAGTTTCTTATTTCCTCCCAGTGTTATCTCATTTAATTCAAATTATTTGTTGATTTCGTCTTTTGTCCACGTGCATATTTTTAAAACTTTGGTCTCTATATTCATGATGAATTTAGCAGTCTATAAGCTGGACATTTTTCTACGATTTAGAAAGATGTATATAAACTGATAAAGTATTTATTCTTATATATCTTTCACTCTAATGGAAAAATAAAGAATAACTGATCCAGGCACTGTTATAACATTAGATAAAATAACATTATTCCTATAAAGGTACTATAATTAACCTCATTTATCCAATTGTGGAAACTCAGGTACAGACAGGCAAGGTAAAATTACTAAAGATCACACAGGTAAATAGCAATACCCAGGAATCTAGCTTCAAAATACATGCTCTCAATCATTGTGCTATAGTAGCTCTCAGTGTGGTAAGAGTTCTGAAAAAAATAAAAAAGTGGAACGTGCTAAGAGAAAGCAAAAATGAATGTGTAGGAGAGTGGCGTGTTTTACTTGAGGAGGTCAAGGAAAGCCTTACTCAGAAGATGGGGTGGATAGGCATGCAACTAGATGAGAAAGAATTCTGAGGAGAGTGCAAGGGAAAAGACTTGCATTGGCAATGTGCTTCATGTGTCCAGAGAGCAACACAGAAAACAACATGGACGATCTGCAATGACGGAGATAGTGGATATGTTAACAGAGTAGGCAGGAAGCAGATTTTGTTGGACCCTGAATCTCAGTAGTTTTTATGTGTGATGAAAAATCCTTCAGGAACTTTGAGCAAAGAAGTGATACATTCAGATGAAAAGGATTAGTTGGACAAATAGTCTGGAAAGTAGCATAAAGACACTAAAAGTGGAATAAGAAGAATCAATAAAGATTTGGGAGAGGATACCTGGGGTTTTTAGGAGGTAGAAAGAGATGGTCAAATATCTACCTGATATACCCTGCCTGGGGTTTTTAGGAAGTACATAAAGATGGTCAGATTTTTTACATATATATATTAAGATTTCCTGGTAACCTGGAAGTGGGATGTGGAGATAATTGGAGTCAAGTTTGAGTTCAGAATTTTTTTTTTTACTTTGCCATTTACAGGCAAATGGCAGTACCAGGTACTTCAATGGGGAAAACTAGAGGAGGAGCAGATTAAGGGTAGGGCAGACATTCAGTTTGGGGCTCTATAACTTTGAGACACTTGCTATTCCTAAACTGTGAAATGTAGTAGTCTTTAGTACTTGTGATGTGGCTAGGACAAAGCAAGTTTCACATTTCATTGCATTTACTGAATTTAAATTTAAATTTTAAAACTGCTACTCAATTTTGTCACTGAATAAGAGAGGTGTGTTAGGATCAACTGGATTTGTGAATCTAGTTTTCCAACAGTAATTTTATGAAGTCTAAAAACAGATCAAGTAATTGATGAAAAATTTGCATCTGAACTGAGATATTAAGTATAAAATATACAATGGATTTCCAAGACTTCAGTTGAATAGAACATAGTATATAAATCAAGTCTTGAGTTCATTAGAGAAATTGTCGGCATCAGTATATGAATGGTATTGGAGCTTTGGGACTGAATCAGTCATTCAGAGAATGAATTTGGTTACTAAGGAGCAACATCTTCATGTGGGATGCCAATCAGATTATAAGCAAAACCTGGCTTCTTTGAATAAAGCTTGGTTTGTTTATTTTACTTGCATGCAGAGGTTGGGGTAAGATGGGGTCGGGTGGGAAGCAAAGGAATGAGTTTTTATCTTCTTTGTTTTCATACAATCTTAGAATAAAAGGTAGATGCTTGTATTAATATTTCATTCCCTTTTACCAACCCGCCCCCCCATCAATATATAGAGACCAATTTTGAAAAGTTGAAACCAAGACCAAGATCATTCCGCTAATTTTCCAAAAGTTTCCCAGGTAAGTAGCGATATATTTAAGTTAGAATTTATATACATTTAAACTCTTGATTCAGCACTTATTCTACTATATACTTGGGGTGAGACCAGATGACTTGGTTTCTTGGTTAGCAGTGTCTTATCCTGATTTAATTACCAGTAGTGTCCCCTTTCGCTCTAAAAGGTTTCCTGATTTAGATGATAAATTATATACTCAACCAATTTATTCTGTTATTTTTCTTTTAGTTTGATGAAACAAAGTTTTCTGTTAGTTTGGAGTGGATTTCTGGTTTTGTTTTTATTTAATTTGTTTTACTTTCTTTTGTTTTGTATTGCCTATTACCTGTCATATCATTCTCTCTGTTCATCTCTACCTTATTACTTTATATCAGAACTATATCAGTTCTTACTTGGATAATCAATCAGATTTTAACTAATGTTCCTGCCTCCCCAACTCACCACTCTAATCCAATGAACATGGCAAATTTTGGAAGCCTATACTTTCCAAAACACATATCTTAATAAGAACTATAAAGGAAAATAAATGCAAAGGAGTTGGGATTAAAGGGAAGAAAGAGATTCAATGTAAGGAAAACTGGAGATGAGTGCAGCCACATAATATACTGACATTTTAATTGAACTTTGATGAATAGACAAATATTTTCTTGGGAGCGGGGGAGGAAAACAGTCAGGGATACTGATGACCAAAGAAAGAATGGTAGAACTAAGAGAAAGATATGGACCTCCCTGACATATGACTGCTGTCCAGTTAATGTTTTGTTTTGTTTTGTTTATTTGCTTTTTTTTTATCCTAAATTGCTCTTAACCTTTTAAAAAATCTCTTTTCGGACAATGATTACCTTCTTTTTCAGAACAATGATTTTTCACCCAAAACACACTAAATAAATGCCCTATAAAAAAGTGATATTTCAACAACATGATCTCAAACAAAGACACATCAACAATTTGTAGAGGTTTCCAGGACAAGTTATTAAGCTTGTAGAATAGCACATGATACACCTGTGAGTTACAAGCCATGTTTGGATGAACCCCAAGCAATTCACTTTCCTCTGTATATGCCAATCAAAGCAGGTAAAAATATGGCATTTACTGCAACTCTTCTGTTTCACATGCATTATTTCCAAATATTAATGTACTTATTTAGCCTTTTTTTCCCTAAGAATTGTTTATCTGTTATAACTTGTTTTAAGGGCATTTTTTTTGTTGTTGTTCCCAATAACTGAAACTATGAAAGATTGAAAAAAATACACAAGGAAGAATGCAACTTCCTAAGAATGATCACTTTATTGCTATGATCCATTAACCACAAATAATTTATACTTTTTTGATGAGTGCCTCAGACCTTCAGTATATTACACATTATGAAGAAAATGTATAAATGGCTGATTAATAATTTGATGTTTAAACAATTCCTGTTAGGACCAGAGACTCTTATTGTAAAGAGATGATAACTATAATAACTTCTTCCAAGTATATACACACAGGTTCATGGCAACAGGGAAGTCATTTTCACAAGGGCATGAGTGGATAGAATAATTGGGAATCGGGAGATTTGCACAGGAATCTTACTTCTGCTGAGAAGAATCCTGAAAATATGGACTTTGTATGCTGCTGTATTCTAGCATCTACACCAAAGTCTAACATGTATTATATTACACACTAAATAAACACTAATGAATAAACAATTGGATACCAAGTACAACAGTTAACATCTCAGATCTTCAGTTTCCTCACCTGAAGTTAAATGGACATTTCAAAGGCTTCTAATATCTCTATTATATCCTATAGTTTATATTTTAGCTAACAAAGCAATGTAAATTGTTGTTTTTGGTTACGTTTTCTCCCCACAGACACTTCCTTCTTTCCTTTTCTTCTCCATCTCTTCTTTTATTTTATTATTTTTTCCCTCAGCTTTTTCTTTCTTTCCCCACCCCTTCCCTTTTTTTTCTGATGATCTTAAAGAAAATAATGTTGCATTTTTCTTTTTTCTTTTTTCTTTTTTTTTTACAGTTTTTCAGTGGCATGAGTTGTCTTTGCTTGGAAGCAGGAGATAAAGAGTGGTCTACAAAAGGGGAAATAAGGAATTCTCCCCTAACTTTCAGAGAATGCACAGAGCACACAAAACATTTCTCTTCACATAGGAAAGGAGAGGTTATCAGCCTTAAGACACCGGGTGGTTCTGAGATATCCCATTCCTATCTTTTCATCTGCTGTCAAATTTTAGTTCCAAAGCTCTGGCAAAATTCATGTCTCAGTCATGAATGTGAGCTCTTCCCCTGACACAATGTTCTGTATTTGTCTCATGCTATTACAGCTGTTAACTTTATAGAACCCTACAGTTGGGCTTCAGGTTATCTTCCTATTTCAGTTTGTCTGGAATGAAATATACAATTTTGCACGTGTTTTTCCCCAACCATTACAGTCCAGAAATTGATGACATGTATATCTATCCTAGGTATTCAATTTTAAAACAATATGGAAAAAATAATAATCTAGAGAAATTAACAGTTGAGTTTTCACATTTTCATTGTTATCTCTAATTTTCAGGGTTATTTTTGAGGTCATTTGTTTTGCCCCTGAAATCATGCCAGTGAATAAATGAGTGCTTCTTTGCTTCCCAAACACGAGTATCATTTCTGCCAAAATCAGATATGTGGGCCAGCCTTCAGCTATCGTTGCTTTTGTTTTCTCTTTTTTTATTCATCTGGATCTAATTCTAGCTACTAACTTATCTATGCCTTTTAGTGCACTTAATGCCAGACCATGCTGACTTAGAAACAATAATAACAAAATGTTTGAACAGACTGGTGAACAGCAGTTAATGAGTAAGGGAAGAATTTAAAATCACAAATGATGTCTCAGAATAAAGGCAAAATAATTCCTTGTAGGAGACTGCATGTGACTGGCAAGATCTATACCCATTAATGCATGAAATTTTGCAAAATTGTATACTTTTATGTTTTTTCTTTCTTATTTCCATTCTTTATTTCAGTAGAAAATTATTTCACTGTTTTCTTAGAAATAAGTAATTTACACATGTCAGTCATCACACAACATGATTCACTGGCTCTTTTATGTCATTTTAAAAACATATATTAATTGATTCAGTTTATTCAATGTATAAATGGTCACTGTTGCCTGATCACTAACCTTACCCACTTACCACTGTCTTGTTGAATTTGTCTTAGCTGTTTTAATTTTTTTCTTATATTTCCTTTCTTTACTCTTGGTACTTTAAGTTTTATTCAAATCCTTTTCATCATACTTTTACCCAATTGTAATTAATTCTTAAGTGCCCTTCATTTCTCCAGTATTTCATCTTTTAACTCTATCTAGCAGTCTACTTCTAGATTCACTTCCTCCCAAAGGTATTCACATTACAATACTCTATGTTCAAAATGTCTATACTTCTGCATTAAATAGAGTCCAATCTGGCTTGTTATACGACCTAGATTAAAGCTATATTTCCAACTCTCTGATTTGATATACTCAACAGAAGACCTTGAAGCCAAGGTCCAAGTGCAATATTTTGATATTGATTAGGGTAGAGAAGTAGAGAAGCAGCGGTAGAGAAGGAGAAGCAAGACAAAATGGAAAGTAGCAGAAAAATATACAATTATCAAGCAAGTTAGCACTGTGTGTGTCTGGAATTTATTTATGCAAGTGGGTGACTTTGGGAATTAACGGAGGATTTAAGCCTCTGTGTTTTCCCATGCAAGGGTCAAGAGAAAGGATTTTTATTCATACAATGGATATGATTGATGATAATAGTACATCAAGTAAGTATTTAACCGATGTTGGGTTCTGTATTAGGTTCACTCAGATGCATTATTAATCTATCAGCACAGAAAATCTGTGAGATTGCTATCATTATTACAATCGCCATTAAACAATGTTTGCAGATGTTAGGTGACTTGTTCCAAGTTAAGGCTCAGAAACATTTGAATTTGATGTAGTCCCATTTGTTTATTTTTTTCCTTAATTTCCCTTGCCAGAGGAGCTACATCAGAAAAAAATATATATTCCTAACAGCAATGTCAGAGAGTTACTGCCAGCATTTTCTTCTAGGAGTTTTATGGTTTGGGGTTTTACCTTTAATTCATTAGGAGTTTATTCTTGTATAAGGAGTAAGAATGTGATCTGGTGTGGAATATAAAGAATAAAATAAACAAATAAACAAAACAGAAACCAGACTCTTAGATACAGAGAACAAACTGATGGTTGCTAGATGGGAGGGGGGTTGGGGAGCTAGGTGAAAAAGGTAAAGGGATTAACAAGTACAAACTGGTAGTTACAAAACAGTGATGGCAATATATAAAGTACAGCAAAAGGAATATACTCAACAATATCATAATAACTATGTTTAGTGCCAGATGGGTATTAGACTTATATGGAGGGGTCACTTTGTAAATTATATAAATGTCTAACAACTATGCTGTACATGTGAAACTAATACGATATTGAATGTCAATTGTAATTGAAAAATACAACTTAAAAATTAAATAAAAGGTTCACATTGAAAATTATAACTCCTATCTTTTGTCAACGATAGTCAATATTTGACCACTGTTCATTGTGCACTGCTTTTGGTAATGAGCTTTGGATCATCATTGGAATCATAGGAAAGTACCATCTGTTTTGTGAATTCATATACCATTCAGTGATTGTGCATGTGAACTGTGAGATGACTTCCTGTCTCCTCAATTTCTGGAATTATTTCATCAGTCTCAGCTTTGTCTACTTAAATTACAATCTTCCTCAAAACAGTGACAATTTTCTCTATGTTATTGCTACTACATAACAATCTAATACATAATTATTTTCTATGATATTGCTCTATGATATTGATAATTAATTTTATCCATCCCCTACTATTTAAACATTGCATCTAAACATTTTATATGTATCATTTTCAATACCAAATTTATTAATATTTATTACTATGTCTACTACAATGTTTTCTAATTTAATTAGATGTTGTATTACATGTTTTCTATACCTTTTTTCAACTCAGTGACACTAAAGTGTATTTTTACATAAAATATATGCAAATATATAATGTTATACATTTATTTAACGAAATACATTGAAATTAATATGGAGTGCATTCTTTAGAATGAACAATTTTTTGGATTGTTTGAAAGTGTTACTAAAATGTACTAAATAAAACTATCTTATGTTAAGGAAATACATATTTCATTTTTGGTAGCAATAATTCACTATGCATCTTTGCAGTCATTTTCTACAAGTATAAAAAAGCAATGTCATAAGAGCTTTAAAAGACACATAATCAAATGACTAATAGATATCTGCAAATTTTTTAAAGAACTTGACTCTCTTTTTCTGTTTAACAATGCTTATGTTATTTATAAGATAATGCGAATATTCTCACATTAATTCACCACAGCCTCCTTTAAAAATAGGAGAAATTGTTAAATGGGGTGAAAAATGCAAATATTTTTAAATTAAGCTATTATGCTGAGTTTATGCAAATATGAATATTGCTAGCTAAAATAATAATTTTTAAAATGTTGCCTTTGAAGTGTTCATTTCATTAGCATGCATATTTCTCTAAAAATCCTGTATTTAATATTGTTATTTTGAGATAACATAGCGATATATTATGTGCACATAGTAAATGCTTCATTGAATATTGCACTTTAGCATATGAGACATAAGGGAAAGGTTCTCAGATTTGGAGCCATTTTCAAGTAGAAATAATACATCTATAATTTAATTGTTTTATTTTTTATTTGTGCGCAGTTTGGATAGTCAGTAATATTATCATTTAAGTCCTAAAGATTACTGATAGTACAGACTCCCTATACCATGCTTATTTCCAACAAGAAATACTTTCAAAGAAAAATTAGCTGCAAAACAGATTTTCTTTGCAATGATGTTGATATGTTATCTCCTTCACTCCCATCCCCAAAACCTGATCAGACAGCATAATGATATAAGCATAGTACTGGAAAGTGAGTTAAATGTTATCACTGAGCAAGACTTTACCTACTATTCATTGTAACATCCCTAATACTTAAAATATTGCCTGAAATACAACATACCAAATAAATGTTAGTCAGTTATTTCTTTGAAAAGATGTATTCAAATGTATATTTCATTAATACTACTAGATGCATCTTTTAAAAGTGATCTTGCCACTAAACCATTTTTGACCAATCACTTTTTTCCCTCTACATCATGCATTTTTAAGCAAATATTTATTAAATATTTACTTTATGCAGTGCACTATTATAATTCTTAGAGACAAAGCACTAAGTTACATTGAAAAATATCTCACAGAGTTTAAAATCTACAGCAGGATTATAGATGAAACCGAAACAAAAAAACAAAAAAGGTGATGATGTATCTCAGAAGAAAAATAAATCGGAGAAAATTAATGTGGGAACAGGAGATTTCAAGGAAGGATTTTTGAAGGTTACACTAAGTTTCACTAAGAAGACGACCATTGAGTAAAAACCTACTAAATGAAGTATGCTAAACCATAGTGATATCTTAGCAAAAAGTATTCCAGACAAAAACTGTGAAGTATCAAAATCTCAAGGAGAACCATGTATGGTGTGTCCAAGGATCAGCCGGAAAGTTTCCGTGACTGGAGTGGAATGAAAAAGGGGCAGCAGAAGATGATAGCTAACTAGTGATTATACTCTTACCACCAGCTACTGATTCTGGACTTTTAGAAGTAAGGATAATTTAATATGCATAAGCCTCTAAAAACAAGAATACCTATTTGCTTTTCAAGGTGCCAATGCTTAGATCCAGATGGATTCCAGTACATGTGGAAAAAAAAAAAATTCAAGTGGCAGGTTGCAATGCTGGTCAAGATTACAGATTTTGAAATCCCAGCTACATCAATTTATAGATGTACAACCCTGAGTAAGTGATTTAATCTTTCTGTGCTTTAGTTTTGTCTATTCCAAAATGGAGACAATGATTATGCCCCATAGATTTGTTGGAATATGAAGTGAAATATGTACATAGTGCTCTCAACACAATGTCTGGCAAATAAATGCTTTAAAATGTCTGAGATTTACTATTACTTTATAATTTTAAGAGTTTTAAAATAGAGTAATAATTCTAGTATAGTGGCAGAATTAGTATGGGTGGCTTTGAAAATCATAACAATGGCAAAGTTGTAAGCCATTTATGCAAATATTCTCTTGATATTCAGAAAAAAAAAAAAACAAAAACAAAAGCATTTGGATCTCAATAGTCAACTACACCCTACACCTGGGCAAGTATGTTGTTGATATACAGGGATTGGGGGCTTTTGAAAGAGAAAATTATGATTCCTAGGCAATAGCAAGAATTGAGCAAAAACAAGTCATGTTAAATCAACCATGAATGGAATTATTAAAACAAAAAGTACTGAGAGATGCAATAAGGATTGCATATCTTAATTTTATTGGAATGTTAACAAATCTCTGACAATGGTATCTTTATAAATGAACAAAGTCAGCCTATGAGATATGGAGAAATTGAATCATTTGCTGAAGATCACACCACTGGTTGTCATTAACGACAGAAGTGATATTAGACTCTCTATCTAGAATGTCCCTGTGGTCAAATATTCCCCCAGTTTTCCTTCTTTAGTTGTTTTTTGCTTGTGGCCAAATGCATCTTCTTGAAAATACAGAATGAGGCCAAAAATATAATTTAAGTTATCAGTTATTAATTTACAAACTCATGGACTTATATCAGTATCTTTAAAAAAGAAGTAAAAAAAAAGAAAAAAAAAGATAGTCTTAAAGGATAAAAGTGACCATGAATTATAGGGTTTCATTTAATATCACTGTGATGGCAACCATTTAAATATTATATATATACATATATATGTATACATACATCTATACATACATATATATGTATATATAATATTTATAATTTTATTATATATAACATACATTATATCTATTATATATGTATTCTATTGTACCATTCTAGGATGCATAACATTTTATTCTCGTTGTTAAATACTCATCTATCATTCTAGGATGACTATAACAAAAAATTAAGTGTTGGCAAGGATGTGGAGAAATTGGAACCCTCATACGTTGCTACTAGAAATGTTAAATTCCATCTCTGCTGTGAAAAACAGTTTGGCAGGTCTTCAAAATGTTTACTATAGCATTATCATATGATCCAGTAATTCCACTCCTAAGTATATACTGGAAAGAATAGAAAACAAGTACTCAGATGTTTATACACCATGTTCATCAGACCATTATTTGTAATATCCGAAGGTGAAAACAACCCAGGTGGCCATTGAAAAATGAGTGGATAAACAAAATCTGGTATATACACACGATGAAATATTATTCAGGCACAAAAAGGAATAAATTCCAATATATGCTGCATCACGGATGAACCTTGAAAACATTATGCCTAGTGAAATAAGCCAGACACAGAAGAACTAATGTTCTATGATTGCACTTTCACAAAATATCTAAAATAGGGAAAGTCATAGAGATAGAACATGATCATTGATTAGAGGTTTCCAAGAGCTGCTGGGGGGAGAGGGTATACAGGAGTTACTGATTAATGAGCACAGAGTTTCTTTTGGGATTTATAGACATTTATGTAAATAAATAGTGGCAATGATTGTGCAACATAATCAATATCAATACTCCAATGAGTTGCAGGCTAAAAAATGGTTAAAAGGGCAAATATTCTTACATGTATTTACCTGAATAAAAATAGTATATAAAGGTGACTTGATTTTTAAAGCAGTGTCTGAGATTCTAAAATTTTATGCATTAAGATAACACCCTTAGTATTTATAATAATAATGATAATAATAATAATAATAATAATAATAACAATAAACTTGCATTGTAATTAGTTTTGACCCTTTAGCAATTTCGACTCTTTGGCAACTATAACTATCACATCCCCAGTGCATTTTCCCACTTAGCAATAATTTTATTTTTCTTTAGATTTTCTTTTTTTCTCTTTTTTTATGTGAATAGAGTATTAAGAATAGGGTATTAAGAATGTCATATTGTAAGTGTATTATGAGATATCATGTTTCGAATTTAGTATGTACATAAATTTTTCTGTCTCTAGAATTTCAAATTTCAGGCATAAATTGTTGAATACACTTTAGATATGCATGCTTTATTTAGAGATAAACCAGGAAGTAGAACTGCCTAACTTTTCCCACCAATTCTGGATATTAGAATTTTCATTCCTTCCCCTTTCGCACAAGCTGTCTTTTATCAGTCACAAAGTCCTATTACAGAACTTAATTACCCTCTAATTTTTCCACTTTTTTCATCGCCAACACTATATATCATACCTTTGGCATTCTTGGGCTATCTGACTGCAGAAGCCTCTTCCAGGTGTGACTCGGAGCTTTATTGTAATTACTAGTTTGTTTTACTTACCACCAAATGTAAGTTCTATTAGGTCAGGTATTTAGGCCTATGTTTAGCTCTTGTCTCTGTTTAATCTTTTGTACCTGTGGAATATAACTCAGTGTTTTGGAAATATGATGTTTAATAAATATTTGTTTAATGTTTAACTAACAAGTGGGCTGGATTCACACAGACTAGCTTGGACTCTGAGACTGAATGATACAAAATTTTGAAATTTGTGCTATGGTATGAATGGTGGTGCCCTTTCCCCCAATTTACGTGTTCAAATTCTACTGCCCAATGTGATGGTATTAGGGGGTTGAGTCTTTGGGAGGTGCTTACTTCAGGAGGGTGGAGCCCTTATGAATGGGATTAGTGTCCTCCTAAGAGACTCCACACAACTTCCTAGCTCCTTCAACCATGTGAGGATACAAGGAGAAGTCTGCAACAAGGAAGAGGGTCTCAATTGACCTTGCTGACACACTGATCTCAGATTTCCCAGGTCACAGAACAGTGAAAAATGCATTCTTGTGCTTTATAAGCCACCCAGTCTGTGTATTTTGTTATAGCAGCCCAAACATAGATCATCCTTAACGTAGTTTTGAGTTCACAGTGGACCTGTTTCCTTGGTCTGGTACCAACCTTCTCCTCTTACTTCAACAACTTCACCTCATATTTATCTCTAGACATGCGAGGACTATGGTTATTTTAGGTCTTTAATGGGGCCACGTTCATGCTTGACTCCCGGTTTCCCCACATGCTATTTTTTCTGTCTACCACAATCTTCTCTTTGCTCCTCCTTTCAACTCTAAAGAACTTTTATTTATTCGGCGCCTACTTAATCTTGAATACACTTATAACCACTAGGAAAATATTGGTTTTCCTATATATATATTGCAGTGTTTACAAGGCAGGGACTAAGTCTACCTTGGTTCATAGTATATGCTCAGTGCCTCCTAGCATATTAGATGGCACAGAGTAAAACCTGAATGATTGTGTACTGAATGCAAGATAACTAAAACAATCCTTGAGATAAACTATACACAAAATATAGAGTGATATGCAGCATAGGATGTATATTTTTCATGATAAAAAATAAGCTATACCACTATATGGTATCAGTCTTTGTTCCACCCTCATTAAATAAATGGCAGTAATGCTTAATAAGTGTAGTTAAGGGTAGATCTCTATACTTATTGGCTCTAGAGAGTCTTTCTAACATTTAAATTTCCCCTTGTGCTACACAGATTGGTAGGGTAGGGAATAATTTCTTCTTTATTTGTAGCCATTGTTACCAATTATATGTAATTCTACCTCTTTCCATAGAACCCTTATGATGGTTGTATAATACTTCATTTATTTCTAGATATAGTAGGATTTATTTGGAATCTCTCAGGGGAAAATCAATTTCCTGTTCTGGGTGCTCTTGAAGTTTATATGTTGTTTTTGGTGATGTCATTGTGTGTGTGTGTGTGTGTGTGTGTGTGCGCGCGCGCACGCGTGGAAGTGTGCAAGAGAATATCCTCCCCTTTACACTAGGAGCCCAATAAAATAACAGATTTACCATGTATCTAGAATCATAATTCTAGTTTAATATTATTAAACTCTAAATGTATTAGAAATTTCAAACCAAGACAGTAATAACTATCATTTGTTGAGCTTTTATTTGGAAGCAAAATGCTAACTGCTTTACACAATCACCTTATTTAGTTTGTCAATAAATCCATGTACCAAATATTATTAACAATATTACTATATTACTGATAAGAAACCTCACAGTTCAATGATACAATGGAAACAAAGACAAAAATACACGTATGTTCATCCTTTCAATCACTGTCCTATGTTGTCTCAAAATTAAAAGGAAAAGTAATGAAATAATGCTAATAGTGTACAACAAAATGCACTTACAGATGTAGTTATTTCTAAAAAATACAATGCATGTACTCTGGACAAGGAAAATCAGGCCCATGCATATGAAATCAGAGGGCCACAATGACTAGAAACTCTAATTATGCATTAAAAAAAATTCTCATACAATCTTTCTATTCCTTGCATAACGTCAGTTTTGTGGCAGTTTTAATATGCATTTCTATAATTGCAAATAAAGTGTAATTCACCAGGATTTAAAGTATTCAAAGCTATATCTTTGGTTTACATTTTCCAAATACGTTTTTTATAGAATGATTTACAGAGATAACTGAATACATTAACTTCTAAATAAAATATGACTGTGTATAGATATTCCTTAACTTTTCCACAAAATGAATTTCAAAGATCCTCTACTCTTCTTGAATCCATTATGCTAGTAAACATTACTACTTAAAATATTTTGTGCTAAAATATTTGACTTTTCAGATTTCCATTTATATCTAAGATTTTTAACAACGATGCAATGCATAGTCAACACAGGACACTCAAACTCATAAACCAAAGTGCATATCAATATGACATGGATTTTGTTAATGTGCTGGACAAGTTGAAATCAAGTGACTCAGGAATGCAAATAGGCTTTGGTTTGGAACATAGCTTCTGAATAGAGATTAACGAAACTAGTGCTGGGTTTGAAAACAGAACTTAGCCAATGTGCTGTAGTCTGCCTACAATGCAGGCCCATTTCTGAGAATGACTCTGGAAACAAATTCTGGATGTGACTTCAGTGTTTATGAAAAATACTTCCTTGTTTTTGTCATAAAAGTCAGTATCTTCATTGATCATGTTTCTAATGAAATTAATCAGTAAATACAAAGACACTGATTATTAAAATAATGAGTATAAGACTTTAAACGTACCTTTAAAATAACATTTGGTGTTAAGTATCAACTCTCCCATTTAACTAGCTTAAAATATTAATATATTCTTTAACAGGGAGAGATATATTTTACTCACTATATGAGTGACGTAGGAAAACTCAGGTGGCATATTTGATGCCAGCATTAATGAAAAGCCTAGAGTTCTTTACTGGTTTTCTTTAATTTTGTTATTTCTCTTCCTTATTTACTAGCTTTTTATGTACTTGGTATTTTTTGCTATTCTGACTAGCTTAAGTGCCCTTGTCAACAGCTGAGCTGTTGAATGAGGCAAACTGTTAGTTATAGTGTGAAAATATGGTGTGCTGTCAGAAAAGGGCAAGCCATTAACTTGCGAATTTCAACTTCCAGTGTTCCATAGCTCAGTGATAGCTGAAAAGCCTCCCTTATGAATTACTATTAAGGGTAACATGACATATGCATTTATGAGCTTTGTAATTATGCATGATACAAACCTTCATCATACAAAATTACACTTGCGGGCTTTTTTTTTACGTATATCAAAGGCCCTATAACTATAAAATGGATGTTATTTTCAGAGATATAATTTGGGATAAGAATGCATCCTCCAAGAGATGACCTACGAAACTCTTATGTCAAAGGAACCCATTTTCAAATAATCTCGATAATTTTTGAAGTTGAGAACAATCAGAGTCAATTATGTTATTGATACAATACATCTAAGTCAAACCTTTGTATAAACAAAATACCAGAGTGTATAGAGGTTCACGACCTTGCTTCAGAGTACAGTGCCAGGAAACTGCATGATCAGTAGTCATGCAAAATGGGAAACATTATGTGAGGACAGGGTGATGATGTGTTATCATTCTATTGCACAAACCACTGCATTATCATTAGACTCCATGGTTTTACGGAAGTTATTCTAAGCACTCGTAGAAACTTTGAAACATCTGTGGTAGGTGTAATTTCTGTCATTGAAACACATTTAAGTATCAAACATTATGTAGTTTTTAGGATTATTCTGAATTCTGATTTACATAATATGAGAATGTATGAAAATAAGAGTTGTCTATAAAATTCCCAGTAGAGATTCATAATGATACACACAAACACACACACACACACACACACACACACACACACACACACATTTTTTTAATTTAACCTCAGCAGCTAATGCAGTGTTTCGAAAACTTGAGACCATTGACATTCTGGGCTGCATAATTCTTTCTGGTGGGGGTTGCCCTGTGCAATGCAGTGTTCAGTAGTATGCCTGGAATCTATTCACTAGGACCAGTAGCACAGTCCCCTACAGTTGTGACAACAAAAATGTCTCCAGACATTTCGGTGCTAAATGTCTCCTTGGGGTCGCAATCATGTCAATTGAGAACCACAGTACTAAATCAATGTGGAATCATTTTTTAATGATGAAATAAATGTAAGGAAATTTCAATTCTGCTTAAAATGCCTTTGAATACGAAATTTTTCCCCACCTCCTCACCCTCTCGCTGCTTCACCTGGAAGATGATAACACTGGACTAGAGAAAAGTTTTCAAACTATGTTCTTCAAGTATTCACTGTTCCCACAAATCAAATTCAAATTTTAATAGTTTTCAGGTAATATTTAAGGTAATACTAAGTCTAAAAGTGAAAAGTTTAGAAAAGACTCTAATTGACTCTGATATATACCAAATAATGTTTTCTAAACACTCACTTGTAGCACTTTTTTTGTGCTGACTTCAGACATTAGGCTTCTGGCCCTCCTACGTCTGTGTATGGAACAGTATTTCTTTTCTTTCTTTTTTTTTTTTTTTTTTTTTAAGATGGGCACAGCTCACAGTGGCCCATGCAGGGATTGAACCAGCAACCCTGGTGTTATTAGCACCATGCTCTAACCAACTGAGCTAACCAGCCACCCACAGTATTTCTTATAAAAATATAATTGAGAAGAAAGGGTGATATTCTGCGGTTGATTTAAAAAACAAAACAAACAAACAAACAAACAAAAAACGGTGTGTGCATGCCCAATCATCTACTCTTGCCCTGCGAAGCTCATTGTGTAGCTAAAGTATATGTCAGCTAATTCTCAGGCATATGTGCGCTTTGACACCTAATTTTCAGTAGAAATGGGTAATATTGGATTATAATTGTTGTGCTTACTTGTCAGCTTTGACTATTTTCTGTTGTTATTGACCAAGAGTGAAAACTTACTGGATCTTGAAATTTAATACAAAAATCTCCTACTTCTATTTCAAACTTCTACATTTGTTTAAATCAACAGTGCCTTGAGGTTACCAAAAGTCCTACGAGAACTATTTCCATTTTCTTTGATTTCTGTGGATTCATATTTTTCAAAACTATATTGGGAAAATAAGAAAAATAGATACTGAAACTGGTATTCTATTAAACTTCAATTGCTGCCATGACAACCACTACTAATATGTATTTATTAAAATAGGCTCATTCCTTCCATAGGTTAACTTATCATATGTACATAGTTTATATTTGAACTTATAAAATTAACTTATTATAATAAAGCACCCATTTAATCTATTTTTGATATTAGAAGGCTGCTTAAGTTTAATGTGAAAAATAGTTCAACTTTCAAAAAATATATGAAATCATCATCTTTCGACTGCAATATTTCTGTTTCTATTTTTTCTGTACCAGAAGTTTGCAAACTGTGAAGGCATTTGGATGGTGGAAATTTTTTGCTAAGATCTTAGTTTTTATATAATTTTCTTATTAAAATAATTGCAGAGGCATTTTTCCTGAAAGTGTGTGTTGTTATGAAAAACACAGTATGAAATACAGCCATCACATTTTTATCCACTCCATGGTAATGGGCCCCTTGTGTATGACTGATCCTTCACAAAATGGAGGTAGTCTGCCCCATTTCTCTTTTGCCACAACCTGTAAATACTTACTGAGTTTTCTTACTAAACTTAACTCCCAATTGCAAATAGATGCCAAATAATCCATTGTCAGATATTATATTTGTAAAAACTAGAGTCTATAGCCAAGGAGGGTGCGAATTATTTCTCCACAGGTGTCTTAGCAAGTATAGATGGTGAAATCTACTCCTTGTTCCTCACCACTTTCTTTCAAGAGAAACACACCCCAGTTCAGTTTTCACCTTAAAATTCCCCTTAGGAATTTGAATACGTTGAAACTGCTGGAGGGAATGGGTTATTGGATATTTTTCACATGATATTAAAAATAAAAAGAGGCAGTGCTTTCAAGACACTGTAGTCCACAATCTCGGTCTCTTAAGAGACACATATTTGCGTCTGCTATCTCTCACTTTTCTATAAAAATACACTGGAAGATTCAAAAACATAGAAGCAGTACAAAAATAGACATATGTGATTGACGTGATGTAATTCTTGTGAACTTCCTGGAAAATAATGTAGGTGGAACTGTGTACAGTGGTTCAATGTCTAGGCTTTCGAATGAGACAGATCTGATTTTGAATTCTAGGTTTGTTTCTGTAACTATGAATAGTGCTGTCTAGTTTTTGCTGAGTTTTTAATGTTTTGACTAAGGTCTTTGCATTTTCTTATTTACCCCTTACACAGCTACAATATAGGTGTCATTACTGCTATTATACATATGATGAATTTAAATGAGCCTCAGAGAGGTTGTCTGATGTCACAAAACCACTTAGTGGCGAATTCAGGTTACCGCCAAGCTCTGTTACTTTTCCCTTCCCAAGACTTAACCAAGAAAGGATCAAAGCAATTGGAGGAACAAAGCACTAAAAATATTATGGAGCAAGCCCCCAATTTTTTTGAACATCAAATTGTTTTCCTTACTCTCTTTTCCAACTCTGAGTAAATGATTAGTTTGTCTACAATCTAATTCAATACTCTTCTTAAACTCTATGCTCTATACTTTCCCATTAATATTATGACCTATAGTTAAGATAATTTCTCAACATCTCCTTTTCTTGTCTTTAGAAGATGTAAGAACCAAAATGAAACTAAAGTGAAATTATGTGTACAGTGCTTTTGATAGAGCCTGAAAATTAGTAAGTTGTTTACAAAAGACATCAATTACTGAATATTTACTGGTTCAGATTACTGGATACATTGCATGGCCTCATGTTAAAGAGGCTCATAGACAGATCATGATGACCAGGATATTCAGAATAAACTTAGTTGCAGAAACTTGAAAGAAATGGTAAAATTACTCATATTCTTAAAATAAATTCTCTAGTAAATTGTTTGACTGATTCATTTAGCAGGCATTTATTGGCATCTATTACATGCTAAGAAGTAGGGAGATGTTTTTTACTTAATGTGTAAGTGTCTCTGTAAATGGAATTTATAATGTGTTAGAGAATGTATTATGTTATTAATGGTAATAACACCAGGATTCTGCTTAGGTAGTTTTGCCATATCCACGGTGGTTTAAGACTGGCATGGCCTTAACAGAGTAGAGCAGGGTGAACGTAAGTGTCGGCCATCTGCATTTTGACTGGGTAAGTAGTTGAAAACAAACAGCAGGAAATACCTCCAATATCAAGTTTCTTGAACAAGTCGCCATTTTACTGCCTTAGGTTCTTTGCACATATTTCTCCCTATGTCTAGAACCCTCCCCCACACTCCACGGCCCAATATCTGAAGGCTTGATCCTTCATCTGCTTCATACCTCTATTCCAATAATCTCTTTCTAGTATGGCTTTCACTAACTATTCTATTTGAAACAGCACCGCCACCATTAAAGCCTTCTAAATCCACTGCTCCTGAAACCTTTATACTTATCTGCTTCAGTTTTTCCCATAGGAATTTTCATTCCATGCTATTTTTTACCATCATCTAAAACAGTTCTTTTCACATTGTTGGTGTTCAATAAATATCTGCAGAATCATTTTTGTGTTCTAACAACAGTGTGGTCTTGAGACCCGCTATCCCAAGAAATCATGCATTTTATAGAATCAAACAGTTAATTTCAGTGGCCTGCTTTTATTAAAGAAAATAGGAAGAGTGACATGGAAGCTGTTTAGAAGGTACAGTATTCCTGGAAAGAGAGGTCATCCGGGGACTGCTTTACTCTCTCAAAAGCCAATGGAGTAGAACCTTTAAAAGCATCACTTAGAAAAATCAGTTGGGCCTGCGGAAATTGAAGACTGATATTTGCCTCCCATGTCGTGTATCTGTTTAGTTAGTAGTTCTACTGATGTGCCCTGTACTCTCTGCAGATCCTGAGATAAGTGAGGAGACATCCTGGAGTAGGAGAGTGGCAGAGCAGAGTGTCCATGTCCCCATTATTTGGCATGATTGGGCTGAATGACTAGACATTAAAGTAATCATCTGGACTTCCGTCATGTGGTCTGTACCTCAAATAAAGGAATATGTTTTCAGGCAAGAAAACTCAGAAGCAAAAGACCATGAGGAAGATAACTGGCAACTAACACTGGCCAGGAAATTGTAGGCGGGGTGAGGATTTGGTTTAGAAACACAGAGTTTCAAAAATCTGGAAAATTTGAAGTGGGAAGATATTTGTTGAACTCCTCTAAACCACCCACTAAAGAACCACAGAAAAGCTGGCATTTAGTCATTGATCCCAGAATAGAAACTGAGTACCAGGTAGTGTTAGTAAGCGAAACAGGACATCAACCACAAGAGAGGCTTGTCACCTGACCTTGTACAGTAGACAAATAGTTACCATACCCCCTCCTTATAACAATAAATGGAGAAGCTAATGATATGAAGAGGAAGTGAAATTTCACAGCCCAAGGATCCCTTCTTTCCTCCATTAAAAACAGCTCAGACCTCGACTTTAGTCTGTAATTAGGGGAGAGGAGGAAATAAAGCTTTAAAAAGAAGTCGAGATTAAAATTAAAAACAAAGCAAAATAAAAAAGGGGTGACTGGGTCTTAATTAGCCATAATGAGATAGCTATGGAAAGCTATGAATTCAGTTCAGATGTCATTATAGAGTCACTAAGTATTACTTTACCCAGTATAGTTATAATAATGATGGTTATTAGAAGAAATAGACCCTTTTAATATTTATAAGTCAATGAGTTCAATATTATAGCTACAATGAGATCTACATATTGTTTAGACACCATCTCTCTCAGTAATAAAAATGTTACTTCCATCTTCGGCAGGTATTTTGGTTTGTCTTTCAAAATGAGATCTAAAATCAAAGTCTGAAACATTGGTTAAAGGCCTGGCCCAAATTATCCTATTAAAAAGACAGTAGCTATTTTAATTTTGATGGATCAAGGCAGTTATTGTTTTGTTAGCATGTCTCAGAGTATCTAACAAAAAGAAAGAGAGAGAGAGAGAGAGAGAGAGAGAGAGAGAGAGAGAGAGAGAGAGAGAGAGAAACCCAAATGCAAGCTGACTCTTCAATGAGCCATGTTGCATTTTAAGATGTATTATAACCAACTGATGATTTGTAAAAAAGGAAAATTTCAAGAGGTGTCTCAGTAAATGTTTGCTGAATGAAAGAAAGCACTCCATACCTTTGCATTATGAATACAGCAAAAACTACTTTAGTTGAATAAAAGGAAAATAACACTAACAACAATAATAATACTAGCATTGACTTCAAGTTTTGTGGTCTCCTATGCTTAGTGTTATTTCCTTGGGTCATTCTGTATTGCTGAGGTCAGTTAAGCCATCAGAATTAGCCCAAGATTTGGACAGTATAAAGAATGGTCATCCCATCACATTTTTAAAATTGTTTAAAGCATAGCAATCATTTAAATGGACACTTTACCCTAAGAATAATTTTAATGCATTAAAAGAATTGAATAGGCAGTGAAGAGGAAGTATTGAGCAGTGGTAAGTGGAATGCACTTTTCCTTCTTGCATTTATGTCACAACTAAATGTATTGTAACTACCTGACATTTCAGCTTTGAAGTTTCAAAATGTATATCTTCTTTCTAATCAAATACTATTTCTGTTCAAGAGAACAGTGAACATTTCTGTTTTAAAGTTACACATCTTGTGATCAATGTGCAATTAATACTAATAGCATTTTATGCTTAGCAGTATTTATCAGAAGTGATCAAAATGTTTTAAAAGCTTTTATTTATAACACTGTGGGGAGATTACTAGCATTACAATCTTTTTAGTTTCTGAGAACAAAGGCAGTACCGTGTTTCCCCTAAAATAAGACCTAACCGGAAAATAAGCCCTAGCATGATTTTTCAGGATGACCTCCCCTAAACATAAGCCCTAAGGAGTCTTTTGGAGCAAAACTTAATATCAGACCCGGTCTTATTTTCAGGGAATTACAGTATGTAAATACACTTTATCAGTAAGTGATTTGTTTTTAATACACAAAATAAGTGAGTAGGAA
Source organism: Rhinolophus hipposideros (assembly GCF_964194185.1). Taxonomy (NCBI): domain Eukaryota; kingdom Metazoa; phylum Chordata; class Mammalia; order Chiroptera; family Rhinolophidae; genus Rhinolophus; species Rhinolophus hipposideros. The sequence goes on along the minus strand of NC_138047.1, from coordinate 90,499,880 downwards.
ACAGCTGCCAATAGAAATACAATATTTGACTCTCAACTCTGTACTTTTATAGAGTTGTTCATAATTATTTTGTCAGTGGCAGTGATGGTGATGGTGAGAGGGTTCTCTCAATTTGGTGAAGTCAACATTTATATGAAAACACATTACCATCTTTTCCTTCATTTCAATGAGACAGTTTCTAGAAAAAGAACCCATAATGTTCAGAAAATTGAAATTAGTATAAACTTTACAGATTCTTTTTAGTCATAATTCTCATTTTATAATAGTAAACTCATTACATATTTTAATATATACATAGTTAAGTTCTAAGTTTAATTAGTATTGAGAATATTTAGAATGGGCCTTTTTTAAATATACTTATAGGCCTTTTTCACCACGTATCTCCTATCTTGCTGGAAATTCATATATTTTTTGGATCCTTCATTAAGCTTTTGGAGTCTAATTTTCTACATTTTCCTAACATTGTAGAATTATACAAAGAAGGCATTTAGTAATAAAAGCTGAAGTTTACTCTCAAACTAGGTGAATTATTGTCACTTAAGGAGAAAAAGATAATTAGGGAATGGGAGTGGTTTGGGCTTCACAGAAACTGGAAATGGTAGGATTGTGAGGGGGATAAAGCACATTCCTATGACAAATTTGCTTTAGCTCTGTTTTAAACTCTGAAAGAGCATTGGAAGATCTTTTTCATTCCCCACTCTGTTTGTAGCAATTACAACAATGTCTGGCACCAAATAAATATTTATTTTATAAGTAAATTCATACTCATACTTTGATATTAGGCCAGTCTCAGTATATGATTTCTTCCCCTAAGTTTTTTTAATAAATCCAAAGTGGAATTAAATTTAGTTTAACATCTGGCTTTATGATTACATTGAAGTAATCTAATACTTCTTGAACTCAATTTCTTTATATCTATCTCTTCACATTCATCAATTCTTTGATTAAAAAAGACAGCACTAGCTATATCTAGACACTAGTGCTCCTGTTTGATTGTAAAGCACTCACAGTTCAAACACATAAAAGTTATAGGCGTTGTGAAAATCTGCAGTAGATTAACCTATTTGGAACTCTGAGGATTTAGGATAAAAGACAATGCTACCCCCTTTTCTAAATTAGATACAGTAAAATTTAAAAATATACTATGTTGGTGCACAAAACTTTTCTTACTTTTACTTTTTATTTTGAGGTTTTGACATTTGCAATAAATATTTTACAAATTTCTATTAAGGGAATGTATATATAGAATTATGGCAAGAAACAAATAAAACATTATAGGGACTGGATACTCCAAAAAGAAAACAGTCTAACTAATAGAGGCAATTAATATTTACTTCATTAGTATATGCAAGAAACCTCGCTAACAGGAATAGGTGGGTATGTGATGGGTCCAATCAATGCATTCCCATGAATATAAATGGATGTAAGAGGTTGCACTAATTATTAAGCATAGGAAAAATTCCAAAAATAACATTAAATCTTTTTCATTCAGAATTTCTGAAAATTAGCCATTTCGTATAATGAATAATCAAGGTAACTGAAGAAACTCATTAAGGGATGAAGGAAATAGATTTTTGGTAGGCAGAATAATGCTCCAACCCAACCTCCACTTTCCAAGAGATGCCCACATCCTAACCCACAGACCTGTGAATCTGTCATCTTACATGGCATAAAGGACTTTCAAGAAGTTATTAAAGTCAATAATATTGAGACAGAGAGATTACCCTGGATAACCCAGGAGAGACTAAATTAATCACATGAGTTCTTACAAGTGGCATTATTGCTGAATGTAGTTGGAGAAAGAGATGTGACTATAGAAGAAAGGTTAGGGACTTATGATGTTGCTGGTTTTGATGATGTAAGATAGGTACCATGAGCCAATGAGTGTAGGCTGCCTTTAGAAGCTGGAAAAGGCAAGAACATAAACTGTCCCCTAGAATCTCCAGAAAGGACAGATCTGTTGACATCTGGATCTCAGCCTAGAGAGACCTGGGGCAGATCTCTGAGCTACCACATGGTAAAGTAATAAATCTGTGTTCTTCTAAACCACTAATTTTGTGGTAATTTGTTACAACAGCAATATATATCTAATACAATTTCCAAAATTGATTTAATTAGTTATTGCTAATTGTTGATAATTCAATCATTAACATATTGAAGACCCAAGATCAAATCCATGCTTAGCAATTATAGCATTAAATAAAAATGTAAGAACTGGCTTCTTTTTTTTTTTGAACACAGTTGATGATGCTAGACTGGTATACCCTATAAAAAAAGAAAAAAATAACAAATTGACAGTTGTTCCTAGGTACTGTATATCTGATCTGATCTAGGTATTTGTCAAATGTTACATCATTAATTGTAAGTACAATGATGTTATTATGGCTTTTCATTTAACAAATGGGGAAAGTGAGTCAAAAATTTAAGTAAAATTCCCAATTTCCAGATAGTTATTGTTAATAAAATTTACATTCTAAGGAAGGTTTTAAATTTACCACTTCATAGCTCTGTAATAATTTCTATTCTGACTGTAATTCTTGAATCCCTTCCTTTCCACTCAATTTGCTGCTTCTAATCATGTATGGAACAGGGGAATCAGAACAACTAATTTTCTTAGAGTTGGATGTGAAATAGAGTAGAGTAATAATGAGGACATGAAGGTCAATCTAAGAATTAAATTCATGAGCTTCAATGATGAACTTTTTATAACCATATTCACGATATGAGAATTATGCCAGTTTTTGGACCATTGTACACTGTTATTAATATACCTGTAATGGCAGAGACAAACCCACTTAATAAGCTCAAGTTTTGGTGTTATAGACTGTATATTTATTTCTCTCCAAAATTCATATGTTGAAATCCTAACCTTCAATGTGATGATATCAGGAGGTGGGGCCTTTGGGAGGTAATTAGATCATGAGAGTAGAGCTCTAGAATGGGATTAGTGTCCTTAAGAGATGAGGCATTAATCCCATTCTCTCTCTCTCTCTCTTTCTCTCTCTCTCTTTCTCTCTCTCTCTCTCTCTCTCTCTCTCTCTCTCTCTCTCTCCCCACACACACACTCTCCCTCTATCTCCCTTCTCTCTGACATTGAAGACACAATGAAAAGTTAACCATCTGCAAACCAGGAAGACTGCTCTGACCAGACATGAAATATACTAGCTCCTTTATCCTGAACTTCCCAGTCTCCAGATATGTGAAAAATAAATGTTTAAGCCACACAGTCTATGGTGTTTTAGTTATGGCAGTCCAAACAGACTAAACAATTGTCAACCTCAAGATAAAGGTCATATTAATAAAACTGTGCGCATGGCATGGCTGAGGTCAAGGGTAATTTAGTTTCCTAGGGCTGCTGTAATAAAGTACTAAAAACCAGGTGACTTAAAATGGCAGAAATGTATTGTATTACAGTTCTGAAGGCCTGAAGTCCAGAATCAGGGTATTGGCTGGTCCACACTTCCTATGAAACCTGTATGAGAGAAAACTACCTTGCCTATTGCAATATTTTTGTAGTCTCAGTTGTCCCTTACCTTGTGGCAATATAACTCCAATTTATTCTTCCATCTTTTCATGGCTACCTTCTGTGTATGCGTGTGTGTGTGTGTATGTGTGTGTCTTCACATGGCATTCTCCTCTCTGCATATATTTGTGCCCAAATATGCCTCTTCATATAAGGACACTTGCCATGTTGAATTAGGACTCACTCTAACGGCTTCATTTTAACCTAACATCTGCAAAGGGCTTGGTTCCAAATAAGGTTATGTTCACAAGTATGGAGTTTAGGACTTCAACATACCTTATTGGGAGACACAATTCAATATATAACAAGGGTGATTGACAGATTCCATAAAAAAAACCCCGAAAATAAATATTTTTAAGGTGAACTAGAATCCAAATGACTAAAACTTGAACAAACGTTTCAGAAGAGGCCTTCCAAAATGAACCATTTGAATGGTGTTTGTATACCACAGCACTTACTCCTTATGGCTCTTAGATTCCTGACACAGTGGACATCTGAAAGAAAATTTGGTACCTCATTTTTATTTTGCATTTTTGATTCTGTCCTAGTTTGATTGCTGGTTAAATGAGCTCTAGATAAGTGGGAAGAATATAAATTTGATTATGACAATAATAGAGAAGGATGAATACACATTTAATTTAGCTATAAAACACCATCCTCAGATTTTTCATAGGGACTGAGATTGTAATTAGGCAGAAAAACAAGGATGGACACAGATGAGTAACAGGAAGGGAGTATGTATCTTAAGCAAACATTAAACTCTAAGCAGAATGAAAGGACCGGTGACAGACATGAAAGGGAAACTCAGACAGAAACTCTGAATAAAATTCGACTTTTTAACTTCCACAAACTGTATCTCAGATAATCAGTCATTTAACTACATAAATTCTTAGGCCATTAGCTCAGCATGACATATAATCCCAAAAAGATATCAAGGGTTTGTGCACACTTGTCATCATCTTCAAGTCAATAATTACTTTCTAATGAGTTTTATTTTCATCAATAAAAGGTATGTGAAAACACATTCAGAATGAGTAAACACATTCAGAAAAAAAGTACAGAAATAATACGTTAGATTTTACATGTAAACCCTTGTCAATGCTTAAAATAGAAAGTAAGTAATATACAAAAAACAATCTGTGTGAATTTATTTGTACACCTTAAACAAATAAGTCCAATAAGTGCATCCTTTCTTTTTTTTTCTGCAGAAAATTATCAGAAAATAATCAACTACAATTGCTCAGCTTATTCTAATTTTGTGAATTCTGTCTTCATTTATTTCTTTCTTTAGATGTTTGCTCCTGGAAAACTCTAAATATATTTCACTTATATGTAAAATTTGCTTTTACAATTTAACGTGGAAGCTATGGAACTATTTACTTCTGTTTGCTATTAGCAACACACTTGCAAAGTCATCGCTCCCAAATTGCACTGAACTTATCTGAAATTTAAAAATTGACAAAATTACTTTCATGTCTATTTTCACAGCATTCAATAAATCCTGTATTTTCTGTTTAGCATAATAGTTAATAGCTTAGTATCTGAAGTCAGAATGCAGAGTTTCAGTTTGACCTCTAAACCTGCTCTTTCTGCTACGAAATGAAGATAATAATGTTGCTGAACTCACAGGATCCCGGTAAGGATTCAGTGAGGTATCCTATGAGGCATGCATACCAGTACTTGCCATGTAATTAGCAAAAATTAAATGTCACCTATTAATATTATTTAAATCCATTTTCAGAATCAACCATAATTTCAGTTTTAGAACTTCTAAGTAAAATATCACCCCTATTTGGGAAACACAAAATTGAGGAAAAAAATACATAAGTAAAGAGTAGACCAAGAAAGGAAGGCAAAACAGATGGAAGAGAATGAGCAAAGACTTTTGCAATGAACCATGGCTACATCCTTGGTGAACAGCAGCTCTTGTTTCCTCTACATATGTATGTGATACATATGTTCAAATGTACACCGCACCACAAACATTGCTTTTCAATAAGTCCTGTTTGCATGTTTTGTATTATTTTGTAGCACATAGTTGTATCTCTTAAAATTCGTATTTTATTTCTGTATCTATTTCTTGCACATGCAACAGCTAATACACACTTATTCCTTTGAAAATGATCTCACCACACCCTTCCCCATCTACTTGAATAGTTCTAGCCCTGTTAGTTGAATAGCTCTATTCTTATTTTTATTATGATAAAAAAATTATCTGGCAATAAACAAACCATAGGGTAGAGGAATGGAAGAAACCCAATTGGCAGAGCCAGAAGCCCCTTTATTCTACAGAGAAAATGAAAAATAGGCTCAAACATTACACATTTTATTCACACTGTATCTAAAACAACATTTTAGAGTGAAAAGGTAGATGTTTAGGTTGCTGTGTTAATCTGGGTCTAACCAGATAACAGAAACCACCTGAATATATAAACAGAGTAAGGGAGAGAATTAGTTATTCAAGTGAAAGTAAAACTAAGAATAAAAAATTAGGAGAGTGGAATAGCCCAGAGATTAGCAATATCAAGTCGCTCCCATGACCTCTAGGCTGGAGGCATAAAGAGAGGGGAGGTTTTAGAGCCCCAGAACAAGCATAAAGAGGAAGTAGAATACTCAGTGGGTTTATCCAGAAGAATTTGCATCCACAGAGGAGACACAACCACTCCCGCATCATTGAAGATAGAAAGAGAAGAGGAGGAATTCATCTATTCCTTTTCTAACTGCAACTGAAAATCTCCCAACAATGCTTTCCATGGGCATACCTAGCAGGAGGTCAGCTGACTAGAATTCCTAGAAAATATAGCACCAGACACCCTATAATACATAGTAAAGAAAAGAGCAGTGATCAGTACATATGAGGATTCAAGGGCCAACAAGTACTGGGAAAATGCAGTTAAGTGTTAAAGAACCTGGTGCTGAGGATTTCAGAAAAACAATAATTATATTATACCAGAAACTCAGATGGAAGGATGTGTGAATATGTTGACGTGAGAGAGAGAGAGAGAGAAAGAGAGAGAGAAGACAGAACAAAGGAGAAGCAAGTAAACCATAAAAATCTATCTTAGGTAATACCGTGTTTCCCCAAAAATAAGACTTACCTGGACAGTCAGCTCTAATGCGTCTTTTGGAGCAAAAATTAATATAATATCCGGTATTATTTTACTATAAGACTGGGTATATAATATAATATAATGTAATATAATATAATATAATACAATACAATACAATACAATATAATATAACATAATATATAATATAAAATACCGGGTCTCATATTAATTTTTGCTTCAAAAGATGCATTAGAGCTGACTGTTTGACTAGGTCTTATTTTTGGGGAAACATGGAAGTTAATTACCATAAATATTATTAGTTTTAAGGGGAATTTTATCTGCTTTGATGCAGGTTTAGTGACATTAACTCTGTATGTTGATTTACAAATAATAAATATCTTTTATGTCATGACATTTGTGTTTGTTATTTCTTTCTGAAAATTTTCTAATAAAGAATATTAAGTAACAGGACACAACCATATTTTTCCCCTACTTAGGGATGACTTCAGTATAGTAGCTATTGTCTCATGTTTCGTAATGTCTTTGTTTTCACAAAGTACAGTTTCTTTAAAAACAAATAGTAACATCAGCAGCAGCTCTTGGCTCACTTTTACTTAAAGATTTGTAATCCCGTGTTGTTCCATTTCCACACACAATATATATTCTTTGTTTACTTGTGGAGAATCGTATTTCCACCTTCTCAGCTTATTCATTGGGAATACAATTCCATTTTCCTTCATATAGTATTTATAGCTTTGAAAATCTATATTATTAGAAATCAAACATTGTAGTTATCTTTTTTCATAGACCGTTAGGAAGCCTGCTTCAGAGTCTGCTCTCTCTAGAAATACGGATGATCAGGTCAAAGTCATCAGAAATCCATCCCATCGTTTTGGGACCTCAAACTGATTCTCTGGGGGTTTTCAGGGTAAAAACATTTACTGTGTTTCTGAGAATACTGTTTACCCAGCTTGGTCACACACTAACTAATCCGAAACAATATAAACTACTATTTTAGCCTTCGCAAACCTCCATTTACTCATTTATAATTATTCTCAATGTTAAGCTTGATGCTTTACATATGTACTCCGTTGAGATTCATGTCTTTACATTCTATTTTTGTAGAAAAGATAAGGTTTCCCAGAAGGCTTTGGGTTCTCTGATATGGTTTTGACTCGTGATTGTCAGAATTATTTTGTGCCTAGCCTCTTGCCACTTTAAACTTATTCTTCCAATTCTATAACAGATCAAGCAATAATTTAACCATGCCAGCAAAGAAACATTTAAATAAGTGTAGGTTGGTTCTGCATGAAGACTGAGGAGTTTGAAAAATAATGTGTTTAATGTGTATCCGTTTTACTACATGGACTTTATGACATTAATTTTGGCTGGTTAGACACCTTTTTTTTATAACCTTGTACTTGGCTGAAGATTGCAAAATCAAGCTTAGGTTGTCAAATAATGATCTTAGTATGTGACATAATACTGTATTTTCTTTAGTATTTCTAAGAAATCAAAAAAAAAAGTGATGTTATTTCAACATTTTGCAAATGATTTAAGAATTTTTCTCCTGTTTAAACACAACTGTAACATTTCTTTGAATAATTCATTTAGTCCTTTATGATTCCCGTAGTTGTAAAAGTAGTAACAATGCAAATGGCAACAATGAGGTAGATTTCATTATTCTCTGTATGGGTCACACTGTAAGTTTGTGGAAGCCACAACAAATTCTAAGTATAGTGTAGATCATTTCCATAGGAAAGATGAAGCATATAAAATCTGTTAAAAACCCTATCCCCTCACAGCCTAATCACATGAATTGATCTTGCTTCATAACATAAACTTATTTATTGGTTTTAAATAGTGTTTATACATACTAATAAATGTATAATTTCATTGTCGCACTCCTTATGCACTGTCACTGTTATATCTGTGATTTATTTTTTTCTACTATAATCATAAGGTGTTAATCTCTGATAGCAAAAAATAAAGCACCAATCATTGATGGGAACAAGTTAGAGTGACATTTAAAGTATGATAAAGAGTTATTTAAAACAATAGAATGAATTTTAAAAGTCTGCAGTATTAATTGCTTAACTAAATGCAGTTGAAATATTTCTTTTTTTCAATTGAATGAAATAATCATATAATAATATTAAGCAGCTATTATGTAAAAGGCGTTGTAGGATGCAAAATAAATAATGTTGATAGTAACATTGTTTATGTTCACCGTAACTACAATCTTATGGAGAAAAAAAAAAAACAGGCAGATAATAACAAAGTCTAGTACATAACAGAATTTTTAAATATTTATTATCTCTCAAACCTATGATGGAGGCATAAGAGAAACAAAATTTATATTGATATTAGAAAATATCATGGAGAAGAGAGTATAATTCTTTTAAGTTTTTCAGGGAAATTATTTTAGAAATAGAAAAAATGGGAGACCAGACCTTCTCAGACTGAAAGATAAGCATGGGCAAAGATAGGGGTAGGAAAAAGACTTTAGCAAGCAGAAATCAGTGAAATGTTGGAGAAAAAAAATGCTTGAGGGCAATGAATAATGAGGCTGAAAAGGCAGTCTGGGACAAACTCACACAGATATTGGCATACCATTGAAAGGAATCTGGTCTATGTTCTTATCTTCCTGCTTCCCAGCATATGGCTGTGTGCTCAGGTAAGAATGGCTATCGGTCCAAGCTATGTAAAGTGAAACTGGATTCTCAGACATGTTACATGACTTGTAAATGCCCAGACACAACCACTCGGAAAACGTGTCAGAAGTTTTAACTATATAAATATAATTACACTTTTCAGTTTTGTGTCTTTTTTCTTTTCTTTCCCTTTTTTTTTTCTTTTTGTGTCTATGAAAATTGTCAAACTTTTTGGAAGAGTCAAAATTGAATTCATTATTAACAAATGCCTCAATGAATGAATAATAGCTTGAACGTGTAATAGACATTTTATATTAAGGTGTCAAACACAAACTGTGTTCTCTTCTCACCCAAATCTGCTTATCTAGTTTCTAGAGCAAATCAGATCATGTCAACTCCATCCTTGCATTTTCTTTTTTTTAATAACAACCTTGGCATTGTCCTTCACTACTTCAGTAGTTTTTCAACTCATATCCAAATTCTGTTAGCTCTGCATTCAAAATCTATTAAGTTTTTTCTTACTTCTCACCAGTTCCACAGTCACCATCCCTGGATTTTTTTCCCTGGATGTACTACCCTCCTAAAAGACCTTCCTGCCTCTAGCTGTGCATGTCAATCATTCTCAACACATCATTAGTGCATTTTGTTGTTGTTGTTATTATTATTACTATTATTATTATTATATCATTATTATTGTTATTTATTGTAAATGTTTAGCACAGGTAAATCATACTACACCTTGGTACAAAACCCTGAAAAATGTCTCCGAATGTTAATTTTATATTACCTTGGCTGGGCCATGAGGCACCGAAACTCTTGGTCAAACATATTCTATGTGTGTCTGTGAGGGTGTATCTAGATGAGATTAACATTTGAATTGGGAGGTTGAGGAGAGCTGATTGCCCTCCCTTACCTGGGAAAGCCTCATCCAATTAGCTGAAGATCTGCGGAGGGCACAAGGCTGAATAACAGAGGCTCCTTTTGCTTTATACTTGACTGGGGACATTTGTTTTCTCCAACTTTCAGACTCAAACTGAAAAATCAGCTCTACTTGTTTTTCCCGACTACAGCCTTGAGGACTGGAACTTATATATTGATTTTCTGGTCAGAGTCCTCCTGACTCAGAACACAGCTATATCATTGGCTCTCCTGAGTTTGCAGCTGGCCAGATTGTGGGAATTTCCTGCCCCCATAATCACACGAGCCAATGTTATATATATCCTTGCTCTATTTCTCTGGAGAAGACTGATTAAGATAGATTTTGGTACTGAGAATGGTTTTAGAGGAACAGAATTTTAAGAACGATTTCTCTGAATTTGTTCTGTGATTTATGGAATTGGTCCTCTAATCTGATTAGATTTGAAAATGAGCACTGATTGTCCATGCCAAGATCTATCAATGGAGACACATAAAGTATCATGACTGGACACCCCAACCAGGTACAAGAAGCAAGAAGCTAGGTGACTATATATATGATACTTTCTGCTGGTATAAATACAGTACACTGTAGTACTTCAAGGGCATATGGGAACACTCCAGCCCTTTGTCATGATGGAGTTTGCAGAGATCTTTATTGCCTTTCCCTTCCATAAGACATCATAAAGGGCCATTACATTGATGATAGCATGCTGATTTGGCCTAGTGAGCAAGTAGAAACCACTCCAGACTTATTGATAAAAATTGTGCATGCCAGAAGATAAAAAATACATCTAAAAAAAGTTCAGGGGTCTTCTACATCAGTGAAATGTTCAGAAGTCCAGTATAGAGGGAAAAGTTGAGATATCCTTTCTAAGATAAAGGATAAGATGCTGCATCTGTCCCTTCCTACAACTAAAAAGCACACTCAATGCATTGGGCCTCTCTGGACTTTGAAGAGAACATGGTCTTCATTTTGGTGTAGTATTCTGGCCTATTTATTGAAGGACTCAAAAAGTTGCTAGTTTTGAGTGGGACCAGAAGAAGCAAAGGTCTACGCTGCTGTTCAAGCTGCACTGCCACTTCGCCCACATGATCCAGCAGATCCGATGGTCCTTGGAGATTCAGTGTTATGGAGGGATGCTGTTTGGAGCCTAAGCCAGGTTCCCATAGAAAAATCACTGTGAAGACATTTGGATTTTAGAGAAAAGCTCTGCCATCCTGTGCAGATAACTACTTTCCTTTTGAGAATCAGTTCTTGATCTAGTACTGTGCCTGGGTAGAGACTAAACCCTTAACCATGGACCACCAATTTACCATGTGCCCTGAGCTGCCCATCAAGGGCTAGGTATTATCTGATTCACCAAGCCATAAAGTTGGGCAAAGACAGCAATACTCTATCATCAAATAGAAGTGGTATACATATGATCAGGCCCTAATAGAACCTGGAAGACAAGTAAGCACAAGTTTCATGAAGAAGTAATCCAAGTGTCCATGGGCTCTACTGCAACTACACTGCCTTCTTACTCTTGGCTGACCCATATGGCATCATGGGGAGCTCTTATAGTCAGTTGACAGAGAAAGAAAAGGCCTAGGCTTACTTTACAGATGGTTCTTTGCAATATGCAGGCACCACCAGAAAGTGGGCAGCTGCCTCATTACAGTCCCTTTCTGGGAAAGCCATGAAGGACGGTGGCTAAGGCAAATGTTTCCAGTGGCAGAACTTCAAGCAGCGCACCTGGTCGTTCACACTGCTTGGAAAGAGAAATGGCCACATATGTGATTATATACCGATCCTTGTGCTGCGTACAAAGGTTTGATTGGATGTTTGGGAACTTGGATGGAACATGATTGAAAAATTGGTGATGACAGAATTTAGGGAAGACAAGACTTTTATGTAGACTTTTTTATGTAGACAGACTTTTCAGAATGGGCATAAAACATGAAGATATTTTTGTCCCATGCACATGCTCACCAAACAGTGACTATAGAAAAGGAGGGTTTTCATAATAAAGTGGATAGGATGACCTGTTTTGTAAATCACCATCAGCATCTTTCCTCAGCCCCTCCTGTCACTGCCCAATGGATTCATGAAGAAATTGTCCATGGTAGCAGAAATGAAGATAACACATGGGCTCAGGAACATGGACTTCGATCATCAAGGATAACCTGGCTATGGCTATTGCTAAGTGCCCAATGTGCCAAACATAGAGAACAACATTTAGTCCTTGATGTGGCACCATTGCTCAGGGTGATTAGCCAGTGGGAGGTATTTAGAAGCAACTACAATATTATGTTTTCCTGAATTTCAAAAAGGAAAAGGGAAAAGGAGATGGATAAGAGTTAAGAATCAAATGCATATACAAAAGCGTAAGCTTTTTTAACACAACCACCTTTTTCTTTCTTCAATAGTGTTTACTTATCCTTATGCAAATCGCCAAGCACTCATAAAACACAAGGTGTTAATTTGTCATTAACCCAAGATGTCTACAGAATAAAGTCACGTTCTACAGGCCAACGTGGAATCTAAGCTGAAGCATAAAGGTCTCCTTAAAGTTGTCTAGGGCATGGCTCTGGTACAATATGGTCTATAAAGGTGGAAAACAAAAATGTTTGAAAATAGGTGATGAGGAAAATTTTTTTCTGGCAATATGGTAAATAAACATTTTGAAAATCCCTCACACTGCAAAATATCTCAGTGTTGTTTACATTGCCATAAATATATATTAAAGGACATTGCCAAGCTCATGAGAAATTATGTGAATTTCCAATGCCTCCCCCCACCGCCCTGTATATCTATTTTCACTCTAAGAGAAGTAGCAAACCCTCAGTTAAAGGATGGATTGAAAAACAAAATCCAATTTCTGATGTGTAAAAAGACAAGATCTTTTAAAAATTGTTTTTTAGTTTAAATGTATACTATATAAGATTACTTTTACTCAACCCTAAGTGAAAGTTCATGAGGAAAGTTGTAACTATTCAGGAAAAAAAATCTTTTTTTATGATTTTATTTTCTCAGAGTCCACAGATCAAAACAAGTATAGGCCATGGAGAGATTTGAGAATTAGGTTAAAAGCCTCTGTGCCCCCATATATAATTGATGTTGCACAGCAATTAAAAAAAAATTACCTAGAATTTTTATGTATAATGGCTTAATTTATTTTTATCATCATGCTTTTATGTGGAGCTAACCATTTATCACACAGACTCGAATTCTGATTAGGATTGAGTGAAGCATATATATTACATTGGCTCTTTTTTAAATTATCTAAAATTGGAAAACAAAAGCAATTGTTACAGTCTTACACTTTCAAAATATTACTTTAGCAATATGACATTATTTAATGTTTTTCATTTATACTCAATTAAGCTTGGATCTATGGTTTCTGAAAGATATAAAGTTAAAGCAATTTACACAATTTGGATATCTTAATATATCTTGTTGCTTACTACAGAGGTTGACACATTTGTCATCTCAGTAATTCCTATATCCTTATATTACCGTTTCAGGATGTTTTATAGGCACAGATTTTTCCTTTGTCCCTCACATTTCCCCGTGTCCTTTTCAGAGCCCATTCACCACCTCTGTGCCTGGTACCTCATTTGCTCTCTCATCAGTGTAACTTTTCAGGAAACCATTGCTGAACCCTGCTCTACACGTGAAGGGGGATATTAGTCACTTGTCATGTGCTCATTTTTATGTCAGGAGGGAAGCAAGCCCATATTCTCCCTATATGATGAACCATCACTAGATAAATATGCTACTAATATGATTGGGACAAAGAGACATTTTACATTTACAAAATTTAAAAACAAGCATGAGTAAATTAACAAGTGTTATGTTTTATACATTTCAATGACAAAATCATTAAACTCCCTACTCAATGTCCCCAATGAGACAGGGAAAATTCTAGTCGGAAGTCATAACTAAACATAATGTAAAATAAACTTCTATAAATAGGCCTTTAGTAATGTGCTGGGGGTTGGGGGAGTTGTCTAGAGTCCTGTGATCAAGTCTCAGTCTTTTAGTGAGCCTGTGCAGCTGGACTGTGCATTTCACATGTGTTTCACAGATATTCTCCTCCCCACACTTAGATGGGACAGGATAACTGGTATTTCTCTTTCCCTTGGTCAATTAGGCTCTGACAACACCCTAGTTAAGCTCTAGTTAACTAGTTTCTCCTGAGGGCAGGCCTTGTTATGAGCAGAGTGCTCTGGAGAATTTCAAACTGGTTCCTTCCTCCCTTCCCCTGTTGGAAGCCCTACAGGATTTTTCTCTAATATTAACCAACTAGAGCTTCTGAAGGTAACGTTACAAAAGTGTGGGGACCTGTCTCTCCATGACTGGATCCCCCTGGAGTTTTTCAATCACAAACTTGTCTTCACTGAGCTTCTACCAATTCATCAATTACAGTTCAGGTTATCCTACCCTAGCTGGTTCCTTCAGAGGTTTCCTCTTGTGACTCCTAGCTGCAGTAAGCCATGGTGACCTGTACATATTCCCCCAACTTTCTCTCTCTCTCTCTCTCTCTCTCTCCCCCTCTCCAGTCTTGAGAGCAGCAGTTTGACCTGTGTTCTTCTCTCTTATGATCCGAGAAGAGTTGCTGATATTTTTCAGTCTGTTTAGCTTTTTCCTTTTTGTCAGGACAGAGTGGTGACTTCAAAGTTCTTTAAATGTAGAACCAGGAACTGGAACTGAAGGTCATTACTCTAAATCATCTCAATAAAAGAGGGAGAAACCAAAGTTCACCCCAGGGTATATGATGACCAGATTGTGTCCACAGAAACTAATCTAGAATTAATCTCTTATGATCTCTGCTAAGTATGTATATGAGTGTGTGTTGGGGCATGGCGGGGGTGGGCAGTCGGACAACCACGGTTCTTCACTGTCCAGACTCCTTAATTGATTCTAAAAGAAACCTCACAATACAGTGCATGCCATACTTAAATTAGACTTAATAGCATTTTTACTAGAACATGAAAGAGACATTTTTTAGAAACCTTTTACTTTTTAATGTTATCTATTTTGGAGTTCAAATTCTTCACCTTCTAAAACAAACAAGTTAATATAGAGTATGGTGAGAGAAAAGTAATCTCCAAAACATCATTGATAATTCCACTAAATCAGGAGTTTAGTGGATGAATGTACGGTTATTCCAGAATATTTTCTGGTAAAAAGTAGCAGTACACTTTTCAAAGAGACCGTAGGTTAAGAATTAATATTCATAGTATATGAAGTTATCTACTTTGCTAAAGCTCTCTGTACTCATGCATTCCTTCCACTGCCAAGCTCTTTCTCTCTTTTATTAATATTCAATCCATTGCAATAGTTTAAAGAGAAGTTGGTATAACAAAGCATTATTTTATCTCATTGGCTTTACTACTTTATTTGACATTCACACTCAGACCAGTGAAATCTTGTTTCATCCTCTCCTTCTCAATACAGTATATCAATAGTCTTCTCAATAAGTCTAGCAGATTCTTCACAGTGCAGCATTTTAACATTGAGGGCAATTTTCTTCATATTTTGCATTCTTGGAATTTTCTTTTTTTCCATGACACAACTCTCTCCAGGTGTTTTTTAAGTTTGTTTTTCTTGTTGTTGTTGTTGTTTGTTTTTTAAATCTTTCTTGCTGCTCCTTCATTCTTAAGCTACTTTTCTGTCCCAGCTTCTCAATGTTGGTATTCCACAGAAAGAGTGCCCTATACTTGGGAAAACTCCTCATTTTTGTCCTACGGTATCTCAGTCACTCTAATAGCTTTATCCATATATTCTGGACAGACTTTCCCCTTGAGCTCTACTCTTATCAGTAAATCCAAATAACCTTTTAGGCATCTCTACGTAAGAAGTGTAGAACACTTGTTAGTACTAAACTCAACTTGTTGTAAACTAAGCTTATCGTACCCCCAGAAAACATATGTCTGTTTTCCCCATCTTAGAAAAAGACACTTTTAACTATACCCTTCTCGATCTATCATGAACCATTTAGGTGTACTTGTTTTGATTGGTTTCAGTAAGGGACAAAATTGCTTTTTGATTGAAAAGCAATCAAAGCAGAAATGTACCAAATTGTCAAAAATCACAAACCAATTTATAAGGCTTTGATGCCAAGAAAATGAGTCTAATATCTCCTAGTCTGGCACTACTTAGCAATGACTATGGTCAAATAAATGAGATTTAATTTAAACACCATCAACCTGTTTGTTTTAAACAAGTCCATGTGGAGACAAAATAAAGCAGTACCACACACAAAAGTTCTGGCCTTATAGCCTGCACATGTCAGATGCTTTTGTAGCACAACCTCAAATATGATATTTGATTTCAGCAGCCTCTATAGTGGACAGCTCTGTGCAATACCTGTTCAATCAATTCTCTGTATTGCATTCTCTCTGTTACAATAACTGGTGTGATTCCTATTTTCCTACCTGAGCTTAACAAACCCACCAGTAAAGATGGAGAATAAAGATATATACAAGATGAGGGCTACATGCTAGAATGCATGCATCTGTCTCCTCATGGCCCCTGTGACTTCTCACAGAGCCAATCTGAAGTACAGAGGCCCTAACCATCTATGTAGCACAAGGAGCCCATCAAATAGAAGAGAATAAAGGCATAGGGAGGTGCACATGTCATCACACAAAGGTCCATGCCATTACGCTATTACTTACTGAAATTTCTTACTCTCCAGAGTTAAATGATCAAGTTCAATTTTCAGCAGCTTTAATGGCTTTGCTTGAAATTTCTGTGTATCAGCATGGTCATGATCCTCCTCAGCCTACATGATGTGGCCCATTTCTCCACTCTTATCTACTACCCAACACCTCTCAAACAGTCCAGCAATAAAGCATTATAACTATTCTTAAAGAATATTAAGTTCTTTCCTGCATTATACATTTCACACATAAAATTTTCTATGCCTAACATGTACACCTACCCGCCCCCCACCCCGATATTTTCCATAGTGGTGGTATCTAACATTTTTCTACCTGGAAAACTCACAATTATTTTTCAATAAACCTTATTTCTTCGGGGAAGCATTTCCTTATTATCACTCTTTTCTAGAAGTCCAGATTAACTCCCCCAGTATATATTCTAACACTTCATATATCATCCTATCATATATATCATATAGTTTTTATTGATTAATATTTTATGTCTGTGTCAATTTCAAGAATGTAAGGCTGATGAAAGCAGGTACTATGTCCATTTTATTCATTACTATATCCCTAGATCTAAAGATAGTGCCTGATACACGAGGATTCAGTAAAATATCAATGGCTAAATGAAAGGGTAAGTGATGATTGAGTGTCACTGTCTATATCAGTGCTGTTCAATATATCTTTTGGTGATTTTAGAAATGTTCCAAATATGAATTATTTGATACAGAAGATTATAGACATGCATGGTTATTGAACCCTTAAAATATGGCTAGTATGACTTTGGACTGAAAATTTAATTTTAATTACTTGAAATTTAATTTTAGTTAGCTGCCTGTGGCTGGTTATAGGTATATGGGATAGAATCCATAGGGATGTTCAGTCAAAGATATGACTTAAAAATATATGTATATAAGAGACAAATTTGGGATAATCATAAATCTTAGATTGGGCTTCATGTATGGAAAGGAAAAAAATATATCAGAATTTTTGAACAGGAAACATAAGATCACAGAACACAAATAGAACTCTGGTTGGAACATAACTCTTTTCAAAAAATAGTAAAACACAAGTTTGCTATATTTTTCAAACTAGAGACATAACATGACCAAAATTCAAAAGAAAATAAGTTTTTGTTTTGTTTTGTTTTGCTTTTTTTTTTTTTTTTTTAATATCCTGTTTCTCAGAAAAGTATGGGAGGACTAAATCTTACTAAACAAATATGCATCCTTTAAATGTGAATATGATCCAGCCTCAATTCTTCATTATACTTTTATGCAGTATCTATAGAGTTCACAAAAAAATGGACAATTTGAATATATATCAAGTATAATAATCATTATTTAATCATTTTAATTATGTAGGTTATAAAATAAAATTAGATAGCCTATTGATTATGTTATTAGAACCTACTCACATTTAGACTTCATAATTAAATTTTTGGCACCATTCGAATCCTCCTTTACACACATTTATATATACTATTTATGCTAGCCAACATTGTCTTAATTTTTTCTTATGACATATTTATTTCCCTCATGATATAAATGGGCCCGCTTTTATTTCACTTCTTGAACTGTTCTCATAAGAATAATATATTTCTGTCGTTTGCCATTGTATACTTACCACTTCATAGCGTATTAAAGGTTAAGAAGGAGTAACAGATATTGTCAATGCATATTTGAATGTTCAAATATAACATAAGCAAAGTTTATATTTTCACATAAATATAAACATATTCTTGTAAATTTAGAGATATTCTACATTTTATCTGTACCATAAACTTTCAAAATACATACATTAGTTTTTTTTTCTAACATGAATTCCCTTGAGCCATACAAATGCTAACTTTTCCAAATGTTTTGTTCCCCTTGATTTAATTTTGTTGTTGTAATGGATAAACTCATATGACAGCATCTGAATTCGGAGTTACTATTTTAAAGTTAAATCACACCTTCTAGATATTTATTCTAGATCTACGCTTCCTTTGCCTTGAGAATAGTGACAGTTTCATTTTTTTCTGAAATGTAGTACCACCTTTGTTAAAGATGCTTATGACTCATTTTCAATTTCAGAACTTGTAGGCAAAAAAACATTACCCCTAGTCACTTCTTAGCATTCTCCTCACACCAGACATATCAAACACAATCCAAGAAAAATATAAGCCCTATCATCTATGAAATGTCAAAGATATTTTCTACTAAATACAACATTCTAAAATTAAATCAATAATTTCTTTTAGAATCAAGTAGTAGCCTAATGACACTCTCACCCATGTTCTTGGGTCCTGTTTTCCATGAAGATAAATTTCTATCTCTAGAAAAGTAAATTTTACATTTTCAATAGTATAGAGGAAAGTGAGGAAAAAGAGTTAGTAAATTCCATCTTCCAGGTGTTTTGAATACAATGTCAACCTCTCAGAGGTAATTTAATCATAACTCTCCTCGTTTCCCACATGCACAAACACACCAGCATAGATAACACCAAGCTATTGTATCAAAGCTGACAGACAATGCTTACCACTTACCACTTACTAGACAACTCTACCGTCTTTGTCTGCATTACTTCTCACTGATCTATCAATGCCTGAATCATCACACCAAGAGCTTTCCCTTCCACAAGAATTCTTTCCCCTATCACCACCACGAAAACTTTAACAACCAGACACCATCTTGGACCA
This sequence comes from Rhinolophus hipposideros, assembly GCF_964194185.1. NCBI lineage: Eukaryota > Metazoa > Chordata > Mammalia > Chiroptera > Rhinolophidae > Rhinolophus > Rhinolophus hipposideros. The sequence continues at coordinate 90,480,401 of NC_138047.1, read as the reverse complement.
GGCTCCATCTATGCCACGCCTAGCACTCAAGATTATGCCCAATTCAACTGCCAAGGAGTGAGTGAGGCAATTCCGACTTACCCCCTTTCTTTCTTCCCGGTGCCAACTGCATTACTCTTCAGACTGTGATGCAGGTCTCCCACCTGTGGGGGGAGAGAGGTAATGAAGGAAGATTAAATAAGAAGGGTCATGGACTGCAGCATAGTTCTAAGACAGGTAAGATGAGACCACTGGGCAGTGCTTGAATGAAAGCTGCCAGCGGAGGAATCCCACATTTCATATGAATAGGGTTGCCTTATCACCACCCCACGGCTCAGTTATTGGCTGATAGCACAGCCAGAATGGCCTTGGCTGACACAGCAATGGATGCACAGGGGCGGCGACCGGACCTGCCAGTCAAACATGTTCCTAGGAAAGCAGGTCTGTGAAATGCATCTTCATGGCCACCACACTGTCATGCAAGGTGTGAGGCAAGGTCTCAGCTCCCACTCCCGACATAAGAACGCAGGATATGGTGAGGCCAAAAAGGAACACCCATAGAGCCATAGGTAGGGGAGTAATCTCATTACAGTCTCGTTGGCGGCTGGGTAGGAGACACAGGAAGCAGGATCCACATGATCTGCAACCTCCCATCATTTTCTCTGCCAACCAACCAACCCCACTTGCTAGCTGCAATTTGCCCTGCTAACTGCAATCCATGCTTGCTAGCTCAGCCACCATCTTCTTGCCAGCTCCCATTTTCTGCTAGTGTAGCCACAGCAGTTATATTAGTTGCCAATGGCTCACTGGATGCAGCTAACAGCCAACCAGCCACAGCTGATGGCCATCCAATCACAGTTGATGGTCATTTACTACCTGAGCCAGCACCTTTCCACTTGAGGCCAAGAGCCTGGAAACTGCACTCCTGGCTCTGTCCTCACACACACCAATTTCAATCTGCCCCAATCATTTCACAGGAGTAATGTTTGGAAGGTCACCGGTTACAACAAATAGTATCACCATCCTTGTAATAACATAATCAATAAAATTCTGTCATTCTTGTCACATCCTTCCCCTCTGACCCACAAATCCATCACTCATTTTCATGGAATTTATCATGTAAATATTTTTAGAATCTATCCATAGTCTTCCTCTCTTCACCTAGATGTCATTTTTCATACGTCAGCACAAACATGATTTCCTCACAGAAGCCTTCCCTGATATCCCAAACTGGGTGAAAACTCCTAGCAATTCTTTCAAATAATCCTTACATATTTAATATTAGATGATTTTATTATTAATTAATGTCTGTCTCTTTTACTCTATAAGCTCAGAGAACTTTTGTCATGTAACTAATTATTCGTCATTATTTTTGTCAGGTGACTAATATGTACTTTCTTCAAGATATAACTATCTGTAATGGTTTATGATACCAAATGTGATCCTATGTAAGCAAATACATATTTAAAAATATTAAATTTTTTAAATTAGTAAATTATTGCAAAAAATAGTAAACTACGGGAACAGAAGTATAAAAACATGACCAAAAAGCAAAATGATCTGTTACCCTTTGGATGTTTTCTTTTTGTAAATGATAGAAATTGTGAATAAGCACAATAAACTGTATGGTTAAGGGACATGAGAAATGGAATTAAATATAACATACAGGTATCAACAATATAAGCAGGTTAATTATTTGTGTGTATGTGTGTGTAGAGGAGGTAGTAGTTATTTATGCTGTAAGCAGATTCAAATAGTTTTCTTATTAGATTTAGTACTCCATAAATACTTTTCTCTTAAATGTAATTGTGAATTATACCTGAAGAAGGTTTAGGGTGATAGCTACTTTCTCAAAGTTTACTGTAAGTTAACTAGGATAAGAGCTTTAACAGCTATGGGGTTTCACTCAAACTCATAATCTGTAGTTTTTTCAGTGGTTCCTAAGTTAGAGTTTTTCTGAGAGGAAACATTTTCTTAGAGCTCCTTATCCACCTGGTTGTGACGTATAATGGTATGTGTCTTCTGTCATTCCATTTATTACATGTCTTCTATTTGTTGTGTAGATGGATAAAATAGTTTGAGAAATTAAGAAAACAATTCCATTTATAATTGCATCAAAAAAAATAAAATAAAATAAAACACTTAGGAATAAATGTAACCAAGGATGAAAAAGACCTGTATTCAGAAAATTAAAAGACATTGAAGAGAGCAATTAAAGAAGATACAAATAAATGAAAACATACACCATGCTCATGGATAGGAAGATTTAATATAGTTAAAATGCCCAAACTACTCAAAGCAACACACATATTCAATGCAATCCCCATAAAATTACCAATGGCATTTTTCCAGAACTAGAATAAATAATCCTAAAATTTATAAGGGACCATAAAAGAACCCAAATAACCACAAAAACTTTGAGAAAGAAAAAGAAAGCTGGAGGTACCAGTCTACCTGGTATCAAATTATACTACAAGGCCACAGTAATCAAAACAGCATGGCATTGTCATAAAAACAGACTCACAGATCGATGAAACAAAATAGAGAGCCCAGCAATAAATCCATTCCTCTTTGGTCATTTAATCTATAACAAAGAAAGCAGGAATTTACACTGTGGTAAAGACAGTCTATTCAATAAATAATGCTGAGAAAATTGGACAGATATATGGGGGGGGGAGGAAACTAGACAACATTCTTATCCATATACAAGAATAAATTTAAAATGGATTAAATACTTAAATGTAAGACCTGAAACCATGAAACTCCTAGAAGGAAATATAGGAAGTAAACTCTCAGACATCACCCTTAGTAATATTTTTACTGATACATCTTCCCAGGCAAGGGAAGCAAACAAACAACAAGAAAAAATGATAAACAAATGGCACTACATCAAACTAAAAAGTTTTTCCACAGCAAAGAAAACCATCAACAAAACAAAAAGACATCCCACTGAATGGGAGAAGATATTTGCCAATAATACATCTAATAAGAGGTTAACATTCCAAATTTTTATTTTAAAAAATCCAATTAAAATCGGGCATAGGACATAAACAGACATTTATCCAAAGAGGACATACAGATGGCCAATAGACATCTGAGAAGATGCTCCAGGTCACTAATTATCAGAGAAATGACAATGAAAACCACAATGAAATACCACCTCATACCTGTCAGAATGACTATCATTAATAAATGAACAACAAAAACATGTTAGCAAGGATGTGAAGAAAGGGAAACCCTTCTGTACTGTTGCTAGTACTGCAAATTGGTTCAGTCACTGTGGAAAACAGTATGGGGTTCCTCAAAAAATTAAAAATAAAACTACCTGATGATCCAGCAATTCCACTCCTGGGTATTTATTCAAAGAAATCCAAAACACTAATTTGAAAAAAATATATTCACCCCTATGGTTACTGTAGCTCTCTGTTCACAATAGCCAAGATGTGGAAACAACCAAAATGCCCATCAATAGACAATTGGATAAGGAAATTGTGGTACATTTACACAATGGTGTATCACTCTGCCACAAAAAAAAAATAATGAAATCTTACCATTTGCAAAAAAATAGATGGATGCTAGTGAAATATGTCATACTGAGAAAGACAAATACCGTATTATCTCTCTTATATTTACAGTCTAAAGAACAAAATAAACAAAACAGAAATAGACTCATAGACACAAAAAGCAAACTGATAGTTGCTAAATGGGAGAGGGGGATGGAAGAGAAGTTGAAGGGATTAGAAAGTACAAACTGGGAGTGTAAAATAGTCATGGGAATGTGAAATACAGCATGGGAAATGTAGTCAATAATGTTGTAAATATTATGTATGGTGTCAGATGGGTACTAGACATATCGGGAGTTTACTTCATAGATTATATAAATGCTTAACCATTGCTATGTACACCTGAAACTAATATAAAATAATTTTGAATGTCAACTATAACTAACATGTATAGATAGATAGATAGATAGATAGATAGATAGATAGATAGATAGATACATACATACATACATACATACATACATACATAGATATAGAGATAGAGATATACACTTAGATAGATATTGATAGATGATATATAGATATAGATATAGATATAGACACAGACACAGACACAGACACAGACATAGACATAGACATAGATATAGATATAGATATATAGATATAGAATCAAGGATGTAAAGTAAACCCAGGGAATATAGTCAGTGGTATTGTAATAGCTATGTACAGTATCAGATGGGTAGTACACTTGTTGGGGTTATCATTTTGTGAGATGTATAAATATCTAATCATTATGATGTTATATACACCAGAAATTAATACAAAATACTAATTATTATAGAGCTCTGTCAATTATAGGGTTGAAAAGTAGACCACAATTTGTTTTTTGAACTTAGTTATAAATTAAAACATTCTTTAACTTCTCCATGTAATCTTACATCCCATCACATTTATTATAGGAAGACATGCATTTAAGTTAAATGTGTTAAATAGATATCTCATACAGATTTCTTTACTCCCCAACTCATAAAACTTTAAGATTATATACTTGAAATAATTTTGTGATTATATATTTGAAAATTGAAAAAAAATTCTCTTCAAAATATAATATTGTTTTCACTCACATTTGGTAAGACTTGAAAATGAGTGGTTAATGTGGACACTGGCATAAAGATAAAATTTGGAAATCTGTGAATAAAATCAATTGATGGCAGGTAAGTTACTTGGGTAGCTCAATGATGTACCCTAATGTTCCAATTGTGTGATTTTGCACATCTTCTGAATACTTAACTTTTTTGGATGACATCCATCTTCCTAGTTCCAGCATGAAAAGGGAAACAAAATGAGGCTATTATGGTTGTAGCACAATTTGTCTTTTGCCAGAAAAGGGGAGAGTAAGTTCTTCTGCTAGCATCATGAGTACAGTATGTGAATGTTTCATTATATTAATACAATTTAACATTCCGTATAAATTCAAAGAATGGATATAATGACAAACTAGAGTCAAGTCCTAATGACATTATTACTTTTTAATTAAAAAATATTACTGTGGTGAAATACCAAAATATTTAAGAAGACAGGGATCATTGTTTTAGTTAAGCATTTTTTTTGGTTAAACTAAATATTAAATATAAATATAACATGGAATTTGTAAAGGGTCTGCCATCTTGACTGAAAGAGCCCAACTCACCATTTTCATTCTCTTACCTCAGATTAAAAACACACGCAATTTATAGGTTTGCTATAGCATTTGTTTTGTAACAATGGAATTTCCATCAGCACCACTGAAGTATCATAGATATCATAGATATTTAGAGGCAATGTAACATAATCTCAATGCAAATTTACACACACACACATACACACTTTTGCTATGTTGATAAGAGTTGATAAGAATTGCTTGATCGATTCTAGTCATGAATAACTTCCTATTTTCAGATAAGTTGTACTGTGAAGATTATCAAATTCTTTGCAATTATATGTTTACATTGATTATATGTTTGCCTCCTTTGAAGTAGTTTACTGTTGATCCTATTCTATGTATGTAAGAGGGAAAAAGTAGAACTGTCCTTCATATGAGATAGCTTTAAAAATATGAACACATCGATTTTACTTTTATTTAGGTCTTATTGGAGTTAAATATTCTTATTTTCCACTCTTGCTATACACAAGGTATAGTCTGTGATTCCGGAGTCTTATTAGCACAACCTGGGAGCTTGATAAAAGTACAGAAAGGCCCTATCCCAGAAATATGAATTAGAACCTGCGTATCAAGACCACCGGGTGATTTACATGCACATTACAGTTTGATAACCATGGCCTAAACTATTCTTCATATGTATGTCAGAGTATCTTGAACCTCCTACCTTCCAGCTATAGATACATACACACACCCATTCTTTTTTCATTTAAGCATAATTTACATATGGTTTCATGCACAGATCTTAAGTGTACAATAAAGTCACTCTTGATAAATCCATACAACCATGTAATCCCTAACTTCCGTTCAATATAGAATGATTCCATCAATAGGCAAATATTGTCGCACCCCTCAGGTCACTATTGACTGATCCATGTCACTAAGTCAGTTGTGAATGTTCTAAGCTTCATGTAAATAATTCAAGCTATATTAATTTATGCAAGACTTTTTAAACCCATCATACTATTTTCAGATTCATCCATGTTGCTACATATATGAGGAGTTTGATCATTTCCATTGCTCAGTGGTGTTCCATTGTGTAAATATGATGCAATTTATTTATGCATTCACCTGTTCATGGGTACCTGGGTTTATTTCAGTTCTTGGCTAATATGAATAAAGATGCTCTAAACATTTTGGACAGCATCCTTTGAGAACATATGTTTTCATTTCTCTTACATAAATAACAGAAATATAATCACTATAGCATTGTAGATGTATAATTTTTCCAATGTGTTGTTATGGAAATATTAAAATATACTGAAAATTTAAAGAAACTCAGCAGTGGACACCCAGACCCATTACCTAAGTTATTCCATTAATATTTGAATATATTTGTTTTATAACGTGTCTATGCACTTAGTTATTTTTCTATCCATGCATCAGTCTATTTAAATTTTTGATAAATTTAAACATGTAGACATCAATAACAGACATAAATTCAGCACCCCTTGAAACTTCAGTACTTATATCACTAACCAGAGTTATCTTCATGTGTTTTTTTTTACTTGATATAATTTACTGACATGAACTTGTGTCTGTACATTTCCTGAGTTTTGACGTATGCATCTACCTTTGCAACCCAAACCCTTGTCAAGATATTATGTGCCATTAATATTTCTCCAGAACATTATTTCATACTTATTTCCAAACCCCTACTGCACGTTAGCTAAGGCAACCACACTACGGCTTTGTCCCGGCATCAATTCGTTTTTCTAGTTCTAGAAATTCATATAAATGAATCCACAGCTATGTAACTATTTTGTAACTGGCTTTATTCATTTTCATTTAACACATTTTATGGTTCATTTATACTGTGTCTGTCAGTGGTTTACTTCTTTTTATGACTGAGTAATATTTTGCTATATGAATAGACCATAGATTTTTAAGCCATTTTTCTACTGATAGAAACCAAGGTTGTTTTCAGCATTTGGCTATTATGAATAAAGTTACTAAGCTTTTCCATGTAGTATTTTTTGCATGAGCATATTTTCATTTCTCTTGAGAATATATCTAGAAGAGGAATTCTTAGGTCAAAGGTAGGTCTATATTTTGTTTTATTAGAAACAGCTATAACTTATTTTAAAGTGGTTGTAAAATTTTACTTTCTGCAAAACAATTTGAGGGATGAGCTGCTCTACATTCTTACTAACAATTTGCTGTTGTCAGTCTGTTTTATTTTTGTGTAGGATGTGAAGTATGAGTGGAGGTTCATTTCTTCCAAAATGAATATCCAGTTTTTCCAGCAATATTGTTAAAGAGACATTCTTTTCAACTTTGGATTGATTAGGCTCCTTTGTTGAAAATAAATTGACCATATAAATACCTGACTTTATACTATTTAATTAATAAGCATATCAAAATTGTCATTGATTATGGCAACATAGCAAACAATAACAACCATACTAATCATATCAGAAAACAATAAATATTTACTCAATTTTTCTTTTATAGTCAGCTTGTTATATTCTTAATTTTCATAAGTGTTATATAAAATAGGTACTATTTTGATCCTCATGTCACTAATAACAATTATAAATTTTGGAAATTAACTTGTCGAAAGTCACACATCCCATGTTCTACATTAGCACATTAAATTACCTCAAGATTTTAGAAGTAATAGAAATTTGTTTCCACTTAAAAATAGTTTATATTAAACAAAACATTAAGTATATTATCCAATTAGCTATGAATTCACCCAACTCAATTATTGTCAAAAAAAAAACCTCATGAGAAATTTTTAAACACTTTAAACAAATCAAAATTAATTATAACCTTTCTATTCTGATCTCATTAACAAGATATAACATTACTCATACTTTAGCGTTTTCTGTAATGTAAATATTTTTATTGCATTATCTAATTTTATTATCTTGTCTCATATGTTTTGGTTAAACAAAACACACAATCTTGGAAAGTGAACATTCTTTTTCAAATGCTATGGACATTGCCTTGATTGCTTTATGGAAGATAAAGGCATGGCCAAATGTCTGTAAATAATGTGAAGCAACAGTGATAGAAATTAAAATTAATGTGATTCTTCTCCCACTTTTACTATTAGTACTACTTATATTACTACTGTGCCTACTAATATACTACGACAGTACTGTTGCTACTACTTCTAGCAGTAAAATTTATTGAGAGTCTATTAAGATCCAGTCATTGACTTGCATGTAGGTTCAATTACTTTTTCTACACATGAAGATATCAAGGCTTGGAAAATTAAAGTAACTTACATAGAGTTACACACTTATTAATTGACCGAGTTTATTATGCGGAATTCAAGGAAAAAATGCAAGAATGTATTATAAAAGTACTAAAAACATGACTAAATTGAAGTGCCTGCTTCTAAGTAGTTTCAAAATGCTATCTTCAAGTAAGTCTCCATTTCTTAAACATTTATGTGTCTCTGAGTTGTGTCTTTCATGAATACATTTTAGTTATATTTGTTATAGCTTTATGATAGATTTTGTAATCCAGGAGGGCAAGTCACGTAATGATTCATTTTCTTTGTTTTAATTGTTTTATATCACCTATGGATTCTAATTAATAATTTCTATAAAAAAAGAAACAATTTCTATAGTCTAACTTTACAATAATGTACCAAGCTAAGAAAACAAAGAAGGAAGAGTCAAGGAAGAAGAGGAAGAAACTATTCAAATAACAAAATCATAAAGACAAAAAAAACTGAGATTTTTTAATTTGAAAAGAAACCCATTTAATGACTGATTTTTTTTCAATACAGGAATATATATATATTTCTTTCTATTTATGTCTTTTAACTCCACATTTTACAATGTTCACTTTATGTATATTGTGTTATTTTAAAAGTTCCCATTGCTATTCTCCATATCTCATTGTCTATAGATAAAGCTAAAGTATATAAGATTATCTTTTATCCAGTCACTTCACTAAACATTAAAGTTGCTCAGTTATTTTTAATATCAGCATTCTTCCTTATCTTGCATATTATAAAACTGGTCTGACCTTCTACTATTATATAATAATAGGTAATCCTCCTTGAACCTTTTCTTAGTATCTTGTGAAGACTGCATTAGTATTTAACCACAAAATTAAATAATTATTAGATATAATGATATTTGGATAATAGTCTCAACATTTCTAATTTCCAGATATTAATTTTAACAAGCAGAAACAAATATTTAATTTAGTGAACAACATTCTGACATCAATTAAAACACATTATTTTTAGTCTCTTTTTTATTACTTTCCTAACCTTTTTGGCATTTGTGGAAGACAGAACCTTCAAATATGATGAATTATTTAAATTGCATTTAAACATTTTGTATCTTTATTAAGACTGCCCACAGAAAATTTTTTCTATATGTATCTTGTCTTCTTATCAATGTTTTAGTTGCTTTCGAAAATAAATTTCATAGTATTACTTTTTTTTTCAATAACCTGGATTATATTTTTTATTTTTTGGTGTTTCTGTTTCTTTAAAGATGTGAACAAATAACTGACCAAAAGACTTGTGGAATATATCTGACCAAAAGGCTTGTGGAAGACATGCTGAATAATTTGCATTTTTTTCTATGGTTTTTATTTAATTTCATTTAATAATTTATAATTCCTCCAAATTTAAAGTGTTCAGATTGTTAATCAGTATATTATCTTTTACAAAATCTCTTTTCACATCATTGCATTCCCATATATATATATATATATATATATATATATATATATATATTTTATTATCAATTATATTATATATATAATTGATTTATTTTGGGTTCAGTTTTTTCCTACTTTATTTATTTGTTTGTTTATTTATTTATTTATTTATTTATTTATTTATGTAATCAGATTTGCCTGAGATTTGCCTCCTATTTTGACTTTTTAACAATCAAAAGCATTTTAAAGCTTAATTTTAATGATGTTATTTTATTAATATCCCTTGGTTTATGTTTTTGATACTGTTGCTTTTAATTTTTATTTTGAATTTAGTTAATCATGCATTTTGCAAGGCTCATTATTTCATTTTAAGTCCTTTTTACAATTCATCTAGTATGCTTCAAAATTATGTTTATTTGCTTGCCCTTTTCTTCTTAATGCTGGATAATCTTTTTATGTTTATATCCCATGAACTGATTAAATATTCTGCAGGATTATTTTTGTTTGCATTTAGTTATTTTTAAATCTGTTTATCTCAACCTAATCCATTTTAATATTACCCTTTTGATTTTTTTCTCATCCTTTTCTTTTTTTATGGTGTCATTTAATGGCCTTCTTCTGTTATAGACACCATTTCCTCTCATAACTTTTTATTTATTTATTTATTTATTTATTTCTTTATTTATTTATTTATTTATTTTTAATGTTTTTTTTTTTAAATTTATTTATTGGGGTGACAATTGTTAATGAAATTACATAATTTCAGGTGTACAATTCTGTATTACATCATCTATAAATCCCATTGTGTGTTCACCACCCAGAGTCAGTTCTCCTTCCATCACCATATATTTGATCCCCCTTACCCTCATCTCCCACCTCACAACCCCCTTAACCTCTGGTAACCACTAAACTATTGTCTGTGTCTATGAGTTTTTGTTTCTCATTTGTTTGTCTTGTTCTTTGTTGTTTTTGGTTTATATACCACATATCAGTGAAATCATAGGGTTCTCTGCTTTTTCTGTCTGACTTATTTCGCTTAGCATTATACTCTCAAGATCCATCCATGTTGTCACAAATGTTCCTATATCATCTTTCCTTAACGCCGAATAGTATTCCACTGTGTATATATACCACAACATCTTTATCCATTCATCTATCGAAGGACATTTTGGTTGTTTCCATGTTTTGGCCACTGTAAACAAAGCTGCAATGAACATTGGAGAACACATGTCTTTATGTATAAATGATTTCAAATTCTTTGGGTAGATACCCAGGAGAGGGATTGCTGGGTCATATGGTAATTCTATTTGTAATTTTTTGAGGAACCTCCACACTGCCTTCCATATTATTTAAGATATCAGGCAGTATAGTTTTTTCCTATTTTATGCAATAAATAATTTTTGTTATAACCTTCTTTTCATACTCAGAATTGCTTTTCTTCTTCTTAGTGCTGCTGTAAAATTGTTTTAAATATGTCTTATGTTAGCTCACTTTCTTGATGCATACTCAAATATATACATATTTGAGTACATATATATCGACATAATATATATCAAAATATGTATTCTGTGCCATTCTTTCTCGCAGCAAGTGTGAGGATTATCCTAACTCTGTACTTGGTGGTAGTCAAATGCGCTTTCTCAGTTTGATGACTATGGAACATGGAACTATGCAGTCCCCAAACCAATAACTGCCTCTATATTCTCTTGATAGTGTTGGTACTTTACTTCATTCTTTAAAAAGAGTGATCATCTTTCTGTCTTTATTCTTTGGCAAATTCATGTGCATCCTTTTTAAAGTGTCTCCCTTTGAATAACTTTTTCCCAAAACCCAGGAGGCACCCACGTGTAACACGTCCCTACCTGGTCCTTTTTTTTTTTTTTTTTTTTTTTTGTATTACTCACCAGCTTTTTATATAAGTAAAGTGTTTATTTGTGGGTTTTCCAGACGGAATGTGAGTATTTTGAAGAGCAGGTGAGTGCTTTGAAGAGTTGAACAGCAACATCCCATGGCAAAGAGAAAGCATGATTTAAGAAGCTGCTCACTTGTCAAGATGAGAATTCATCAGTGACATTGAATCCTGAAAAGATGAGTGTCTAACACAAATGAGAAGTGTGTGAGAAATTGATAAATAGACTAGACACAACAGTGAGGTGTTATGGAGGATGAGTTAGGACTTAAACATCTAAACATGGTGAACCTCCTTTATGACTGAGTGATATAGACATTGGTAGCTGTGAGGACTATTATACTGAAATGCTCCTCGTTGAGTGAACATTCTCAATTCTGTACACATAACTCTTTAAAATTACTTATTATCTTCCTTCATCACTTTTTCTCTCTAATGGCAAAAGCAAACTTCTTATTTTACTTTATGTTCTGATCACAAAATGGAATACACAAAGGGCTTTGGGACATCGGAAAGAAAATGAGATTAGGTATTATCATTTTACCTTCACTCAATTAAATCATAAATTACTGTGTTGGAAGTAATAGAAACAGGTCTACTACTTATAAATGTACATTTAATGAACAATACTTGTTCATTATTCACAACAATATTTAAAAATAATATTTGACAGTGATTGCAAATGTACCACCTTGTGAACTGTGGAGAATGCATTTCAGTTTTCATAACTATCCTAATAAGAGTCATTACAATGGAATTAACTTCTGGAAGAATTAGATGTGAAAACTTGCCAACACTACATCAATCATGATTTTAACTTAAGCCTATAAAGTTATGTTTAAAATATGTAACAACGAAACTTTTTTAGTTCTAGGGTTGAAAATGAACTCTGGCTGCTAAATCATACAGCTTAAATTAAAAACAGAATTAAACCATAATTAGCAAATTCCAGATTTGTTTCAAAGCTATTTTGCATGACTTGAAGAAAACCATTGTGTAGTTGCTCCCTACACTCCCTTTTCTTACCCAGATTGATTGCATAATTATCCTATTCTATACTTCATTGTGTCCTTACAGTCACTGAACAATCAAGAAGAAAACAACCCAGCTATTTGCATTATGGCCTGTATTTAGAGGCAGAGGTGCCTTGGAACCCATGGACAAAACAAACATTGTTACCAGAAAAATGAAAGGAAAAATCAGAAAATAATAGAAGCTATTTAAAAAATCTTATTCTCTAGACCTTAATTTAGGACTTTTTTTTTAAGAATTTTTTTTAAGAATTAGAGACAAGATCTCAATTTTTATGGATTGAGTCTTCACAGTTTTTTAATACTATGTATGAGTGTTATTGTAGACGTTACAAATAGGAAAAAAGGGAAAAAAAGAAAAGAATGAAGGATAATTTATGCTCCATAATACGTTTTAGAGAGGGAAAAAAGGAAAAAAAACAAAAACAAAAGACACCATGCAATCTGTTAAAAACAAAACAAAATGGCTTGTTCTAGAATAAAAACATAAAGTCTGGCATGGGGATTATAGAACAGAGACCAAGGCTATGGGGTTAGGCTAAGACTCTACAATAAAAGCAAAATATATAATTAATAGAATGTGTTCAGTCGTTCACTGGAAGTTAGAGATTAAATCAATAACACACGAATTTTCAGAGATTAGGGATCAGGAATATAACTCATTATTTTAAGGAAAAACTTTCGGTGGTAACACAGGTTTTTGTTTTCTTTTGTTAGATTAAAATTCCAGGATATTACTTCTTAAAAAAAAACAACAACAACAACAAAAAACACCTACCCGTGAATGAACAGAAAGAATTAGCCAGGTAAGGAGTAGGAGTGATAGTATTCTAAAGAGATGACCACAGCAGAGGAAGTGGGCAGAAATCCTGGGAGCATATAGGCTTAACACTTACAACTTTCCATTAGTACATCTCCAGCAATCATACGGATAATTTTCTCTTTGTATGTGTGTGATATAAAATTAATAATAGTTTTCCTTAATATTAAATTATATTTATATTTTAAAAAGTGAAGTACACTTATTCCCTATAAAATAAATGGTTCTTACGAGACTTTTTCTTTTGGCTTTTATAATTATTTTAAAGTTGTGTCGAAAGTCTTCTTTATTATGATTTTTAAATCACTATATATTAAGTGACTATCTTTTGGTTATAAATAACAACAAAACAGGGAATTAGAATTAAAAAACAACCTATTCACATTTGAATTATACATATTAAAGATACACTGTGACAATTATTCATCTTATTTAAGTACTTAGCATAGTCTCCTTTTAAATTAACAATACCAACAGCAGTCTCATTAGAGGTTGGACTTTGATACGTAGTCTGCTCCAAACTCAAATTCCAGCTATTATTAACTTGTTGTTGTCCACTGAAAGCTTTAGAGTTAGGCATATAAAATAAGAATATTAGCTTGTGATGCCCATAATGGACAGTAAGTTCTTAACCACGTAATCCTGTTAACCGGGTGAGTTAAAATTATTAAGTTGGTGCAAAAGTAATTGCTAATTTTACAAATTGTTTATTAACCTTTAAAACTTCAATTACTTTTGCACCAAATTAATACCTTATTTTTTCTAATGTGTATACCTGTTCATCTATGTTAAAGAAATCAATAAAGCTGTCTTGTTTTCTTTTCTGTGTGTGTCTTGGTTTCCTGTTCTTTCCATACACCAAAATAAGTAATATCTCAAGTGTTTTTTGTGTTTTTCAGTTTTTATGTTTCCTTTCTCTATTATGTAAGCAAATTACAGGCCATTCTAAGGAAATCTGAATCACAGGCACTGATAACCAGAGGCCCCTTCAAAGTTTTCTAGGAGGTGACCTCTCTCCTTAATTTTTGTTAGTTGTACCTATTTCAAAAAAAGTCTTAAAGATAAAGTGGATTCTCATTATTCTTAAATTTCATATTGTAGAGTTACCTACTCCTTAAAATTTATTTATAACCTCAAAATCAATACTCATAGGCTTTCACAGACATGCACAGAGGAACCAAAAATTTGAGTCTCTTGATAAGCAAGTTCATAGCTGAGGTCAATCAAGGATATACTCTGTGTTTTTGTTTCAGCTCTCATCCTGTAAATGAGGGTTTTTTCAACCATCTGTTTAATAGGGTTTTTTCAACCATCTACTTAATCATTTATATACATATGTGTGTGTGTGTGTGTGTATATATTTGCATTATATATTTTTTGCATTTTTGTGCTTTTTGTCAGTGAATTTACTGTTTAAAATAGCACCCAAAGTTAGTGCTGAAGTGGTGTCTATGTTTCTTCTAAACACAAGGTGGCTGTGATATTCCTGCTGAAGAAAATACATATGACAAGATACATTCAGGCTTGAATTATTGTGCTATTTAAGTTATTGTTATTCATCAATGTTAATGAATCAACAACATGAAACATCTAGAGAGAAAAAGAGGAAATTCTCTGATGCTTACATAAGAATGCTTCAAAAAGTGCTAAAATAACATCTATAGTTGATGAAACTTAAAAAGCTGGAAAGTGGCTACTGCTTTCTTGTAAATAAATAGCGCATATAATTAATTATTTTAAGAGATCTATATTAATTTAGGTGTCTATAACAGAAACACACATAAGATAAACTTCTCTGTGATTGGTTGATGGAAATGTCATGGTGAGAGTCTCTCAGGAATCTGTTTATTTCCCATAGGAGCAACGGCTCCCTATTCACCAACTCAGAAACTTTATTCAGTACATCAGCAAATTCATTCACAGCAACTTTATGAAACATAACTACCATGAGAAAAGATCAACTGTATATAAAATTTTGTTAAGCTCTTTTTTATGAAGAGAAAATTCCAGTTTCTCTATTGTTTCTTCAGTAGCACTTCTCTATATAATCAATAATCAAATATGAAAGAATCGGAAGCCATGTAATAGAAGAAAACAAAATATGAAAGCAAATGAAGTTTTACTCAATGTTCATAAAACAAGACTTTTAAAAACAGATTTCATGTTGGGAAATGCTACTTCTGTTTCTTTTACTTAGAGAAAATATGTTTATGTGTAATAGTATTCATAGTTGATAGAGGAGAAAATTTAGCTAATTAAACATTTTTTTCACAACTTATATAGGGAATTCAAAGAGAAATATGATCTAAAAATGATAAGAAAAATTAAATAGACATAAAACTAATAAGAAAAGTTATTAAGGAATATATACTGAAAAATAATAGACTATTTTTTTGAAATTAAGTATTTTGGATAAAAATGTGCATTTGTTTTTTTGTTTGTTTGTTTGTTTTCCATAGTTTAAAATTATTTATTTAAAGGTCATTTTCATCTGATTTCCCCAGTGGCTAACAAAAAACAGAGCCCTTCGAATCCCAGCAAGAATTATAAAAAAGAACAAAGTTCACTAAAGTTCTTCATATTGAGTACTGTAGGGAACAATTTTGCCCTCAGAGACATATTTTCTTCCATATATAAATTCATAAAAAGAAATCTTTCAATTCAAAATGTGCATTTGTTTTAATTCATGGGAGCAAAAATTTAAACTCTGTGAGAACATGCATCTTGTATTTTATTTTATTGTCCATATTATCATGGTAAATTGCTTCTAGAAACAAATAAATGTGTGTTGGATAATTATACATTTTAAAGCAGCCACATAATTTCTATCTAACTACAGTTTTTATTAACAATTTTCTTTTTTTATACATTAGTTCTTATTTTTTAATTTAAATTTATTTATTGGGGTGACAATTGTTAATGAAATTACATAATTTCAGGTGTACAATTCTGTATTACATCAACTATAAATCCCATTGTGTGTTCACCACCCAGAGTCAGTTCTCCGTCAATCACCATATATTTGATCCCCCTTACCCATATCTCCCTCCCCCAAGCCCCCTTACCCTCTGGTAACCACTAAACTATTGTCTGTGTCTATGAGTTTTTGTTTCTCATTTGTTTGTCTTGTTTTTGGTTTATATACCACATATCAGTGAAATCATAACTTCTTTATCTATTCGTCTATCGAAGAACATTTTGGTTGTTTCCATGTCTTGGCCACCGTAAACAAAGCTCCAATTAGTTCTTTAAATTAAAATAAATGCTTTTAAATAGGTAGAGTATATTTAAACTATTTTCAGAGAAATTTAATGGTCATTTAGATGAAGCCTGTGCCTTTGCAACTATTTTTCTTAGAAAGAATGAAAACCTAGTCTAAAAACACCAAAAAGCAATGAGAACGTGATGTCAAGTATTATTTTAGGAAACCTAATGCATTTTTTCTTATTCCTACTCATATTTAATATGTTTTTGAACATATTTCTTTGGGTTCTGTTTCTAATATGAAATCTTGTAGAGATGAATAGTGGGAAGAATGACCTATGTTGCTTTAAAGTTGTAACTCCTTTTTAAATTTCAGAGTATATATTTCTTTTACACAAAAATGTATTAAAGTAATTTGCCCCCAGGCAGGAGCATTGTACGTCAAGGTTTTGCCATAATGAGATTTTTGCTTTCGAGTTACAAACCTATGCAAAAGTTATAAACCCTGAAATAAGACAGACTTCATAAGTATGGCACAGGTGGTGTTGTTATACTACAGCAGTCACTTTAGAAAGCACCATAAAACTAAATTGAAAACGCATGTTTATTTTCAGAAGATAAAATTTCAGAGGGAACCATATTCAAATAATATTTTCAAATAGTTTAGGTAAAAGACATACAACTGAAATTTATCTCTCTTAAACAATCATACAAGAATACATATTTCCAGAAGCAATAGCCATGATCAGAACTGTTACTATGGAACGTTCGATGGTACTCACAATCTAAAAACCATGTTCCACAAATTTACTCCTTTTAATAGGCACAATGCAAAAGTAAAAGTGACCCAATTTATAAAATTTCAAAAGAATCAAAGTAAAACTGATTTCTTTAGTGAGGAATTTCTTAGCAACTTCAATGATAAAGTTGGTTATTACGCTTCAGAGTAGGGTCTATTTAATCTTTTCACTAATTTATTTATCCACAAAAGCAGGTGTGTGTGTGTGTGTGTGTGTGTGTGTGTGTGTGTGTGTGTGTGTGTCTTGTCTCTGGCACCTACTGTACTACAGAACAAACCTTGGGAAGCTTTTTCATAAAAAAATGTGATACTTTCCAAATGACCCTGTAAACTATTTATTTATTTATTTTTATTTTGTGGGGGTTATTTGAATATAATGTCTTGGAAAATTAGGATAAGTTCATTGAAAAAATATTTCTACAAAAATGTGTATTTTGATTTCCTGGTATAAAAAGGAGAAAAAATGGAAAACTATATCTAGGAAATATTTAGTAATGAAATTCACAGTATGTTACACAAATATAGAATGCTGCCTAAAATCTTTCTTAGAATTAGGGAATTCATAGAGATGATAGCAATAGAAAAATGCTTGGCACAATATCTATTAATATTCAGTTATCATAAATCTTCAATGTATCTGTTCAGCGAAGTCTAAGACCTGTGACTTCACTCATTCCATGCCTCTACAAGTAACTTATCACCTAAACTCAACCTCAAAACACAAGTGTCTACAAATTATTCTGCATTCAATGCACAGTTAGTACTGATTGAGGTTAGACTAATATCCACTAGTAACAGAAAACAAAATATTGAATACTGTTTTGGAGTCATCAGTATTGACTGAACTACTTTATAGTACTTATATACATTATATATTAGTACTTATATACATTATATAAAAATATGATAATTAGATTACTCATATATATGTAAGAGTTAATAATATTTAAAATTTTACCTTAGCAAGATTACATGTAAGAGTCTTTATTGATATTATTATTTAAATTTTATCTTAGGAAGATTTCTGAGTTAGTGATCAATCATTAAATATACAGAACTTGTGATATTTTATTAGATTCCATTATGTTCTTTTGGCCACAGATCAATTTGAAAGTTCATGAAATGATGTGGATTTTCAGTACAATATTTAGGTGTCTATAGAGCTGGTTTGAAATTAAATTGCAGACACTCAGTACTAACATGTAACTCATAGCCCCACCAATTAACAGAGATACAACATTTTGAAAAAGGCTCAAGTTTTTTGATAAAGATCTTCCTGCAGCAAGAAGTGAGGAAACTGCTCACTAACCAGAAACTAGGTTCTGTCACAACAAATTTTTTAAAAGTTGATTTTGGAGGCTTACTTGTAAACATTTACTTCACACCTCACTTCAGTTCTCTTTCTAAAACAATAGATTTAGTATAAATATAAAAGAGAGGGCCTTGTATTTTTAGGTTATTTTTAAAAAATCCTTCAAAAAGAAAATACATTTAAAATACCTAATAATGTGTGTTTGAAGAAGAGCTGGTAATTGCTCAGAAGAACAAGGGTAGAGAATCATTGAGGATCTGTAAAAGTGTCAAGAAGATGGTTAGGGAATAAAATACTAGGGTATTTATTGGGAGATGAATTATTTAACAATTAGAATGTGAAGTATAAAATACTGTTGATTATGAGGAGGCTGATCTCCACCCTTTCTCCAGCTTGCCAACACGCTCCAGTTCTCTTTCCATGCAAATGACGCTCAAAGGCTGATCAACAAGTGTTCGGCCTACGCAAATGTCCCACCAGGTCATGGGATACCGGTTGTCATTTTTATAGGCACGGCCACTTTTTACGAGAGAATACTGTAAACAATCCTTTCGCATGGGTAAGGATTACCAAAAAAAAAACATGTATACCCAGTCTAAAAACTCTATCCCTCTGAAGTTTTTCCCTGATTTTTCTCTATTCTACCTAAATAAACAGGGAGGAAGAAAGGTGTGGCACCAGGGAAAAAAGATGGCAATGTGGACTCTCTCTGTCTTCTCTGTAAGGCCTATGGCAATTTCTTTTAGAACACAGCAAATACTAATGAGCGATGTTTTTGTAGCTTTGAAAATTGCAAGGAAACACCTGTCACATTTCCCAGCACACAGAATTTAATGACTGATAATTAACCTGAGAGGAAAAAATGCCCTGTATCATATCACAGTGTGTTAATATTTCTAATTCAGGTAAATGAGATAGGGATAATGTATTGTTTCAATTAGCTTTCTACAATGTAAAACCTAGGTACTTACACACTCAGGTATTCGTAAGTTTTATCTATTGGAGGTAGATATAACAGTACAATTTTTAAATAATTGAAGATTTTGGGACAATGAGGGGTTTTTCCAGGTTCCCAAGCACTATGAGATTTTATGAAGAATTGACACAGAGGGGTGGCAGGATGTCTCAGTTGGTTAGAGCGTGAACTCTCAACAACAAAGTTGCCGGTTCAATTCCCAGATGGCATGGTGGGCTACACCCCCTGCAACTAAACTGAAAATGGTGACTCGACTTGCAGCTGAGCTGCGCCCTCCACAACTAGACTAAAGGACAACGACTTGACTCGGAGCTGATGAGCCCTGGAAACACACACTGTTCTGTTCTCCAATATTCCCCAATTAAAAAAAAAAAAAAAGAATTGACACAGAACTTGTGCACCTCAGTTTACGGTGCAATCCAAAGACTGCTTCTTGACATAAAAAAAATTAATTTATATCCAAAAGCTTTAAGATACATTTTCCTTAGAAACAACCACGGAAAGTTACTTTAATTTAGTTTTTGAATAAGTCAAGTAACATTTGTAAAGGACTTTATTTTGAAAGCGTAGCCTATGGTTGTTACTTAAATTCATAATATTGAGTGATATGGTCACTTTTGTAATGAGGGGAGTAAATTTAGCATCAGGTGTATCTTAGTTTTTTAATAAAAATCTCAAACTGATTATTCTGTTTCAATTTGTTCTCTCTGGACAAAGTTAGTCTATTCAGCTCTATACTACTAAACTAGAAGAAATACAGCATGTGTAATATTTTAATATGGTACTTAAAAATATATTGACTAGTATTTCTGATCACTACTCTATTTAGCTAATGTAATTAAAAGATTGTATATTGACATAGTCATCTTCAGTTATATACAATCTATAGCAACAATATTCACCATAAAAAATAAATATCACATTAAAATTCCAAAGGAGCAGCTATTTAGTCAGATTATAAAATTATATAGGAACACGTTTCCCAATATTTCCTAAATTGATAAGCTCATGTAGAGTTAGGGTTTCTTATAATTGAATTGATTCATTATGTACCAACAATTGCTATTTAAAATGAAATATTTCCAAGAGGATTGATCCTTATTTATGAAAATGAACATACACTAAGAAAAATATAAATACAAATTCTATATTATGGAACTCACTGTATGTGTATTTTTTTAGTATGTGTTCACACAATGCCATCCAATAGTTACAGTGTTTAGGAAAAAGTGAAGTTTTCAAATTCTAAATAAATATGATTTGTCATTTTTTCACTAGAATACAAACACATTTTGGTCTGAATTTATTACAGAAGCACAGCCTATTTGTTTTCAAGTTCACTTGCCCTGGGATAAAGTGGCAGTAAATGGATAATCCATGGCTTGATTTCACACAGTTAGGCATCCCAGCATGCACTAGGAATAGGGCAAATGAAAGAATCAGGACATTTGTAACAAAGCTCCCTGCAGACTCATTATTGGCAGTGCCATGAACCATTACAAACCCACAGCCCTGAGAGCTCAGAAATGCATGCTGTGGTATACCACATTCATTGAAATATAACATAATGCATTTTCTAACTGTTTAGTTTATATTTAACCTTTCATTTGTAAAAGCTATAGTAATTGAGTTTCACATGTAGACAAGATTTAGTTAATCCATTATATTTTTATAAACAATCTATTTGGAAACATACACATATATGAATAATTGAAACTTTTAAGAGCCTTTTAATTCTTGATAATGCCATAATATCTTGTGCTTTTAGTTTTTTCCAAGTCAAGTTGTTGTCCTTTCAATCTTAGTTGAGGAGGGTGCCATTCAGCTCCAGGTCCAGTTGCTGTTTCTAGTTGCAGGGGGCACAGCCCACCATCCTTTGCGGGAGTCGAACCGGCAACCTTGTGGTTGAGAGGACGCATTCCAACCAACTGAGCCATCCAGGAGCTGAAGCTCAGCTCAAGGTACTGTGTTCAATCTTAGTTGCAGGGGGCGCTGCCGACCATCCCTTGTGGGACTTGAGGAATTGAACTGGCAACCTTGTGGTTGAGAGCCTGTGCTCCAAAGAAATGAGCCATCCCGGAGGCAGCTCAGCTCAAGGTGCCGTGTTCAACCTCAGTTGCAGGGGATGGAGTGCACCACCCCTTGTGGGACTCGAAGAGTTGAGCCAGCAACTTTGTGGTTGGGAGCCCACTGGTCCATGTGGGAATCGAACAGACAGCCTTCTGATTTAGGAGCATGGAGCTCTAACCACCTGAGCCATTGGGCCGGCCTTGTGCTTTTAGTTTTGAAATACACATTTAATATAACATCTAGTCTTAAAATAAAGTCAAAGTAAAATGCTACCAAATTATATCCAAGTATCAAAAACTAAAAAAATGCTATCCCTTTTCACAAGAAAACATGATTGATGGTAATACATAAAAAGTCAATCCAGAACAAAAACATTGAATTCACCTTATCACTTCTCCTGGTCAAATGATATACATGTCACAGTAGGAAAAATGAATCTTATAAAACAATGCAAAAATGTTCTCACCAAAAAGATCCAGTTCCTATTTGATGCACAAGAATCATAAATGTGGAATTAGTGCATTGACAGCAAGCATTTTATGTTAATCAGAACAATAACTATCTATAGGATCAAAAAAATTAAGATTGGGCATGGTTAATCGTTTATGGTTATCCTCAAAATAAGTTGTAAAGTCCAGAAGAAATCCACAACCTGATTATTACAAGAAAAAATTATTTACAACGGTATAGCCAAGTTTAAAACATACTTACTAACAAGAGATGTCAGATGATATATCAATAGGTAGGTAAAACAATGACGATGTGGGCAGTGTTGATAATTCAAATTATGCACATGTGTCATCTCCAATTTAAGGCTCTAAACTCACTATGGATAAGCTAAGCCTATAGTGATAATTTTTATTTTAATAATAATTATTATATCTGCTTTTATTAATTATCTATAATGTACCAGGCAGTAGCTGGGGGATTTTATATAATTAGACAATTATTTAACAGAAACCATTTTAACTTTAAGTCATACAGTTTATAGTTTATAAGTATAAGCAAGTTTATAAGATAACAGTTTTCATTTTCATACATTTCTGTTAAGAAGGTTAACAGAGTTTTGATAAGTAAAGGAAATACTGGGACACGTTAGCAGATGCACACTTATTGCCTAGAAGGTATTTTCAACATTATGAATCTCACTTCATGATAAATGTGTGAAAAAGCATTTCCAGCACTGAAAATAGTTATATACACAAAAAATTTCCCAGTCTAAATCATCAGTTGGTAGCATATGGCCAGCTCACCAAATATAGCTGGTGAGATAATTTTTAGTAAAGACATTGTGAAAAAAATTCTATAGATAAGTGCAAGAATTAATTGTGAGAGGAAAAAAAAATAACTGTCAGCAAAGAGTGTTTGATTTTGATAGCTTTTCTATTCTTCAGGTAGTTAGGTCCATTTTCTGAATCTTCTTTTAGGGACACATTTTTTTTTCTGACCACCCTGCTCACTTTCTTACTCTTCTAAGCTGTTGGAGTTACCTACTCTGGAATCCCTTTTAAGATATTAACCTGGGGCTAAAAATTTTTCTCCTTGATAAACTAATTCATTTTGGAGTGATAATTTTAAGATGTTTCATTTAATATTTTTAGGGTATTATTTTTATTTATTTACTTTTTTAATTAAAATGTATTGGTGTGACAACGGTCAACAAAACTATATAGGTTTCAAGTGTACAATTCTATAATACGTCATCTATATATTGCATTATGGGTTTACCACCCAGAGTCAGTTCCCCTTCCATTACCATATATTTGACCCCCTTTACCCTCTTTATTTAGTGTTTGTATATTCAAAATATTTTGTATATTAAATAAAAAATGACTATAGGATTAGATTAGGAGCTAGGTTTCTCAGGAAGTCTTACTTGCAAAGCCTATCAGGTACAACAGGGTTCCCTCCCATCACGCTTTCTCTGGACTTTCTTTCGTACCACTCTGCCTGCCTCTCTATTACAATCATGCTGGCCTATTGTTGCTCTTGGAACATGTCAGGCATACTGGACCTTAAAGTCATAAAGACTTGCTCTTTTTCCTTGTCTGGAATATACTTCCCTCATACAGTCACACCCATTAGATTTTATTCATATGTCACTCAACTGACAATGTCCCAACAGGCCAATATTGAATGTCACCTGAGTTAGGTAGATGGTAGTGTATTATTGAAAGCTTTCTGCCTGAACTATCTATCTCTATCACTTTTAATCTCAACTGAATGAAAGAAATCACTTGATTAAAAATTTCCACTTTCCATTTCCATTAGAAACAAATTTTAATTTTGCACTGATGTACTGATGGAAATTATTGTTCACTGTCAACCAAATATTTCCATGTTCTTAATTATCCTGTTTGTAACAAATAGTATGGCATCCCAATTCAACTACCATTTAACCGCCTTGATGGCAAGGCTTATGAACACTTTTCTTGTATGTCTACCTATCCCACTCTTTACCCTCCTCTCTGTGGTGGGACTTTAGTACTTCAGGGTGTACAGGTATGTTGAGTGGATCAATGCTTTTGGAGTTTTTCAGGAAGGCTGTGTTTATATAAACAGGTTTATGTTTGCATTGCAGCTCTCAGCTCGAAAAGAATTAAAGGCTATATAACATATCAAAATGTAGGTTACATAGCTATTAGTAAGGGCTTTAAGACCTCTTTATTTGATAAATATCACTTTGGAATTTCGTACATAAATATGTGGAGCTTGAACATTTGATTAAAGTTTGAGTGCTCAAACTACTTTGTTTTAATCTAAAATCATTTGAGCACAGCTTTTATGCCTTTAAAATTTCTAGGGGTAATATGCACAATGAAAAAATAACTTTGCACAGTTTTACATGTGAATCAAGTCAACATAGGTGATGCTCATGAAGAGAAACACACTAATATCCTAATAGGTTCCTACTAAGCCCTCATGAATGTTGTTTTTGGTCAGAATTCAAAGGCATTGCATAAAAATGGTACTAAGCTGAATTTTCTTCAGAAATGTTAAAAAATGAGTTGTTCAATTCAAAATTCTCTTTAAAAAAAAACCTGGAAACCTTTGTCATTCCCAGTGATCTATTTCAAAGAGCCCTGCTGCTTCCAGTATTATTTGCAACTTTTTGGAGGACTCATTTTATCAGCATCTGTTTATAGAATATTGGGGGGAAACCTCAGTCACTTATTTCCTCCTTTTAGAACTTAACTAAAGGAGAGAATATGGAAACCCCAGTGGCCTGGACTATGTAGAATCAACATTAATTAATTGCATAGCTGGGGACTTTCGACATACATCTAATTTTTAAAACATGTAAATAATGTCCGTTATGTGACAGAAACTCAAAATTTCTGAGGCCTTAAAGATTAGTAGCATCAAAGTGCCTCATCTAGAGAATTCACCATATTATGTAAGTTCACACTCATAAATAAATGCAAAATATATTAGGTCCTACTGTTTCTTTATCTCATGTAACATTAATTATACATCTTCCCTTAATAAAAACTCAAAATTAATTAACATATTTCATGTTTTACCCATTGATGTACATTAACTTGTATCATTGTATAATACACAAGATACACCTGAGATAATTAATAAAATCTTCAGTATCATACACTTAAATAAAACTAGATTTAAAAGATTTGTCAGGATTTATTTTCAGTAAATTTTGTGTTTACTCATTCATTAATGCTTAACTGTTGTTACCTCGCATTTTTATCAAGAAACTATTTGAAAACTAAAAAGACTAAGTTTTTTGGTTTGTTTGTTTTAATAAGTGAGTACTTCTTATCAGGTCGTTTCTCTCTATATTTCATCACAAAAGATCTCTGGCTGGAGAGTTTCTATGTTTTTATTCAGAGAGACTAATGATAAAACACAACAAGAAAGGCAACTTAAATCTTTGGACTTGGAAAAGGGTATCTCCAACAAAATATCAAAAATGTAAGTTATTTCCTCACACTTGCACATATTTAAGTACTACAAAAAAGATAGAGGCTTAGAAAAGAACTGGGGGATTTGTATTCAGGATTTAGAGTGTTACAACTTTCTAAGTTAGAAAATAAATCAATTTCTCACCTCCAGCCTTTCTAACCAGAAGATTCTCAATTTAGGATACAGTTTAAGGCCAAAGAATTAAACTCGGGTAAGACACAGTCTCAGAATAAAGATCAAATGTAAAATAATGGCTGTAACACCCTTTGTTATGACCTCTGAAAAGAATGTGGTCATGTGGTCTAGGAAAACTTTCCAGGGACAAAAAGTGTTCCAGAAAGCATAGGGGAAATATATATCAGTAAATTACTGTGCTCAAAGAGCCTGTAATTAAATCAAGAGAGAGAGGAGCATCTTAAAAAGAATTTTTGGTGTCACTTTTAGCAGAAGAAGTAATTATAGACTGGAATCAAATCCACAGAAGATCCACAAATATTTGTGAGAGCTGTATTAGCAATAATGCTGCCAGTCTGTATTACAGGAAATTCAGACTATTTATAGAAAGATTTCTAGGCCACTAACTTTTCAAAGGCAGAATGAGATTTGATCAGCAGCCAACAAAACGGGCATATACTTCAGTGTCCATTTCTGAACTGGCCAGCGTAAATGTTAGAAAAAGAAGGAGGTACCAGAGTGTTGAACCAACATCTGAGCAAACAATGAGCTGGGAAACACTCTCAGGGAGAGAACCAGAACACTTTAAAGAACATTTCATACCCAAATATAGTAGGTCGAATTGGCAAAGTTACCCAATGGCGTATCAAAATTGACATGTACCAATGACTACTTTTATCACTGGGTAGCAGTTTCCACTTAGACATCAAACATCATTGATGGGGTATTCATCAGCTATGTAAAAAGGGGAGGTGACATGATACAACAATAGTACTCCAATAGCAATTAATTGTGGATTCAAAGAAGGAAAAATGATGAGAAAGCCATAACAGAGAAAATCTACCATGTATTATTCAGGCCCAGTAGTGCCTATACAGAAGCTCATAGTCTAGACTGAACCCAAATTACAATGAACAATTGACCAAGTAAAAGTAAGAAAGGTAAGAAAACAGACAAGTTAGAAACAAGGAAAGGAGTGAGAGGTACAAACTAAGTAAAGACACAATTATTAAATTCTTAATACGTGAAACTTACATTATCAATATTCATACAGTTTTACATAGGTGTCGGATACCCTTAGTTATTTTATATATGGCACTTATATGCGCCAGACACTGTTCTAAGGTCATTACAAATATTAACTCAATTAATGCTCAGCACAATTATTTGAGGAGGGAACTATGTAATCTCCATTTAACAAAGGAGAACCAGAGGCCAGAGATGCTTATTAACTTTTCAATGTTCATTCAGCTAGTAAGTGCCAGAGCTGCTATTTGAGCACATTATCTTATCCTCTCAATTATCCCATGATACAGAACATATCATCACTATTTTACAGCTCATGCCCTGAGAATTTAAATAATTTATGTGAGGAGAAAACTAGAATTCATTGCAGCTTATAGTTGAAGCCAAGTGTGTGTAACTCAGATACCTATGTGCTTCCCACTCACCACTTTCTCTTTGCTTATGTAAAAATATGGACCAGACAGTGTATGAGGGAGTGAGCAATGAGTCAATGTGAGGACTGCAACTTATTAAGCAGGAAACAAAGAATTTTTATGACTGCAATAGTCAGGTAATATAATTATTAAAAAAAAAAAAAGGAAGAAAAAAAAAACTAATGAGACAGGCCCCTCATTAGCATGGAAAGATGTCCATGAGAGGGGTGTGTTGAGAAATACATATGACATGAAGATACTTGAGATAACAAAAAAAAACAACTGTGGATGCCAAAAATATTGTAAGGACCAGGACATACTTTGTACAGCTCTGATTTTTTGTTAATGACACCTACTCAATGTTTTTTTAACAGGCTAAGCAAAAAAAAAAAAAAAAAAAGAAACAAAAAAGGAAAGAAAAGAAAAAGAAAAGTGTCTAGTGTCCATAAAACAAGCTAGAAGGAGAGAATGAGAGAGAGAGAGAGAGAGAGAGAGAGAGAGAGAGAGAGAGAGAAAGAGACTAACAGATAAAGAATCCACGAGTGAAATAAACACAGAAAAAGACAGAGACAGACAGAAAGAGACAGAGGGAGAATTCAGATGATACAGAAGTCCTAAGTAGAACCTCTCCATTTCAAAAGCCAGATCTTTGTGTTAAGAATATTAGGAGAAAGAATAGCCTTAAAATTCTTATTTTATCCTTTAAACTTACTTATCTTTGATATATTTTCCTTTTAATAAAAGTAGTTATTCTAACATATCTTTGTATATAAAATAGTTTGAAAGAGATAAAGTCCTTGACAATGTTACCAAGTTGAATATATTTTAAAGTTGATTTACACTGTTACCAGAACTCTGAAGGATGTTCAAGATTTTAAAATAAGTCACATTAATATCCCACTTGGAACTCATTTCCAGAATGAAGTGAGGTGTTCTGGATAATCAGCAGTACAACTGGGACTGTCAAGATGATGCTAACACAGACTCCAAGTGAAATTATTTCTTTATGTTTTGTTTCCCTCGTTATCAAATAAACAACAGATGTGGATCCTTTAATTTTTAAGCAATTGATAGAAAAAATACCTTAGGATATTGTTATGATCCGAATGTTTGTGCCATGCCCCCCAAATTCATATACGGAAATCCTAACCCCTAAAGATAATGTTATTAGGAGGTAGGGCCTTTGGAAGGTGCTTCAATAATGAGGATGTAACCCTCATGATGTAGATTAGTGCCTTATAAAAGAAGCTCCAGAGAAACACTCCAGTCCCTTCCACTCTGTGAAGACACAGCAAGAAGGTACAAGCTGAGTACCAAGAAGAGAGCTTTCACCAGAATGTGACAATGTTAGCAGTTTTATCTTGGGCTTCTTAGCCTCCAGAATCACAAAAATATAAAGTTCTCTTGTTTTCAAGGGGCACAGTTGAAGATATTTTGTCACAGCAGACCAAATGAACTAAGACAGATGTTAATTAATGGCAGGCAAATAAAATTGTTTACTTTCAAGGTTTGGTTTTAAGTTGTACATTTACTAAGCAAATATATAAATAATGTATAAATATAAATGCTGAGAATATCCAGGTCCAGGAAATTAACATCAACAGACCTTAACAAATGGACTCTAGACTAAAGAACTATGGAATTGGTAAAATGATGAAGGGAGGCTTCTCTCATATGATCTAAACTCTGTAAGTTTTGTTCTTAAACCTTTTATAAATATAGGTCAGTATATCATCCTCGCGACGTCAGCAAAATGGCAGCCTGATGTGAGCCTATGGAAATCTCCCATGGAATTTACAACAAATTGAAAACTATAACTCCACAAAGGACTCCCTGCACAGCAGACAGGCAAGACTAAGAGTCTCACTACTGAATTCACCTAAAGGTGGGCAAATTGTGTGAGCAGGGGAGGAGGATAGGGAGAAGTGCAGAGATGGGAATGTGCCGGCGCAGGACAAAGACCTAGCTCAGTGCTCCAAGCTTGCTGCATCCAGAAACTACCACAGCTGTGGGAGAGGGAAGAACTCGGACTGCTAGGGCTCTGCTTATGGCCCACAGGGCTGAAGGGACAGCATATAACGTGGCTGAACCCAGTGTTCACAGCAGAGACCTCAGAGCAAAGACTGAGGGAAGCAGGCTTAAAACGGCAGTTTAAGCCCTCACTGCCACAGAGAGCAGAGCCTTAGACACTGAGACTAGCCAACTCCTCCCTACCCTACCAGAGCTCACCTAGACCCCACCTGCCCAGTGCTAGAAATGGAATAGCAGCAGTATCAGATCAAAAGAATAAAACAATTGCAGTTCTGAGAACTGTGGTACGCAGACACAGATTCTCAGCCTAACTAGTTCTCGCAAAGGGGAGGGCGCTATGGAAGCAGGACCGGCTGTAGTGGTGATCACTGCCATTGCTCTAGGCAAATTCTCAAAACTCAAACCGGCCCTGTCCCCACCTATCTAGGTGTATCCCTGCAGGAGTAAATAGAACTGCTGAAAACACAGGCTCTGAATCTGGTGCAAGAAGATCTTTGGAACTCCAAAAGGGACTTGGTGTCTAATGACCCAGGCAAAATGTTAACAGAGGAGATGTCTGCCTTCCAGAAAATACCCCCATTGTGTGAGCAGGAATAGTGCAGAGAAAACATAACACTACAGTGTGAGAGAGAAAAAAAAGGCTGCAGCCAGAGAGAAAATAAAACATTCTACAAACACATACTGAAAAACAAAATAAAGACCTCTTCCTATCCACCTATCACAGAACCCACTCCTGCAGATATCTAGGAAGAGAAATAATAAGTCATTAATTGCCATGAGTAACCAATGCAACAAGACAGCTCAGAAAGTAAGTGAAAAGTCTCCAGAAAATGAACTTAAAGGTATGGAAATGTGTGACTTAAATGACAGAAAATTCAAGATTGCAGCTCTGAAAAAACTCAATGAGATGCAAGAAAATACAGAAATGTAATTTAATGAACTCAGAAACACAATCAAAGAACACCATGAACATTTTACCAAAGAGATTGAAATTTTAAAAAGAGCCAAATAGAATTTCTGGAGATTAAGAACTCAATAGAAGAAATTAAGAATGAAATAACCAGCTTAGGTAGTAGAGTTGACAAGATGGAGGAAAGAATCAGTGACATCGAAGATAGAAACCTGGAAATGACACAGATAGAAAAAGAAAGAGACTTGAGAATTAAAAGAAATGAAATAATTCTATAGAACTTTCTGACTCCATCAGAAAGAACAATATAATAATAATGGGCATACCAGAAGGAGAAGAAAGAGGGAAGGGAACAGAGAATACATTCAAACAAATCGTCGATAAGAACTTCCCAAACTTGTGGAAAGAACTGGATCCTCGAATACAAGAAGCAAATAGAACACCTAATTATCTCATTCCCAACAGGCCTTCTCCAAGGCACATTGTATTGAAGCTGTCAAAATTAATGACAAAGAAAGAATCCTCAAGGCAGGGAAAAGAAGACGGTAACCTACAAAGGAAAGCCCATTAGATTATCATCAGATTTTTCAGCAGAAACTCTACAAGCCAGGAGGGAGTGGAACCAAATATTCAAACTATTGAACGAGAAATTATGAGCTAAGAATAATGTATCCAGCAAAGATATCCTTTAGATATGAAGGAGGAATAAAGACCTTTCCAGACATACAGAAACTGGTGGAATTTTCTAATACACAACCTGCACTACAAGAAATATTAAAAGAGGCTATTCAACCACCATCAACAGGAACAATTTGTGGCAACCAAAATATAAAAAGTGGGAGAGTAAAGGCCTGAACTGGAACATGAGAATGGAGAAAGTAAATGTGCTGAAGAAAATGGAATACTCTAAATTTCTAACTTTCTTTTACATAAACTTAAGGGTAACCACTCAAAAAAAAAAAAAAATCCAGAACTGAAATATATAGTGTAATAAAAGATGAAACAGAGGGAAACATCATAGAATACCACTTCACAGAAATAATAGAAAAACAACAAAAAGGCAAAGAAACAATGGAGACACAGACTTAAAAGAAAACAGAAGACATAATGATAGGAATTCTCACATATCAATAATCACTCTAAATGTAAATGGACTGACCTACCAATAAAAGTCACAGAGTAGAAGACTGGATCCAAAAATAAACCCAACCATATGCTGTCTCCAAGAGACACATCTAGGCTATAAGGACAACCATAAACTCAAAGTGAAAGGGTGGAAATTGACACTCAAAGCAAATGGTACCCAGGGAAAATAAGGTGAAACCATAATAATATCAGATGAAACAGACTTCAGGGTGAAAAATATAACAAGAGATAAAGATGGACATTTCATAATGGTAAAGGGGACTATACAACAAGAAGACATAACAGTCATCAATATTTATGCCCCCAATTAGGGAGCACCGAAATATACCAAGCAACTACTAACAAAACTAAAGGGAGAAATTGACCAAAACACAATTATATTAGGGGACTTAAATAGATCATTGACAGATATAGATAGATCATCCAAATAGAAATTAAATAATGAAATAGCAGCACTAAATGACACATTAGATGAAATGGACAATAATTGACACATATAGAGCACTTCATCCTAAAACATCAGACTATACGTTCTTTTCTAGTGTACATGGAACATTCTCAAGGATAGACCATATATTGGGACATAAAATCAGCCTTAGCAAATTTAAGATTGAAATCATACCAAGAATGTTATCTGATCACAAGGCTTTGAAATTGGATATCAACAACAACAAAAAATGCAGGAAAAAAACACAAATACATGGAGATTAAACAACATACTTTTAAAGAATGACTGAGTAAAAGAAAAAATTACAGGAGAGATCAAAAGATACATAGAAACAAATGACAACGAAAATACATCCTACCAAAATTTTGGGGATGCAGAGAAATCAGTTTTAAGAGAGAAATTTATATCATTACAGGCCTATCTCAAGAAACAAGAAAAATCCCAAATAAATAACCTCATGTTACACCTTAAAGAACTAGAAAAAGAAGAACAAGTGAAACCCAAGGTCAGCAGAAGAAAGGAAATAACAAAAATCAAAGCAGAACTAAATGAAATACAGAAGAAAAAGACAATAGAAAAATTAATGTGACAAAGAGCTGGTTCTTTGCAAAGATTAACAAAATTGACAAACCCTTGGTCAGACTCACTAAGATAAAAAGAGAGAAGACACTAATTAACTAAATCAGAAAAGAAAAAAAAAGGGACGTTATCACGGACACCACAGAAATACAAAGGATCATCCAAGAAAACTATGAAGGACTATATGCGACAAAATTCAATAACCTAGAAGTAAAGAACAAGTTCTTAGAAATACATAGACTTCCAAGGCTGAACCATGAAGAACTGGAAAATCTAAACAGACCGATCACCAGTAACTACATTGAATCAGTCATCCAAAACCTTCCCAAAAGCAAAAGTACGGGACCAGATGCCTTCACTAGTGAATTCTACCAAACCTTCAAAGAGGATCTAATACCAATCCTGCTCAAACTCTTCCAAAAAATTGAAGAAGAGACAGTACTCCCTAACTCATTTTATGAGCCCAAGATTACCCTGATACCAAAACCTGGTAAGGACAACACAAAAAAAAGAAAACTACAGACCAATATCTCTGATGAATACAGATGCTAAAATCCTAAACAAAATTCTAGCAAATTGAATACAACAATGCATTAAAAACATTATTCATCACGACCAAGTGGGGTTCATCCCCGGGCCATAAGGATGGTTCAACATCCGCAAATCCATCATTGTGATACGTCACATAAACAAAATAAAGGACAAAATCAATTGATGCAGAGAAAGCATTTGACAAGCTACAACATCCATTTATGATTGAAACACTTAATAAAATAGGTATAGAAGGAAAATACCTTAACATAATAAAGGCCATATATGACAAGCCTTCAGCTAATCTCATAATTAATGGTGAAAAACTGAAGCCCTTTGCTCTGCGTTCAGGAACACGACAGGGTTGTCCCCTATCACCTCTGATTTTCAACATAGGGTTGGAAGTCCTTGCCAGAGCAATCAGGCAAGAGAAAGAAATATAAAAGCCATCCAAATTGGGAACGAAGAAGTTAAATTATCATTCTTTGCACATGACATGATGCTATATGTAGAAAACCCTAAATGCTCCACCAAAAAACTGTTAGAAACAATCAACAAATGCAGTAAAGTTGCCGGCTACAAAATCAACGTACAAAAGTTCATTGGATTCCTATATACTAAAATAGAAGTCTCACACAAAAAATAATAAAACGAAAACAGTTCCCTTTGCAATTGCAGCAAAAAGAATAAAATACCTAGGAATAAACTTAACAAGGGATGTGAAGGACCTATATGCTGACATTTTTGAAAGAAATTGAAGAATACACAAACAAATGGAAAGACATTCCGTGCTCATGGATTGAAAGAATCAACTTAGTTAAAATGGCCATATCACCCAAAGCAATATACAGATTTAATGCAATCTCCATCAAAATCCCAATGGCATTTTTAAAGAAATAGAACAAAAAATCATCAGATTTGTTTAGAACCACAAAAGACCCAGAATAGCCAAAGCAATCTTAAGAAAAAAGAACTGTACTGGAGGTATCACACTCCCTGACTTTAGCTTGTACTACAGGGCAATAATAACCAAAAGAGCATGATGTTGTCAGAAAAACAGACACATAGACCAATGGAATAGAATTGAGAACTGAGAAATAAAACCATATGTATATGGACAGATAATTTTTGACAAAGAAGCAAAAAACATACAATGGAGAAAAAAATAGCCTCTTCAATAAATGGTGTTGGGAGAATTGGAAAGCCACATGCAAAAGAATGAAACTGGACTGTTATCTCTACCCATGTACCAAAATTAATTCAAAATGGATCAAAGGCTTAAGCATAAGACCTGACACAATAAACTGCATAGAAGAAAACATAGGTACTAAACTTATGGACCTTAGGTTCAAAGAGCATTTTATGAATTTGACTCCAAAGGGAAGGGAAGTAAAAGATGAAATAAATGAATGGGACTATATCAAACTTAAAAGCTTCTGCACAGCAAACGAAACCATCCACAAAATAAAGAGGCAACCAACTGAATGGGCAAAGTTTTTTGCAAACAGTGCCTCCGATGAGGGGCTAATATCCAAAATATACAAGGAACTCATGCAACTTAACAACAACAACAACAACAAAAAACAACTCAATTGAAAAATGGGTAGAGGACCTGAAGAGACATTTCTCCAAAGAGGACTTACAAATGGCAATTAGACATATGAAAAAATGCTCAACCTCACTAATCATCAGAGAAATCCAAATGAAAACCACAATGAGATATCACCTCACCCCAGTTAGAATGGCTATCATCAACAACACAAATAGTAACAAATGTTGGAGAGGCTGTGGAGAAAAAGGAACCCTCATGCACTATTGGTGGGAATGCAGACTGGTGTATCTGGATGACAGTGTGGAGTTTCCTCAAAAAATTACAAACAGAATTATCATATGACCCAGCAATCCCTCTCCTGGGACCTACCCAAAAAATCTGAAAACATTTATCCATAAAAACAAGTGTGCTCCAATGTTCATTGCAGCTTTATTTACAGTGGCCAAGGCATGGAAACAACCATGTCTTTTGATAGATGAATGGATAAAGAAGTTGTGGTATATATACACAATGGAATACTATTTGGTTGTAAGAAAAGATGATATATGAACATTTGTGACAACATGGATGGATCTTGAGAGCATAATGCTAAGCGAAATAAGTCAGACAGAAAAAGCAGATAATCATATGATTTCACTGATATGTGGTATATAAACCAAAAACAACAAAAGAATAAGACAAACAAATGTGAAACAAAACCTCATAGACACAGACAATAGTTTAGTGGTTACCAGTGGGTAAGGGGGTTGGGGGGAGGGAGATGAGGGTAAGGGGGATCCATGGTGATGGAAGGAGAACTGACTCTGGGTGGTGAACACACAATGGGATTTATAGATGATGTAATACAGAATTGTACACCTGAAATCTATGTAACTTCACTAACAATTGTCACCCCAATAAACTTTAATTAATATATATACACATATACATATGTATATGTATATTTGTATATATATATACATATATATATATATATATATATATATATATTATTCTCTATGTATTAGATTGTAAATATGTACTTGCAATAAAACAAAAATCAATTTGTCAAACAAATTTTATTACATTATCCTCAAAGGAAAATGCAAGCCAGGAATAAAATATTATGACAAGAAAATAGTAATAAGCCTAAAATCTCATTTCATAGGCGTTGTCCTGACAACAATATCTCTGGAATATTTTCTTGACAGGAAAATTTCATTTTCTTATCTTCAAGAAGGACTATCCAGAACATTTTCCTCCCAAGGAAATAATTACACAGACAGAAACATTTCAGTTTCTGTGCCCTTGAAAGAAGCATCATTTTTAACCTGAAATGGAAATAACTTGAATGATTTCTTATTCCTTTGATTTCTAATTCCTTAGCTTATTCCTTTGATTGCTGAAGATATTTTATATATGTACTCAAAAAAGAAAAAGAAAAAGACGCCAAAAACATCAAATCAAACTATAACCTCGGCTTGCCATTTAAAGATATTATCGGTATACTGAAATATGAAATAGACACAAAAATCGAGAAATACATTTACTGCTTACAGTTTTTTTTAGTGGCAACATCATACACTTATGGTCACATTATAAAATAGCGTGACTGAACAAGGAAGGAGATTCAGTGTGCAAAAGGGGTTGGGTGGAGGCTAACATATAGTTTCCATCCTGGGAGTTTCATATGCACTTGAAAAGAGATCTTCTGGATAAAGGCTTCAGTTATGTAATATTAGAACGTAGCTCATGATCAGGATGAGTCAATCAGATATAATTCTAATTTCAGCTAAGTCTCAGTATGTGTGTATTTTTGGATCAGTTAATTAAGAGTTATAATTCTAATTTGTAAACTAAGGATAATCAAACCCATTCCGAAGAATTGAAGAAAAAAATCTAGAAATCATGTATATATAGTTTCTGGCATTTACTAGTACTTCTGTAAAAGTAAATATACTCGTATTATTATTTTCCCTTAAGATATAATTATAAAATATTTGGAAACTGTTAATATGGAAACACCTAAAAGAGCATGATGTGAAGTGCCCCGGCCTCCCACCCTAGAAGATGAAAAAGATTAGTAAAACTTCAAATGGTGGTGGAAAAAATTATACATCTTTAACTTTTGCAGAGTGTTGAGCAGAGTAACAAAAACATACACTAATCATATTCTATTTTAAATATATAAATAGTACCTAAAATAAGAGGAAGTTTTTGACTAATCACTACTTTTTCATTTTATCTTTGGGTTGGTGGTTGGTGATAATATCTCCCTACAAATCCAATTATCAGATCAAATAAATCATGGAAATCTATTTTACAAACAATAACAAGACTTGGGGCTTCTCTCTCCAATTAATTGAGCCTGTAGTTCATTCTTTATATTTTTTGAAATAATATTTTCATTCAAGGAAGAGTAAATAAAATTAAACTGGTAAGGGAGCTATATAGTTTTGAAAGGGACAAGATTTTACTTATAGTAACAGAAAAATTGAGAAAATATCTACTTTGTATTTTTAAGAAGATGAATACACATGTTAAATGTGAATGAAAAGAAAAGCATAGTCTAAAAATGAAGGCTAAGATTAAAAGAAAAATGGCTAATACGTTAAATAAATAAAATCCAAATCTAGTTAATTAGGGGTTCCCAACCTCAGTACTATTGACAATTTGGGCCTTTGTGGGCCTATGAATTCCGTACATTGTAGTATGTTTAAGTAGTATTTTTGTTCTACATGCTGGATGTCAGTAACACTAATCCAGTGTGATGAATAAAAATGTCTCCAAACACTGTCGAATGCCCACTGGGAAGCAAAATTGTTCCTGCTGAAAACATTGACGTAGAGGAATTGGGGAACAAGATGGACATGCAAAAAACTGTATAGTCATACATGATACAACAAGCAACATTATAAACCTGGCAATACAAGCCAAGGCAAAAAAAGAGGAAACTAAAACAATTACCTGTAATATAATAAAACTGATGCAAAATAAAATATAAATCCTAAATAAAAAAAAAATTAAAATTAAATTGGATAAACATTCTTGAGCTGAAAAGTATCTGTCTTTAAGTAAAAATGGACGATTATGTACCAGATAAAATCAGTTATAAGTGACACAAATGTATTCTTAAGAACTATACAGGAATCCAAACAGGAATTACAAATTAGGGAACATAAATGCCAAATATGAAACCAATGAAAATATATACTACAATTTTAGAAATAACTCTATTAAAAGGAAAATGTCATAATATAGCATATTTAAAAATTGAAACATATTCTGATGACAAAAGCTACTTCTAGCAAATTGAAAACGAGTTAATACATAAAGCATAAGAAAAGTCAGCCCCCACCCCCACCCCCCATGTCCCCACCACCACCTCCACCCCACTGCCAACACACATAAAAGGTGCTATGGATCTATTACCATCAGACAAATTAAACTACAAGGAGAAAAGAAAACAATCAAAAAGGATTTAGCTGCTAATTTGCATTAAAATGTATGTTGTAAAAATTTGGATACTATGTCAAAACACATAGTACCACTTAATGTAAAAGGAAAAAATAAGTTTGTAATGCAAGGAATATTGGACCAAACAATTAATTTAGGGGTGGATTGTGATACACCTCTATTAGACTATGATATATCCAATATAAAAACTAGTTAATTACATAGGTTTCAAGTGTACATTTCTATAATACATCATCTGTATATCACATTGTGTGTTCCCCACCCAGACCCAATTCACTAACAAATGTCACCCCAGTAAATTTAATAAAAAAAATTACAAAGTGCCAAAACAATATCAGCTTTCAAATAAAACATCATTACAATGCTGAAGAGAAACATAACCATTTCCAAAAGCTGTTCTCACCCTGAGCAAGGCCAATAAGACATTGGACAACTGGAATCAGCAAAGGTTAAAAGCCCATAGTTTATGATTTCTATCAAAAGCAAGAGGGGAAAATTGGTAAATGAGTTAGTTATCTCTGATTATGTACTAATCTCGGGAGAAAACTACTTTATAATTAAATAATATCTCCATTCAAAAATTAAGAAAATAAAGATATAATTTTATTACTTAGATATATTCAAACTTATTCATTTAAACATTTAATAGTATGTTCCACAAACAGTTATACAATTTCCTTAAAAGTAACCATGTAACAATTTCAAAAATAGTTTATGTATACCAGTCTACAATTAATTCATAAAATCGGATATGTCACTCGTTAACTAATTTAACCCAATACAATAAATCTATGAAATAATATCAAAAGTTTAAGTGGAAAGGTTTTGCTTCCATATAATATGGAGAATAATGTAGAAAATATAAGCTTTATGAGAAAGCAAGAAATCACCAGGTACACCAAAAATATTTTCTTTAAAGTCATCAAAAAGTTATAGAAATTGAAAAATCTAAAAAGAGACTTTGAAGTGGTGACCACATCCTAGATGAGTAAGGGACTGTGGGCATTTTCATGCCAACTGCTGAGGTTTGGACATGGATGGTGTACAGAAGGGAAGGACAGAAAAGGACTGTCTTGATTGTATAAGAAAGACCTAGACAAATTTCTGACAAAATTTTGGACTACAGCATTGTATTCAAATCAATAGAAGTTCAAGACAATCTCATTCTTTTCATACAGTAATTAAGAAGTAGCTGGCTTCAACCCTATGTTTATTGCAGCAGTATTCACAATAGCCAAGA
The DNA here is from genome assembly GCF_964194185.1 of Rhinolophus hipposideros. Classification (NCBI taxonomy): domain Eukaryota; kingdom Metazoa; phylum Chordata; class Mammalia; order Chiroptera; family Rhinolophidae; genus Rhinolophus; species Rhinolophus hipposideros. Next base: position 90,441,034 of record NC_138047.1, on the reverse strand, counting down.
TATGGAAACAACTGAAATTCCTATCATAGATGATTGGATAAACATTGATACAATGGAGTATTACTTGGCCACAAAAAAGTATGAAATCTTACCATTTGCAATGACATGTATGGACCTAAAGGGTATTATGCCAATGAAATAAGTGAGACTGAGAAAGGCAAATACCATGTGATCTCACTTATATGTGGACTCCAAATAACAGAATAAATGACCAAATAAAACAGAAATAGACTCAGAGATATAGAGAAAAAACTGATGGTTGTTGATAGGAAGGGGTTGAGGATGGGGGAGAAGGTGAAGGGATTAGGAAATACAAACTGGTAGTCACAAAATAGTCACGTGGATATGAAATACAGTATGGGGAATGCAAGTGTAATAAAAAATTTGCAAATATTATTTAGGGTGCTAGATGGGTACTAGATTTATCAGGGGGATCCCTTCATAGAATGTGTAGATGCCTGACCACTGCATTATATACCTGAAGCTGAATGTCAAATAGATAGATAGATAAATAGATAGACAGATAGATAGATAGATAGATGATAGATACAGATATAGATAGATAGATAGATATAGAGAGAGATACATAGATATATAGATATATATGACTTGTACTTTTTTGTTATCGGTATACATTGAATATTACAATTTTAATAAGAGTTTTTTCCTTTCTTAAAATGTGTATACTTTTTTGGCCATATATATATAGTCACAGGATGTAAAGTACAGCATAAGGAATATAGTCAATGGTATTGTAATAGCTATATACAATGTCAGAGGGGGTGTGGATTTAGATTGGGGTAGTTATCACGTTGTGAGGGGCGTAAATGTGTAATTATTATGTTGTTTGGTATACTGAAACTAACAAAAAAAATATTGAACACAAAACAAAACAAAGAAAGAAGTAGCTGTGAAGTCAGAACAGCAGAATGAATTCTTGAAATACCAGTCTCACCATTTCAAAGTATCAAAATCTCAAAGTCTAATTGATGCACAGTATTACAGTCTCACAGACTATAGGTTTTATAGTCTCAAAAGTGTCCTGATCTCAAGTATAGAAATCTCAAGGCGCAATTGTCTCAAGGTCAATTCTCTATGTTAATAGGAAAATTTGATCATCCTATTCTCGAAATCCTTTCATTTATTTTCTGGGTTTTTGTAATACCACATTCATACAAATTTTATCTTTAATTTACAAGTCATTCTATTAATTCTCTTTTACTGGCTTCTCATTCATCATAACATCTTAAATAATCCACAGGTTTTTTTCGATAGCCCTCTTTTCTTCCCAATCTTCTATCTTCACTCTAATCCAGGACATTATCAGTCATTTCCACCAATAGCTTAGTTACTTATCATTGCATATCTCTAACTCTTAAAAGGGCTTTTCACGGAACTGTATGAAAGATTCTAAAATTTATATGAAAGATCAAAGAACCAAGAATACATCAAAACATACATGAAATCTTATTATACAATTATTATAATTAACCGGTAAGGAACTGGCACAGAAATAAGTAAACTGAGCAACATAATAGAATACAGAAACTAGAAACAGGCTTATGTATAAAAGGGAACACATGAGTAAAGGAAACTTTATATGATGGAGTGACGTTGTAGGTAACTGAGAAAAGAAGAAATTATTTAATAAGTAATGTTGAAAGAATAATTTATCCATATCAAACAAACAAAGACATGGGATCCCCCTTACCACATCCCACACATAAATATTAATTCTATATGTGTTAATGAGCTTAGTATGAAAGAGGAAATACAATGTTTTTAGAATAAATTGCATGGTGAAATAAAATACTATATGCATTGATATCAAGCTAAGAAATATTTTTCAGTTTTTAAAAAAGTCTTATTGTGGTTTTGATTTGCATTTCTCTTAAGATTAGTGATGTTGAGCATCTTTTCATGTGTCTATTGACCATCTGTATGTCTTCTTTAGAGAAATGTCTATTTAGGTCATCTGCCCAATTTTTAATTGAATTGTTTGATTTTTTTTGTTGTTGAGTTGTATAAGTTCCTTATATATTTTGGATAGTAACCTGTATCGGAAGCATTGTTTGCAAACATCTCCCATTTGGTTGGTTGCCTCTTTATTTTTTTAATGATTTCTTCTTCTGTGCAGAAGCTTTTTAGTTTGACACAGTCCCATTCATTTATTTTAGCTTTTGTTTCCCTTGCCTTTGTGGTCAAATTCATAAAATCCTCTTTGAACCAAGGTCCATAAGTTTAGTTCCTATGTTTTCTTCTATGCAGTTTATTGTTTCAGGTCTTATGTTTATCCTTTGATCTATTTGAGTTAATTTTGGTAGCAGTCTAGTTTCATTCTTTTGCATGTGGGTTTCCAATTCTCCCAGCACCGGTTATTGAAGAAGCTTTCTGTTTTCTATTCTATGTTTGTGACTCCTTTGTCAAAAATTATCTGTCCATTTTTACATGGTTTATTTCTGTGTTTTCAACTTGATTCCATTGGTCTGTGTGTCTGTTTTTCTGCCAATACCATGCTGTTTTGATTACTGTTGTTCTGTAGTACAAGTTAATGTCAGGGAGTATGATACCTCCAGCATTGTTCTTTTTTCTTAAGATTGCTTTCCCTCCCAGGTTCCTTTGTGGTTCCATACAAATCTGATAATATTTTCTTCTTTTTCTTTTTAATTCCATTTGGATTTTGATGGGGATTGCATTAAATCTGTATATCGCTTTGGGTAATTGGCCATTTTAACTATATTGATTCTTCCAATCCATGAGCATGGAATGTCTTTTCATTTCTTTGTTTCTTCTTCAATTTCTTTTAAAAATGTCTTACAGTTTTCAGTGTATAGGTCCTTCATTTCCTTGGTTAATTTATATCTAGGTATTTTATTCTTTTAGTTGCAATTTCAAAAGAAACTTTTTAAAATTTATTTTTCTGAGATTTCATTGTTAGTATATAGGAATGCAATGGATTTTTTTATATTGACTCTATAGGCTGCAATTTTACTGTATTCATTTATTTTTTCTAATAGATTTTTGGTGAAGTCTTTAGAGTTTTCTATATAAAGCATCATATCATCTACAAAAAGTGACAACTTAACTTTTTCATTCCTAATTCAGATGTGTTTTATTTATTTCTCTTGCCTGATTGCTCTGGTAAGGACTTCCAATACTATGTTGAATAGCAGTGGTGATAGGGGACAATATTGTCTTGTTCCTGAACATAGAGTGAAGGGTTTCAGTTTTTCACGGTTAATTACGATATCAGCTGTTGGTTTGTCATCTATGGCCTTTATTATGTTAAGATATGTTCCTTCTATACCCATTTTATTAAGTGTTTTAATCATAAATGGATGTTGTATCTTGCCAAATGATTTTTCTGCATCTTCTGATAGAATCATATGATTATTGTCTTTTGTTTATGTGGCGTATCACATTGATCAATTTGCAATGTTGAACCATTCTTGTAGTACTGGAATGAATCCCACTTGATCGTGATGTATAAACTTTTTAATGCATAGTTGTATAAAGTTGGCTAATATCTTGTTTAGGATTTTAGCATCTGTATTCATCAGAGATATTGGTCTGTAATTTTCTTTCTTTGTGTTATCACCTCACACTTGTTAGAATGGCCATCTTCAACAAGACAAATGATAACAAGTGTTGGAGAGGCTGTGGAGAAAAAAGAACCCTCATACACTGTTGGTGGGAATGCAGATTGGTGAGCCACTATGGAAGGCGGTGTGGAGGTTCCTCAAAAAATTAAGAATAGACTTACTATATAATTCAGCAATCCCTCTCCTGAGTATATACCAAAAAAATCCAAAAACATTTATCTGTAAAGATATATGTGCTCCAATGTTCACTGCAGCTTTATTTAAAGTGGCCAAAACATGGAAACAACCAAAGTGTCCTTCAAAAGATGATGGATAAAAAAGCTGTTGTATGTATACGCAATGGAATACTATTCTGCCATAAGAAAAGATGAAAAGATTGCCATTTGTGACAAGATGGATAGAACTTGAGATTACTATGCTAAGTGAAATAAATCAGAAAGAAGTTGAAAGAAAAATCATATGAAAACCATATGATTTTGCTGATATGTGGGGTATAAAACTAAAAGCAACAAAGGAACAAGATAAACAAAGAAACAAAAATTCAGAGACACAGAGGACATTTTAGTGGTTACAAGAGGGAAATGGGGGAGGAGGAATGGTAGAAGAGGGAAAAGGCAGTCAAATATATGGTGATGGAGAGAGAACTGACTCTGGGTTGTGAACACACAATGTGATACACAGATGACGTATTACAGAGTTGTATACTTGAAACCGGTGTAACTTTACAAACTATTGCGCCCCAATAAAAAATTTAATTTAGAAAAAAAAGTGTGTTACAGAAGTTTTCATACTATCCAACATCATTTTTGTAAAGTTTTGTTTTAAGCAAAACTAAATAATATGTATTCAATGTTATTGTCTATTTGTCAGGAAGAAAAAGAAAATTAAATAAAAATTTCAAAACTCTGTTAAGCACAATAGTCAGGGAAATAATTTTCTCTTTTAAGTTGAGGACAATATGATAAGACAGGATAAGTACTTATGTATAGATTCACCATTGTTAGTAATTTTATAATTTTAACTGTACTGTTATTTTGTCTGCAACTGTTGCTGCATTCATAACATATGTACATATGACATATGTTCTTTGGTTTATGTAATATACTACACATAAATGCACTTTTAAAACAAACCTAAACATGACATTTATAGCTAGAAATATTAGGTTGGTGCAAAGGTAATTGCAGTTTAAAAGGTTAAAAAGAATTTGCAAAACCGCAAGTACTTTTGCACAAACCTAATATAAACTACCGTCCAGTCCCACTTATGAGTATAAATGCCAAATCCCTAAATAAAAGAAAAGCAAGTTAGTTTTAAAACAGTTCTTCACAATAAACATTTTCATTTTTGTTTTTATTCCATTATTAGGAAGATGGATGAGTATACTGGAACCTACTTATATGTCATAGATCTCCATTAATAAAATATATGTATTATATGTAATATATGTAATATATGTAAAATATATGTATATGTATTTTATTAATGGAGATCTATGACATATAAGATCTATGACATATATATGCACATACATATATATACATATATGTATAATATATATATATACGAGTGTATACATATGCATACATGTGAGTATATATATAAACATATATATATATGTATGCTCAAATGATTTCAAAAAATCCCATATTTATTTTTAAAAAAGTAATGTTTAACCCTCAAAGGATGCTAAATAAACTTTTACTTTCATGAAGCAAAAATTTGCTTTAGACTAATAACAATTATTAAATTTAGGGTAAATGTTTGAAGATTTGTCCTAAAATTTAGGAAAACAATAAGAGCAACTATTCTTTAGCCTTAATATTTTAGGATGCAATTGCTTATTCAAAATATTTGAGACATAACTATTTCAAATGAGGGAAAACAATATTATCTTTATGAATATGTATTTATATATATATATATATATATATATATATATATATATAAATATATAAAATGTTATACCAAAAATAAAAGTAAAACTCAAGAAAGCCAACCCTTATCCCCGCCCCCGCCAAAGTGCGTAGATTTAATGAGATGAGTAGTACTCATGAGAAAAATTTAGTTTAATTTTCAGGTAACACGAAAACTGAATTCCAACTCTAAAACAGTAGCTTCTAAAACTTTAGAGAAAGGTGTGTTTAAAAGTTGATTTGAATTCAGAGGTACTATGATGTCATTAGTGACTCAGTTTTTATCCTTTTGCTAGACTTGATTGTCCATATCAGCTTCATCCAGAGGGTGCATCTCTTTAAGGTGCCAAAATGACTACAGGATGTACAGGGGACCTCGACATTATCCATAAAAGAAAAAAAAATTCAGAGTACTAAAATTCATCATTGGCTTCACATGCAGTCATGGACCACACTGTTTTAAGCAGAACAGAGATTTAAATTGACTGCGCCAATAAGGGACCATCCTGGGAGCAGTAGCCAAAACAAATGAATTACGTGAATGTGTGGATAGATAGGCCATCCGGTGGATGAGTGATCAATACATGAAATATAATCTCAGGTCTTTAAGGGAAGCAGAAAAAAGTGATTATTAAATAAGGAACCCAAAATTGTCCAATATAAGTTTCTAATAATACAGCACAATGAAACAAAAATATTTAAGGATAAATGGTTTAGCTGTATATCAGAAATAATTCATTAGAAAACATAATTTAAATACAGTTATGGCAGAGCAACAAACACATAATTTCAATGAAATACTATTGATAAGATATTTGGATGACACGTAACATAAAAGTATAAACTAAACTTTAGGATTAAAAAATTTAATAAAATGGAGCAACATAACATGTTTTGGGGATTTTTATGAAAAATCCATTAAATAAGTCATTTCTTCCAAGAAAAATGCATGCTTTCAATATTACTCAATCAAAATAGCCAAATATTTCTTAATTTTTTAAATTTATTCTAACTTACATGGATTAAAAAATTAAAAAGTAAATGTAATCTCAGATCACAAGAAAAACAGTGATAGTTATCATAAGAGATACATCATAAACATTAAAATAACATACTGTATTATTAAATTTTGAACTTCACCAGGAAGTTAAGCAGTATTTTCTAAGTGCTATTACAGTTTTAGAGAGTTTGGGGGCTTTAATCAGTTTATAAACATGAGTTTGAAAGAGAGGAAAATGATGCACTGTTAGGTTCTGTAGTCATCAGCTCAATTTTTTATAAGGACATGGGGACGATAGTAATTAGGAAAAAAATAATACATACAGAATGATTTCAACTATGTAAAACTATATGCATGTGGATAGACATAAGCAACAATTTTGTTGCCTACTTTATGGATAGCAGCATAATTTGCACTTTATAAAGATTTTAAATATGGTAGAATTTAAAAAATTCCCTATGTACATGAGGAACAAAAATAAGGTTACTTTAGTACTTAGATTATAGTATATGTTTAGTTTATATTTACTTTATAATTATATACGCATATATAATAGTGTAACGTATACTATGTAGTAGTGTACATATATATCCCCTTTAATAATTAAGAACTGAAAAATAATGGTAAATACATAGTATACTTAGTTTTGGACAAAATTCTATCCATGTAGATGGGAGATAGATGATGGATACTTAGTTTTGGACAAAACTCTATGCATGTAGATGGGAGATAGATAATAGATACTGTGTTCCCCGAAAAAAAGACCAGGTGATATATTAATTTTTGCTCCATTCAGGTTTATTTTCAGGGGATATCTTATTTTTCCATGTACAACAATCTGCATTTATTCAAATACAGTCATGTGATCTCCTGCAACATCATCATAACGTACTAAATGTGTCCATATGTCTGAGATCTTAACTGGAGCTTATTTTCAGAGTAGGTCTTATCTTCCGGGAAACACAGTAGATAGATCGATGATAGAAAGATAGACAGACAGACAGACAGAGAGACAGACAGACAGACAGATAGATGATAGATAGATGATAGATAGATAGATAGATATAATAATAATTTTCCAGAAGGAATTGTTGCTTCAAAAAATGACACAACAATACTACTGATAAACATCAGGCTTTGAGATATTTGAAAAGATACAAAGAAAATTAAAAAATATAAATTGTCTATACAGTAATAGAACAATAAATGTATTAAAAGTCTGACATTTCAAATTGACGTATTACTCAAAAGTCAGTCAAAATGCTTAACTTTTGTTATGCAATGTATATTTCTTGCTTCTTTTAAATGAATTAATTTAAAAATATATATGAAGATACAGCATAGGAAATACAGTTAATAATATTGTAATATCTTGTCATGGTGACAGATGATCACCAGACTCTGTGGTGATCATTTCATAAGGTATAAAAATGTTGAATCACTATGTTATACACTTGAAATTAATATGCTATCGTATACCAACTATAATTTAATAAAAAACAATTTCAATAAAAAATTGAATAATTAACACAATGAAGGAAAGTAAGAAGGGAAAAGAAAAGAAAGGAACCGAGAAAGAAAGGGAGAGAAAGAAGATACAGGAAAAATTAGGTCATGGCTAACAAATATTTAACTTTCTTTTGTACTGAACGGGTATGAAAAGTAATATTTCATAGTGCTATGTAATAGATTCAATAACATTGAGAATATGTGAAATAACAAAAAAAAGTAAGAAAGAAAGAAAGGAAGGAGGGAGGGAGGGAGGCAGGGAGGGAGGGAGGAGAGAGAGAGAGAGAGAGAGAGAGAGAGAGAGAGAGAGAGAGAGAGAAAGAAAAGAAAGGAAGGAAGGAAGGAAGGAAGGAAGGAAGGAAGGAAGGAAGGAAGGAAGGAAGGAAGGAAGGAAGAAAGAAAGAAAGAAAGAAAGAAAGAAAGAAAGAAAGAAAGAAAGAAAGAAAGAAAGAAAGAAAGAAGAAAAAAGTCTATCTGTACTTATAATGAAGTACAACAGAATCCAGCTTCAAAGGCTAAGAAGTATATAGCAAGCAATGTTATTAAAACTTTGTTTTTGGCAAGTTTAACCATATTTAAGAAATGGAACTTTCCAGTACTATTATCTTCTCTTAAACTGAAACTGGCTAAGTATTGATAATTTCAGGCCAAGTACTGTATTTCTGGCATTAGTAGGACTCCATTTGGAAAACAATGTCACAGGGTTTATGTAGACAGATGGATAAATGAACAAAAGCAAAATAACATCCTAAGTTTTCCTCTTATTTGGTGTTCTGCCAAATGGGACTGCATTTCTGTAGTAAACTAAAAAAATATATCCTGGCACTAACTTAACACTTCCTATGTCTAATTTCTCTCTGAATTTATCTTTTCTGGAGTATCTTGATTTCATGGAATGATCATTTAAAAAACTTGTTAAGAGTAAACATTTCACCAAGTTTTCCCAGTGCATAAATTACTCTCTGTAATAAAGTTAAATCTATATTTAACTACTAAATTGTTTGTTGGTATGGAATGAGTTGGGTTGCTCTAAAATTCCTGTGTTGAAGCCCTAACCCCAGGACCTCAGAATGTGACTATAATTAGAGATAGCGACTTTAAAGAGGTAATTAAGTAAACATGAGACCATTAGAGAAAGGCATAATCCAATCTGAACAGTGTCCTCAAATTTAACACATTAGGGCATAGCCATATCAGAGGAAGACCATGTGAAGACACAGGAAGAAGAAGGCCATCTAGAGGCCAACGAGAGAGGCCTCAGAAGAAAGCAGTTCTACAGACACCTTTATCTTTGACTTCTAGCCTCCAGAATAGTGAGAAAATATATTTCTGTTGTTTAAGCCACTCAGTCTGTGGTGCTTTGTCATGGCACCTTAGAAGACTAACATAACTATGATAAAGTAAGTTTGGTATTTTGAGCCTGACTGGTAGCCATTTTCAACTCAATTGGTCCGATTATCTGTATGTGCTACTAACCTGTGAAGTCTAAATAACCAGGCCAACAGTATACCAATAAGTTTAGTTAGTTGTAAGACATGCTAAGTATTTCCTCACAGTGAAAAAGACATATACAAGACTATTCATTCAGTGAATTGAAAATACAATACTTACACTTAACATTCATGTCAGAAAAACTGTCTGATTTAAAAGGAATCATCCTGTTTTGTAAAACAATAACAATAATAACTTCATGGGATTATTGTGAGAATGTAAACAGGTATTTGTGAACACATATACCTAACCATATAGTCAATAACCAATGTCATACTGAGTTGATTTGAAAAAGACACCTTCCTACTTACTGAGTCTACTTTACGAACAAACAAAATATATCAAGACGGGAATGTTATGATCAGATTCTCTTGTACAGGAAATTCTCTGTACAACAGCATAGAAGACAGACTGGAGGAGGGTGATGCCAAAATATATATTTATGATAAGGATTATACTTATAATAAAAGCATTTATAAAGGGAAGGAATATTATTATTATGTCCAGGGAACAATCAAGAGACCTGAATTCATTGACCAATACCATATGTTAGGTACTATTAGGACCTACAGATTAGGTAGTTAGAAGCTAGATTATGGAGGTAGAAATAGTAGGGTTGAGAAATAATGTGGGAGAAAACATGAAGGCTCCTGAGGAGAATATATGCTGAAAGTAGTGCTTAAAAAGATTTGCCTGACAATGCAGGCTATGCATTCCCATGATATTTTAGTTTTATGCTTGTAAGTCAAGTATAATAAAACATGACTTATGGAGAAATTGGGAAGATTAATTACAAATGCAAATGTTTGTAAAGAGCTTTAAGAAATGCTGAATTCAATATCTGATTTCATCTGAATTAAGGATATTTGCATTCCTCCTCTTGTGAATTTCTCTTCACATTTTTTTCTGAAGTTACTTTAGATTGACCTCTAATAAAAGTGGTTTCTGAGAGCATTTGATGAAAAAGAGGCTCCTGAGAAGAGCAACTGGCAAGGTCAGACCACCTGGGCTGTATAAGAAAGGCCAAATCTCCAGGATGCAAGGTCACCGGGAAGAGTTTCTATGAGAAGCAGACAGCTTTTAACTGTTTTGCTCACTAGTTAGTCATTTCCTCACTCAGGGGCAATCCAAAACTGATTAAAGAATCAAACTTGTTTATTAAATCTCATAATTTTGATAATAATTAAAATTATATATTGTTTTGGAATGATTAAATCATTTTTAAAATTTAGTAATGTGTGATATATAAGCTGTCCACATGAAATTTTTTTTCATATACAAAATATAAGAGCCCTAGAAAATCACTACTTATTATTCCATGGATTTCTGTTTCACTGTCATAGATTACATTTACTAAGAAAATGTCCTCTGCCACTTAATATTTGCTATAATACTACCAGTAATGCAATTCCTTTATGCAACCGGTATTTATAAAGTATTTGTCAGGCACTATTCTTGGCATGTCTGACTGTGAGTAGGTAATTGGGACTAAAATGGAGGTTTTAAAAGCTTTTTCATCTTTATACACATCTCCTATTTTTACAATGAGTATCTCTTACATTTATGACAAAAAAAAAAATATTACAACTGAATTCAATACCATCATTCTTGCCCTCATTAAGCCATTTTTTTTTTTTTTCTTCTCAGCAGTATTGTCATCTTTAACATCTTGGACTCTTCCAAGTAAACCCTTCCCATGTTTTTGCTCTCTTAACAACTTTTCCCTTTTCATCATTAGCATGTCTCAAAAAGTCATCCTTCACATTCTATCCTTACTGGCACCATATAATCGAGGTCCTAAATTAAACATAACTATATCAAGTGGCTTGCTGAGAGAGATGTGAAATTTACTTTCTCTTGTTTCTCTCTCATCCTACTAAGGCTGCATCACTACGATCTTTGCTAAATTGTAAAAGCACACAAACAAACAACAACAACAACAACAAAAAATTGGCATAATGGTATAAAGATGTGGTTCCAAGTTTCAGCTCTATCACCCTTTGGCATTTTGTTAATGTCACTTGAAGACTCTAATTTGCATTGGCATCTGCTTGAAAAGACGGGTAAAGTACCAAGATATTGCTATCTTCTGTCTTACCGTAAAACTTTAGAAGTCGATTTTTTTCAAATCTAGGCTATATTCCTCATGTTTATTATCACCTCAGCTTTTTTTTCCTTTTTCCCATTATTCCATTTTTGTGTGCTTTGCTCTAAGAATCAGGTTAAGTTACTGTAAGAGATCCTGTCCCATAAGTATTTCCTCTAGCTATCTGGTTAAACATAAAGAAGTACAAGTATGTATATATATATATTTTTTAACCTGAACTTTCAACAAAAATTTTGCTTTTTATCTTACAGTCTTCTGCAGCAATACAGATCATTCTTCCCTTTTTAATTTTAATGATTTCCCTGACACATCCTACCAGAATTGAACAAATATTGTATTTCCCCAAAAATAAGACCTAACCAGACAATCAGCTCTTATGTGTGTTTTGGAGCAAATATTAATATAAGACCCAGTCTTATTTTACTATAAGACCAGATATAATATAACATAATATAATATAATATAATATAATATAATATAATATAATATAATATAACATAACATAATATAATATAATATAATAAATATACCAGGTCTTATATTTATTTTTTTCTCCAAAAGACACATTAGAGGTGATTGTCTGGCTATGTCTAATTTTCGGGGAAAGGGGGTAGTCAAAATTGTAGTACATTCCCATTTTAAAGCTACTGAGACGGAGAATGGAATCATCTTGCTGGCTTTACAAAACTATGATTCATTGCACTGTGCTAAGAAGAAGGACAGCTTCCCCTAAAGTACAAAACTACTTTGTACTGAGAAGCAAGTATGATGCTCTACCCCAAGAGACAGTGAGGAAGTTTAAAAGTGAAGAAATGTATTGTGTTTCTAGGCGCCACCTACTATATAGTGTTTGTATGTTCCCAAACTCTTTATCAATTTTTTTTTGAGAGCTAGAAAGGGAGAAACAGAATTTATATCTGCACAATTGGTTCCTGGAAGGAGAGTTGGGCTAGATATAGAAGTAATGGATTTTTTTTTTTTTTTTTTACTCTCTTGCTAATGCCTGCCTTCAAAATACACTGCATCTGTTTTGGTCACTGTCCTATCAGGTATTAATTAAAATATTGAGAAAAGAAGATTTAGTAACACACAGGTTTCAAATTTGGGTGTTTGTATGGAAAGACTATTCATCAAGATAGAAAATATCATGGGAAAGGCAAATTTTAGGAGATAACCAGATACGTAAAGAACTATTGTATATGAAGAATCTAGTCAGATTAGAGAATCAATAGGCAGTTAGAATATTGATTGGCCTAATATGCAGCAGAGATGTATTAGAAAAGGAAATATTTGGAAGGCATTTACAAAAATGTGGATTATTTGAATCCACTGGGGAGGAATGATTTATTACTCAAGAATGACTGAACACAGGTGTCTAACTAACACCAACATAGAGGCATGAGCACAGTTAATGTAAAATGTACAGACTTCATTAGAGGCATATATATATATACACACACACACACACAAACACTACTATATATATATATATATATATATATATATATATATATATATATATATATATACCAAATATCAATATATATATACATATGTATATATACACAAACACTACTATATATATACCAAATATCAAAATAGTCCCTATATAAAAACACTGCATATATATATGTCAAAAGCAGTGTTTTAGTTGGGACTATTTTTGAATTTTTAACTGTGTTTAATATTTTGTTTCATTCTTCTCTTGACAAGTGCATACAACTGATATTTTGAGAAATGTTTTTTCTTTAAGGAATGCCAGAAATATGTTTTTGAATAAAATATTTATATGTCAACAGTTCTGCCAATCACATCTCTTAATGAAAATGATCTTTTAATTGTAACTTGTATTTTTCTTGCTTTTTATTTCTGATTCCAGCGTTCTTTGTTTTGATGTCTCAGTTGCAAAATGTCATGAAGGCATGATGAAGTTTGATAATTTCACAGTCACTGAAATAAGTTGTCTGTCAAATGTGCAGAAACTGGGAAGTGAGGATAGATAAGAAACAACTCGTTTATAGTGATTATTACAAATCACATAATAATATTATGAATGCATCATCCATGATTGCAAGAAAATTCCAAAAATGGCTACTACTAAGTTTTGTGGGGAATAAAGAATTAGTTACAAGTTACAAGTTAATGATTTTGTGTTTTAATTTTGAACTTTCCTGTCATTACACCTTTATAACTTTGGATACATGATATTTTATTAAACAAATGAACAAAAATATTTTCTTGTTAATAACTATAAAAAAAAAACCCATATCCATGCAGAAAGTTACTAGGGGGTGAAAATTTACTAATTCATTCATCCATTCCTCCAGCCATTCATTCAAAAATATTATTACAGCTTTACAAGTATTAGCAAGACAAATACATTTGTTTCTTTCTTTCCTCAAGAACTTTCCAGCAGACTATTTATCATACAGTTCATAAAACAAATGTTTGAAGGATGGAAGCATAAAAAAAAGTGATAATTAAGAATAAATCACCTTTAGACTGTGAACTATAACGTGATAAACTATATAATAAATATACAAATAAATTGCAATACAGACACTGTATAGTTATAAGAAAGCTTCACAAGAATATATGACCACTGAAAGATCAAAAAGTAACTCATATAAGACATATACAGTATTTAAAGATGTGAATAAGAGTAAATATCATGAATTAATAACTGATATAGTAAATTACTGATCCAAAATGTATTATAAAAGAGGCTTTGTTTATTGTATCCACTTTTTTTTTTAATTAATTTTATTGGGGTGACAATTGTTAGTAAATTTACATAGATTTCAGGTGTACAATTCTGTATTACATCGTCTATAAATCCCATTGTGTGTTCACCACCCAGAGTCAGTTCTCCTTCCATCACCATATATTTGATCCCCTTTACCCTCATCACCCACCCCCCACCCCCTTACCCTCTGGTAACCACTAAATTATTGTCTGTGTCTATGAGTTTTTGTTTCTCATTTGTTTGTCTTGTTCTTTTTGGTTTATATACCACATATCAGTGAAATCATAGGGTTCTCTGCTTTTTCTGTCTGACTTGTTTCACTTAGCATTATTCTCTCGAGATCCATCCATGTTGTCACAAATGTTCCTATATCATCTTTCCTTAACGCCGAATAGTATTCCATTGTGTATATGTACCACAACTTCTTTATCCATTCATCTATTGAAGGACATTTTGGTTGTTTCCATGTCTTGGCCACCGTAAACAAAGCTGCAATGAACATTGGAGTACACGTGTCTCTATAGAGAAATGCTTTTATATTTTTGGGGTAGATACCCAGGAGAGCGATTGCTGGGTCATATGGTAATTCTATTCGTAATTTCTTGAGGAACCTCCACACTGCCTTCCATAGCGGCTGCACCAGTCTGCATTCCCACCAACAGTGTATGAGAGTTCCTTTTTCTCCACAGCCTCTCCAACACTTGTTACTATTTGTTTTGTTGATGAAAGCCATTCTGACTGGGGTGAGGTGATATCTCATTGTGGTTTTCATTTGCATTTCTCTGATGATTAGCGATGTTGAGCATTTTTTCATATGTCTATTTGCCATTTGTATATCCTCTTTGGAGAAATGTCTCTTCAGGTCCTCTGTCCATTTTTCAATTGGGTTGTTTGTTTTTTTGTTGTTGAGTTTCATGAGTTCCTTGTATATTTTGGATATTAGCCCCTTATCAGAGGAACTGTTTGCGAAAATCTTCTCCCATTCAGTTGGTTGCCTCATTATTTTGTCAATAGTTTCTTTTGCTGTGCAGAAGCTTTTCAGTTTCATATAATCCCATTTGTTTATTTTAGTTTTTACTTCCATTGCCTTTGGAGTCAAATTCATAAAATGCTCTTTGAACCCAAGGTCCATAAGTTTAGTACCTATGTTTTCTTCAATGCAGTTTATTGTGTCAGGTCTTATGCTTAAGTCTTTGATCCATTTTGAATTAATTTTGGTACATGGTGACAGATAGCAGTCCAGTTTCATTCTTTTGCACGTAGCTATCCAATTCTGCCAGCACCATTTATTGAAGAGGCTGTCTTTCCTCCATTGTATGTTTTTAGCTTCTTTGTCAAAAATTATCTGTCCATATTTATGTGGTTTTATTTCTGGGTTCTCAATTCTATTCCATTGGTCTATGTGTCTGTTTTTCCGCCAATACCAAGCTGTTTTGATTATTGTAGCCCTGTAGTACAATTCCTTTTGCAATTGCAGCAAAAAGAATAAAATACCTAGGAATAAACTTAACCAAGGATGTGAAGGATTTATATGCTGAAAACTATAAGACATTTTTGAAAGAAATTGAAGAAGACACAAAGAAATGGAAAGACATTCCGTGCTCATGGATTGGAAGAATCAACATAGTTAAAATGGCATATTACCCAAAGCCATATACAGATTTAATGCAATCCCCATTAAAATCCCAATGGCATTTTTTAAAGAAATAGAACAAAAAATCATCAGATTTGTTTGGAACCACAAAAGACCCCGAATAGCCAAAGCAATATTAAAAAAAAAGAACAATACTGGAGGTATCACACTCCCTGATTTTTCCTTGTATCCACTTATTTTTTAAACATGTGTCTGCCTCAGTTTCACAAGTCTTTCAATGCATGGAAGAATGGTTGTGTAGTCAACAAATTTACTTGGAGAGAGAAATGCAACAAATAAAATAGACTTCCTGTACACATAAAGTGTCCAATAAATGTTTCTGATAATACAAAGCACTTTGTAAAGTACAGAAGTATTGCTTAAATAGAAAATAGCATCCATTAGCCAAAATAAATAATTGCTTGGAAATTTTACTACAGGAAGAAGGAAAAACTCCTACTCACTTCATGAATATACAGATTATTCTCCCTTATTGCGATACCTGAATACTTATGTGGAGGTTTTCCCTTTCTTTTCCTTGCTTTTAAAAATCTGTGTTGATATTCATGTGTGTTGTGAATATACATAAGATAACAATTACTAACTATGCTTGGATATCATTAAGTAGATTAAAATGAATGATAAAAGCTTTTTGTAATAAAATGAAAGTGATTCTCTTTCTTGTTAATTGTATTAAACAAAATCTTCTCTTGGGATTAAGTCATTAAATTTATCCTTTCTGCCTATGAAATAGAGCCATTAGATATTCAAGTTGATCAATGTAAATGTCCAATTAAGGCAATTCAGACCTAAATACTTTTCCTGTTTAAATGCTACTTGGTTTATTTGATCAATCATAACTGCTCTAAGAAGAATGCAAATACACACACACACACACACACACACACACACACACACACACATATATATATATATATATATATATATATATATATACACATATATACAGTATGTTTGTTTTGCTTTGTACATATTTCAAAGAAAAGCAAAAATGAGACCCATGACTATTTCTTTAACTTATTTGACTTCTCTTTGCTAGATTCCCAAAGATGGGTAAAATTAAACGCCTAACTTAATAAGTTTAAATATTAATGAGTGATGATAAGAAAAAAACATAAATATCTGCAATAAGGTAGGAGATATATGAGTATAAGTTCTCTGATGGATTACAAAAGTGAGCTTTCTGTTCCCTTTTTTTGGAGAGAGCGAGAAGGACGTGGAAATTGAAGGACATTGCTGTTACAAGTCATCATAAGCATAGCAACCAAATACATATTTACAAAATGCAGCTATTAAAATATACCCCTTGTCCAAATAAAAAAAGCCTTTACTGGCTTCTCACTAGTCTCACTATTGATTGAGGAGCATTTTGAAAACCCAGAAATCAGGTGAAAGGAATCTCAGGCAGAAAAATCTTTCAACAAACAGGTCCAATCATGCGGAAAGCATTAAATGAATGATGACATTGGCAGTATTTCAAGCATAAAAGTAGTGTTTAGGAAAAACAGTTTAAAAACATTTAAAAAGTTTAATGTTATATCAATTTATATATAAATAAGATTTTTCCAACAGTATCCTTCCATCCATCTCCATGTGTGATGAGAAAACGGCTATTCTAAGTTGCTGCCCAGTCATTTTACAATATGAGAGCCCTACTCACACCCAGAGTCTAGACATTTAGATAAGAACTCAAACTTAAATTCCTACCACAGATTTCCAATTTGCTTTTCATGGGGCATCTTTTAAAATAATCACTTAGAGTTGAGACCGCAAAAAGTCACCTCCACCCCAACACCCTATAAGTCATAGGTACCTGCTACCCTGCTCTCTACCTCTACCTTGCTGGTGACCTAAAACAGAGGACTGATCTTCCTGCTGGATCTTTGCATCTGCGTTCTGGGATCTCATCAATATTGTGACCTGACTTTATTTGTGTGAATATATTGAAACTGTACCTTCAATAAAAATGACCCCAGGATTTTCATTTCCCCAAAGCAGGAGATTATATGCTGAGGGAGCTACCTGCCCACCCTAAGTGGGTGGCTTGTGCCTCCTTGTGCTTCCTCAACTCAGCAGGTATATAACCTGTATAATCTTAATTTAATACACCAGTTATTGGCCCCCCAATACATGTGCTGTTAGTGCCAATTATTTTGCTTCTACACATTGACATTAAGACCTGCAACATAATTTGCAATGTTTTTATTAAGCAGTCAAATATAATTTAAAGAAAAATTTTAAATCAGGAAAAAAGACACATGTATATCAGTTCTAACACTGTTCATGTGATGGCAGGTGGAGGTGGAGCTGTGGGAGTTGATTAGGTCATGAGGGTGGAACCCTTATGAAGGGATTAGAACCCTTGTAAAAGAGGTACCAGAGAGCTCCCTCACTTGCTTCTCCATGTGAGTTTCCTTGATCTTGAACTTCCCAGCCTCTAGACCTTTGAGAGATAAATTCCTATTGTTTATAAGCCAGTTAGGTCAATAGCATTTTTATTATAGTATCCCAAATGAACTAAGACTCTAGGGCTGCCATGAAAAATTCTACAGACTGGATGGCTTAAATAACTGGATTTTTTTTTTTTTTTCGCAATTCTGGAGGGTAGCTGTCTGAAATCAAGGTTGTGCAATGGTTGGTTCCTTCTGAGGCCTCTCTTCTTGGCTTGTATATTGCTGTCTTCTCCCTGGGACATCACATTGTCTTCTCTCTGTATATGTCTGTTCCCTTATTACCTGTTTTTAAAAGGACACCAGTCATATTGGATTAAGGCCCACCCTAAGGACCTCATTGAAACTTAATTACCTCTACAAAGACTCTATCTCCTATATCCAAATAGTTGCACTCTTACTAAGAGTTAGGACTTTTAACATATGAATTTTGTAGACACAATTGAGCCCATAATAGTAGGTAATAAATTTTTGAGGCCAAAGTCTTCATATTATCTATGCATCTGTAATTTCTATAATGTCAATCAAGAGGATTTTTTACATGGAAGTATTGAATGATAATGACTTGATGCATTTATAATCTTTGTAAATTGCATAGATGTATAAAAGCATACTTTTAATTATTTCATTTAACATATAACCTACTCAAATAGTCTATTTTCACTGAAAAAAATAGGTAATTGTGGAAAATACTTACTCATTAACTCTTAAATGAAGTATGATGACTTAAAATAATGTTATTTAAAATATAAGATTTTGCAGTTTTCTCATACTTTAAGATGAGTTTAATAAATTTAATGTAAGCAGCTCAGTTTCAGATTTATATAGGTTAGTTTGTGATAGACAAGGTTAAGGTGAAAGTAAATTGCAGTGGAAATTAGTTGAATTATCTTCGTAAAACTTTTTAAAATGTTTATAATGATTTTCTGCTTCATGGACCTTTTAAAAAGATGTTAAAGGATTCAGTTGATAATTTCCTTTATGTACATATTCAAAATAATCTCAAATTATCTTAACCAAACTTAATGTAAGAACAAAATAAAAATTAGTCTTAATTTGTTTTAATATTACATTTATTTCTGCATCATTTTAAGTCATGTTTAGCTGAAATATTCCCATAATTATGATTAAAATACTTTGAAGCACACATTTCTAAAATCAATACAAAATTTAAAGTTCTGTGTAATGTGCTAAAAGTAGGTGTCTTATTTGTCATTCTTGAGATGTAGGCTAAAGCAAAGGTTATAATTCAATCTTATTTTTATTTTTGACATTTTACAGATAGGAATAGGCTCAGAACACTGCAACTGCTTTTTTAAAAAAAACCCTGCTAGTAATAAGTGAATAAATTAGACATTTAAAATCAAAACTAGTATTCTCTCTTCTATTTGTTTCTAGGAAAGTATTTAGCTAATGAGGATGGAATTTTTTTTGTTTTTCGTTTTTTTTACCAAATAGTTTCACTTGTTATTCTTAATAGGAAGGGTATTTTCAAATTAACTTTTTCTAGCCTAATTTTCAAAGCTGTTTCAGATACATTATCTGATTTATTGATATTCACAAGTACATGCACTTTACTTATATTTATTATTATTTATTTAAATAATGCATACTGTACATGCCAACTCCTGCGATAGGAGTTATTATTTTCCATAATTTCAAGAAAAGGAAACTAAGGAATGAAAGGTGATATACTTGCCCAAGATCAAATAAGTAGTAGTTGGCAGCGTTAGCATTTGAATCCAGCCAAACTGGCTCTAAATTAAATCCTCTTAAGAACTACACTATGCAGGTATAAACTGTCAACCAGTACCTCAAAGCAATCTTTGGGTACACAGACTCATTCTGAGTATGCTGTCATATGGAAGAGAAAGAAAAGTAACAACTGTATGAGCAATGCTCTCATAACTTTTCCTAGATTAAAAGGAAAATCTAACTACATTCAACGACATTTTCACAGACATACTGAGATGTTCTCCAGAAGATAAGATCAAGGCTTCTTTTATTTCTTAAAAAAATGTATTAAATTATATCTCTAAAGATATGTTCCCTTCCATTACTTTTTTTTTTCCTATTCTGATGACTACACATATTGGTACTTGGCACTTTCTCTTCAGATGTTTGTTTTACATATTTACGTATTTTCTCTTTAGACCTTTTTTGCATACTCATAATTTTGGGACAAGGTTAAGCTGTTAAAATGGGTCTTAATATTTATCGCCCTTACCAGCTATCATATATCTTACTTATTAACAGGAAGTGAAGTGAAAACCACATAGTTTTCATTGCTAAACAATTAAAATTTAATAAAACAACTATTTTACTTCTCTGGCCTTTGGGGTTAAATTCATAATATCCTCCAGAGGACCAAGGTCCATAAGTTTAGTACCTATGTTTTCTTCTATACAGTTTATTGTTTCGGGTCTTATATTTAGGTCTTTGATCCATTTTGAGTTAATTTTGGTACACAGTGATAGATAGCAGTCTAGTTTCAATCTTTTGCACGTGGATTTACAATTTTCCCAGCATCATTTATTGAATAGGTTTCTGTTTTGAATTTTATGTTTTTGGCTTCTTTTAAAAAATTATGTGCCATATACATGTGGGATTTGGGGAGGTTCTCAATTCTGTCCCATTGGTAGCTAACATTACCACCCTGAACATGCCCAATTTTGTCTGTTTATTTCTCTTGAAACAAAAATTTTATATCATGTAGATGTAGTCTTCCATTGAAAATGCCTTCATTCCCCATGACTAATCATTTTACATAATAGGATCCAGAGCATGTTAGCTAGATTATGTTGTCACACTATCACACATCTCAGAATGACAAGCTATTTTTGAACATAATTTGACATGATTGTGCACAAATATCAAAACGGTGCACAAGTATCAACTGTTATTGGAAAAGCCTTATTTAAATGTATTTTAACTAAGCCTCTGACAGCAGTCTTATGTGAATCGTTAGCATACGACTTTTTATTATTAAAGTCTCCAAATTAATCATCAAAATGACTTTTTCCATTGCCCTGTCTTAGCTTTGTTCAACAGTTGCTTTGAACTATTTATGACAAAAGTTGAAGGTAGCTAACCTACTCTTAGTTTTTATTATTTTACTTTTTAAAGTACAAATTGCAATCACATGGACTACAAGGAAAGTATCATGAACAAATAAGTTTACTAGTGAATTATTCTAGCTGATTTCCAGAATCATTAGTTCAAAGAATTATTGTTTTTCTTTCCTCATAATACAGGCATTGTAAATTGTCTAAATGTAAATTGTCTAGAATGGCCTTTTCTCTGAAAAATGATAATGTTAAAATTTTTAAATATCTGTTTTGGGTGGAATTATGATCTTGAAAGTCCTTTGTGAATATTGAGTGTCTTGTTTATTGAACATAAATGCATAAGAGCACAGTTTTTTTAGGATTACCCAGAAACACATGAACTGAAAATGAAGTTTACATTTATAAAACATTAACAAAAAGTTTGGGAAGTATATTAAAAGGAGGTGGGTGTGATGGGATGGAGAGAGAAGATAAGTCAGAACCAAGAAATTAATAGAATCAATCACAAGGAGTAAGTAATACATCCTTAGTTTTCATGTTGCAAGTTAACATATTTCTACTACTATGGGTAAAGGGTTAATCTGGATGTTTTTTCACATTACCTGTCTAAGTTACCATAATATATGTTATTTGCTAATCCTCAAAGCCTAAACAAAGGCTGCAAAAAGACAGACATACATAATTTACTTTCAATAGAACACTTTGTAATCAGAACTGTTAGCAAGAATAAACAATATCAGACCAACACTCCATTTATAAACCAACTCCTTTTCTAATATTTCTACAACTAGTTTTCATCTCTAGAAATGGGGGACAAAGAAATTTATATTTCCAATATGATTAAATATCAATCGTTGGTTCCAAAAAAATTATGTTATCATTATTGTGTGTGTGTGTACTGTGTATGGGGGGGAGGGATAAAGAAATCCAAGTAAATATTTAATTTAGAATGTTATTTAGTTAGTAATTCAATAGGAAATATTTTTCTTAGATCAGCAGATATAAAAAGTAGATTGCATCTAAGATTCTTCTAACCATAGGGGAAATCATTTCCAATTAGGTTGTGATTGGGCTAGAAGCTATAATAATAAAAATAAAAATATGGAATTTGCACTATTTTTTATCTGAATTGTTAAAAATGTTCTATAACTTAAATTCAAATCAAATTTTTCAGTTGGATAAACACTTTATTTGAAAGATTGAAACATTAAAAAATCAGAAAGTTTTGTGGAAATCTAACTTATAATTGCACCTTATACTGCAATGTCTATCCAATACATCTTGTATCATAGTAAATTATGCATTTAATAAGTTTTATTTCAGAATATAAGTCTTTTAACTTGAAATGTGGTATCCATCATTATTTATAGTTTTTATCTTATTTACAAATAACCCA
The DNA here is from genome assembly GCF_964194185.1 of Rhinolophus hipposideros. Lineage (NCBI taxonomy): Eukaryota > Metazoa > Chordata > Mammalia > Chiroptera > Rhinolophidae > Rhinolophus > Rhinolophus hipposideros. Next base: position 90,418,095 of record NC_138047.1, on the reverse strand, counting down.
TACACATTTTTCTTTGTTTATGAACTGAATTGTGTCCCCGTACCCAATTCACATGTTGAAGCTCTAACCTCCAATGTGACTGTATTTGGAGGTAGGGCCTTTACAGAGGTAATTAAAGTTAAATGAGGTTATAAGGCTAGGGCCATAATACAATACGACTAGTGTCCTTTTAAGAAGAGAAAGAGATACCAGGGTTGTGTGACAGAGAGAAGATATGCCAGGACATAGTGAGAGGTGGCCATCTATGAGACAAGGGACACAGGGGAAACCAACCCTTTGGTACCTTTACCTTGGAATTCCAGCTTCCAGAACATTGAGAAAATACATTTCTATTGTTTAAGCCACCTAATGTGTGGCATTATGCTATGGCAGTCCTAGCAAACAAATACAAAATTCTAAGACCGAGTTTGTAACATTGCTAAATAAGTTTTACACACACAAAAACAACAGAACAACAACAAAAAAATTACATATAGATATCTATTATTTGAAATTTTTCCTTAAATATTCAAAATATTATTTACCTGAAACCTTAAAGATATTATGTTTAATTCAATACAATTGTCTGAAATGCAAAAGTCAGATGTTTTAGTTCATTCTCCAAAAAAGCATCAGGTAAATCTGGGGCAAAAATAGAGTTTTATATATACATACATAGTCATCGTCATGGTTTGAAAGTGGAATGCTTTCAAAATTATATGTAGTTCTGATACATGTCCATATATATAACAAATAGATCTGGTTTTTGAAGAATATAAGAAGCTAAACAGGATAAAAGTGATTCAGGAAAATAAATCAGAACCTGACTTCAGGTCTACAAGGGCACTGGTGTACTTTGCAATAAGCTATGGTTAATTAACAGCATCAATTCCAACCACCTTCTAAGGTGCTTTCTGGCTAGAACAAAGAACCAAAGACCTTTTTTCCTAGATTCCCTTGCATGTACTGGATTCAAATAGTTTGTATCAATTAAATTCATTTATATGAGTGTTTTGAAGGGGATAATAGGGAGGAAGCCATCTTTCTTCTGATTTTGTCTGATTTGTTGTTTGGTTTATAGTAGGAGAGTTGTAAGGATGTGATTTGGTTTAGTGGCTTTGTTTTGGAGTCCAGTTTCCAGCTTCATTGGTATTTAAGTATAGTTTTGGGGTGGTAGCCACTTCATAACTCATAAAAACAACATGTCAAAGTCAGTAGTTTGGTGGTAGCCTCCTGATTTTCCACTTTTTGATTGTGTCAGAGGTTGTACCTCTCTTAGTTAGTCAATTCAATATGTAATGTCCTCAGTTATAGCTTAGAGCTTACTCTTCCAATAGTTCTATGGATTAAATTCCATTTTGCTCATAATATTTAGTGCAATTCTAATTGTTAGAGAAACAACAGAGAAATGTTCAAGTTTCAGTTGAAAATTTCTGCACGGAATTAATTCTATTGGTGTTGGGAAAATAGTGTTCTATCCATACTCTGAATTAGATTTAATTGAAAATATATACAATTCTATGCCATAGATATCTACAAATGTATACATCAGTAGGCAAGTACAACTTTCTTCAAACATGAAAATGACTCTAATTTCACAGTTAGAGTTTGTTTGTTTTTTCCTTAATCCACAGATGCTTTCTTATTGTACCCTACCCCCCAATGTGGTATACATTTCATGAATTGATTACAATGACTAATAGATAAATTGGAAAAAAATGTTACTTGTAAACATAGGGATAGCATTCCTTTCATTATCGGTGAGCTGCAAAATTAAGTTAGCAAACACATAGAAGGAATTAAACCTTATCTTCCCAGACCTAGTAAAAACAGGATGAGTTTATGAAAGGGAAAAAAAAAGTTATATTATGTGTTCAGTCATTTATTTAATTCAATTACTTCCCCTCCGAGCTCAAAAACTAAAATTGTTTTGAGGCACAAACCTGCCCTTCCCTTTCCCTAAGAATGTCTAGTTGAGATATACCTGAATAAACCTTTTAAACAGCATTTCTTAAAATTATTTTATTTAATGGAAAGGATATGTGACAGGGAGGGAGAAAAGCTTCAGATGTTGTGGCTTTGCAGCCATTAGTGAAGAGCAATTCATGAGATCCCTCTGGAACTTAGGTTACACTATACAGTAATTAAAAATCACAGATGACCTAAACAATCTTTACAACTTTCTCTAGGCCTAAGATACCAGGCTTCTCTTCTGTCCTGGGAAAGAATATTTAAAGAGTCTTTAAAATGGACTACATTATTAGATTATGGAAGGCAAATGCTAAATTAGAATCTATGAATTAAATATGCAGAGAAATATGACAGAGAAAAAAGGTATTTCCCATAAAATAAACCCTAATTTAATGCAGATTTTAATATTATAAGGTTATATGGTAATTAATATAATACCACAACTATCAATAAATATTATAAAAGTTGCTTACTAAATTCACATATGTCTTGTTACAGTCCTCTGGGAGAAATGCTGGCACATATCTTCTTAAACCTTAAAAATATACTTATCTACAAAGCTGTGTTGTTTGTTGTTTTTCTTTCTTAAAAGAAAAAATAAAAATATCAGGAAGTCATAATTTTCAAGGTGATTTTTACAGAAGCACAAAAGTGAGGAAATTTTGATGTTCAAAGATATGATGTTGGTGATACAAAATTATCTCTAGGATATTTACTTTGATTAAACCTGTGGCTTCACTGTCTTAATATCTCTGGGGCTATGGTTGCTCAAATACTAGGAAAATACAACAATGTCAACAATATTTTGGAATTTATCATTATTCTATCTAAAATGCCTGTATTAGCCTAAAGTTTATTACACACATAAAAAAGAAATACAAAAGTCAATGAGAGAAGTTTGAAGTTTATATTTCATTATAAAACTTACAAATTCATTTATTTAATTACCAAAATCCATCCAATAGTATAAATTGGTTCTCTCAAGTGCATGGTGCCATGTTTGCTAAGGTGCATTACCAATGGGATATTATGGCATTTTGCGTAGGCTAAGCTATACACAAATTCTTTGTGAAAAGAAAATAGTTTGTAATTTCAGGTATATTTGTAAATGTCTTGGATTTGAGAAATTCGTTTTTAAAACACTGTTTACACTGAACAATGAGTTTGGCCATTTGCCGAAGCACCTTATTACAGTAGGTCATCAAATATATCAGATTAATGCAATGAATTGACCAGCTGTGTGACAACTAATCAAATAGTATAACCCATTAAGGTTAGAGTGGTCTCTAATGTTCTCTGCTCTGCAAGACAGCACACTCAACAACTAAACACACCAGATGCATCATTGACATGGAAGGCCCACATACTTCAATGCATTGTCAGCACAAACACTTACAGAGAACTAGAACTGATAATTCCAGATTTTCCTGCAACTTTCTACACTGAAATCTGGGGAACTTCCAAAGAAGCAGGAAAACAGATTGTGAGTTAATGATTCAGTGTTAATAAGATTCTTGGCACAGAGATTGTCTTGATAGTATGGTGCTTTTAAATACTGGAGAGCAGAAAGACAGTTTCCAAACCAAGAACATTTTTATATACAAGACATACAGATGTGAGACTAGACAGTCTCATTAGAACTAGATGTGTACACAGGTAAATACCCCACACACACTCTGCAGCAAAGTGGGAAGCACACAGGTTTGGGACTGGTCTGACAGAGCCCATCATCACATATTCAACTGAATTTATAGCATTTGACTCCACAACAAATACTGTGTGGTAAAAAGGTAAGGTGTCTTTTTCACATGAGGTAAGGAAAAGCACACACAGAATGAATAAGTGACTTGCCCATAACCTCATAAATTATAAATATCATCACCAGGGCTAGTTTCCAGAAGGTTTTACCTCAATTAACTGTTCTTCCTTTCATTACAAATATTAACTCATCAATATTAAGCATCAATTTAAACAAAAATAAGCCCATGTGCAAAAAGTAGTTAAATGGGAGATTTATTGATTTTACACAGTCAGGAAGTCTGGAGGTATAGATGACTTCTGGTATTGCTGGGTCCAGGAATTCAAACAATAATCCACTTGGTCAAGCAAATTCTCTCTGTCTCTCTCCCTCTTTCATCATACATGTTTACCCAATCTTTCTTCTTTCTCTCTTCTCTGCTTCTGTCCATCTGTAGGTCTCATTCTTTCTTACTTCAGACAAGATCTCTTCATCTGCTATTAATAATCACAATTTCAAATTAATATATTATTCTTTCCAGGCTTATGACTTTCTTCCTTCTCCTCTTTCTTGCCCTCCTCCTCTTGTTCCTTCTAGTCTCACTTCTCCTTGATCCCTGACTTGGATCACAGGTCAACCTGCAGGCTCATCACTGCTCCCAGGGCTCAAAGATACTTTTATTTTCCAGATGTATCTCACATTTAATCCCCTAGCCAAAAATAATTTGACCAAGTCTTATGAAAATCACATAAGTAGTTATGATGATTCTGTCCGATGTGAAACTATTTAATCTCTTGGCCTGCCTTTAGCAAAAAATCCTGTTAGGCCAGTTTAGCAAGAATCTCCCTACCCTTGATGTCTCATCTTAATAATTTTTTCAGTTGGCCTCCTCACCTCGCTCCTTAGCTATAAATCCCTACTTGTCTTTGCTGTACTTGGACTTAAGCCTGATCTCCCTCTCCTGTTTCAAGACTCCAATGCACTACCTTTGAACAAAGTATTATTTATCGTGTTAACAAGAGTGAGAATAATTTTTTTCATTAACACCATGCTGCCCATCGATGCTGATACCAGACCCACAACAGCCATAATGTCTCCTCCTGCTTTGAAACACATGTGTATTCTTTCACTTCTATTTTTAAAACATTTCTCCCGACCTCTGAAGATCAATTGATTGATTGATTGAATTTTATTTTCTTCTGTAAGATAGAACACTGCTCTTACATCATGACTTGAACCTCTTTCTCCCTGCTTGCCAACATTACATTCTGTGGCTTGTTCATTGGAGTACAATCTCTAAATTCTCTAGTTTGGGATAAGTTCTGTATAAATCCAAGTTTTAGAATCTACCAAGTATGTTCTCTCATATTCTAGCTCTAATATGTACTGTTTTTTGTCAGTTATTGTGTGTCTACTTTTCTAGAACAATACTAAGCAAGAAATATTATGGCTTACATTCCACATCCCACCATGTCACTAGCACAAGTGAAGCCCACGGAAACAGAAAACAGGCAGAAGTGCATATTGGGCAATTGCTTTTTCAAATAGAATTAGCTATGGAGATGGTTAAAAGATCGCTGGTGTAAGTGAAATGGAAACCTACTGTACACTGGAATGTGTGCTATGAACTGTGTACCTCAGGCTGTCAAGCATCTTAGGTCTGAAAAGGTAATCCGAAAAACCTACATGGTAAAATACTCATCTTCATTCAATGATAGCGTGTGATCGCTTGCTATGTGATGGACTTCTTTTTCCCCAACTGCTTGGGATGCATCAGGAGCTAAAACAGATAAAAGCACTCTGTTTCTATACAGCTTTCATTCTTTGGATTGATTTTTATTCTGAATTTTTTTTTCCTCTCTTCTGTCCTGGAAGAATCCCAATTCTATTTAGGAATCCAACTGTCCTATTGTGGCAATGTGCTTTAGGAGAAGCAAGTGCTGTCTCAATCTTCGGGTGGATTAAAAGGTAGAAAAATATAATGAGTAGGATTATAGGAAATGATAGAAAAATAATCCTGGTGCAAAGTATTAGAACTAGCAACAACAACAACAATAATAATAATAATACTAACAACAACAATAATAATTGATAATAATAATAAAGTACAGTATAACTGTGTTTTATGCAAAATAAAGGAGTAAACACTCACAGTTACTCATTTATTTTGCGTAGATGATAGATGAATAGATAGATAGATAGATAGATAGATAGATAGATAGATAGATAGATAGATATAGATATAGATATATATCTGTAGCCAGAGTGGCTGGCACAAAATGACTAATAGGATAGTTACATCAGCAAAGGTCAGAATGGCTTCTGCAACAATAAATACCAGAAAACAATGGAGGAAGCCAAGAAAAAAGGAGATTGCTCAAAAGCATTATTCCTAGCCCATTTTGAATGTAAAAGCAACTTTTGTTTAATCATTCATTCAAGAAGAAAAAAATTAGCCTAATGGGTGCCTACTTTGCTTTGGACAAGGATAGATAAAACCAAGTCCCTGCCTTTGAAGAGTTTACGTTTTGATAAAGGAGGTTGGAAATAAGTGAACAAATATGAACTATACTGTTGAGTAATAATGGGCACCTTAAAGAAAAGTAAAGCAGGCTGCAGGGGGAGAGTATTGGGAAAGCTACTATGACTTGGAAACATTGGGAAGATCTCTCTGAAATATAAACAGAAACCAGACTGAATTAAGGGGAGGGACGATTATAAATATTTCAGGAAAGACAGTGCAAGACTGCGAGAGCATCAAAATTGTCAAGGCCTTGAGATGGGTATGAGAAAATTTCAAAAGTAGCATGGAGACCAGTGTAGGTAAAGTGGAGTGAGCAAAGAAGACAAGAGTAGAAGATGGAAAAAAGAGATAGTGACAGATAATACAAGATCTTCTAAGTTAAAAAAGGACTTTGGAATCTAGTGTGCATGCTTTGTGAGACCACTGGCATGATTTGGTGTGTTCTGGTTTATAAGACTTCATCAAGACTTCATATTCAGCATGTCATGCAGACTCTTCTGTGGCAAAAGAACTGGGTGAGGCCAAGAATTGAAACAAAAAACACTGTTTGAAAGGAAGAGTGGTCAGAAAGTTACTGGATTTCTTCAGGATGGTGGCATGGACTAGAGAAGCAACACCGGGGTAGAGAAACAACGTCAAATGCAAGCTTTTTTAAAATATAGAACCAATAAAATGTGTTTAAAGATTGAATAAAGGTCATAAAAACAGTGTGGAGTTAAACACAATTCCAGGTTTTGGCCTGAAAAAGTAGGTTTAATGTGGCTTCATTGATTTAAATGGTGAAGACAGAAAGAAGCAGATTTTGGGACAAAAATAAATAAATAAAACAAAATTAAAGCAACAAAATGGTAAGCTATAATTTTTAAAAGGCTGATTTCATAGTCATCTTTGTGCGAATCGGAAACAGTAATAATGTACACCTTCTGGGGATACTCAGTCCCCACAACAGGCTGCCAGCTTACTTAAAAGAATTCCATCTGGAATTCAGCCCCCAGAAATCTTTTTATCTGGGTTCCTTTGTGTGGTACATAAACTTCACAATCATATAAAACAACCCTGTAGGCCGTATCTAAAATTAAATTTAAAAAATTAAGATCTTTGGTATGGCCATCATGATTGATAAAGCAGAAATAATATGAAGCAAATAATAAACAACATATCTATGCAACTATTAAATTAATCTAATTTAGTAACAATTCACATTTTCCAAGTTTCCAAGAATGCTTAGTATTCTGGAGAGAGAGAAAAAAAAAAAAAAAAACTACAACCCTTTTTGTTTACTTGAATGATCTTATTACACAAATATCCACACATTCTTATATTACTTAGCTTACTCAAAATATTTGAGTTGTAGGTGCATGGTTGTTTTAGGGGAAAACTTATTTTTGTTGAAAACAAAATTGAAAAATATTCATATAATACATAGTTGGACTCAAAGAAATTGAAACATGAATAATACCTAAAGATAAGTAAGAAACCCTTCTATGCATTCTCCAATAATGGAACTATATTTATGTTCCATTTAGAAAGCTATTAATGAAAATATTTTATTCTTTGCATAATTGATACAAGGTAGGATAAAATGATTTTTAAAGTAATATTCAGGTTTATGTTATGTTGCCTTAGAAAAACAAATATTTCAGGCATCAAATATTAATGACAACAATTATGTTAGTTTTCTGTTTTACATAATTTTGCTGTACCAATATGGGAGAAGTTGATTAGATTTAATAGACTATGCAAAGCAAATCCATTTCTGATAAAATAACAAGAAAAACGTACACGATGATTATATCTAGTAACAATTTTTTCAAGTGAACATGCTTTCAGAGGCAACTTGATTCTTAATTTTGATGAATCAAGACAGAGATAGGAAGGAAGGAAGGAAGGAAGGAAGGAAGGAAGGAAGGAAGGAAGGAAGGAAGGAAGGAAGGAAGGAAGGAAGGAAGGAAGTTGAGTGCCAGGCATTCTTTCACAAGAAGATACCAAGTTGTACTAAAAAATGTGCAACTCATTTTTTAATTTATTTATTGGGGTGACAATTGTTAGTAAAATTATATAGATTTCAGGTGTACAATTCTGTATTACATCATCTATAAATCCCATTGTGTGGTCACCACCCAGAGTCAGTTCTCCTTCCATCACCATATATTTGATCCCCCTTACCCTCATCTCCCACCCCACAAACCCCTTAGCCTCTGGTAACCACTAAACTATTGTCTGTGTCTATGAGTTTTTGTTTCTCATCTGTTTGCTTGTTCTTTTGTTGTTTTTGGTTTATATACCACATATCAGTCAAATCATATGGTTCTCTGCTTTTTCCTACTGACTTATTTCGCTTAGCATTATGCTCTCAAGATCCATCCATGTTGTCACAAATGGTCCTATTTCATCTTTTCTTACCGCCAAATAGTATTCCATTGTGTATATATACCACAACTTCTTTATCCAGTCACCCATTGAAGGATATTTTGGTTGTTTCCATGTCTTGGCCACCATAAATAAAGCTGCAATGAACATTAAAGCACACATGTCTTTATGGATAAATGTTTTCAGATTTTTTGGGTAGATACCCAGGAGAGGGATTGCTGGTTCATACTGTAATTCTATTTTTAATTTTTTGAGGAACCTCCACACTGCCTTCCAGAGCAGCTACACCAGTCTGCATTCTCACCAATAGTGTATGAGGGTTCCTTTTTCTCCACAGCCTCCTCAAAACTTGTTATTGTTTGTCTTGTTGATGATAGCCATTCTGACTGGGGTGAGGTGATATCTCATTGTGGTTTTTATTGGCATTTCTCTGACAATTAGCGGTGTTGAGCATTTTTTCATGTGTCTACTTGACATTTGTATGTCCTCTTTGGAGAAATGTCTCTTCAGTTCGTCTGCCCAGTTTTCAATTGGGTTGTTTGTTTTTTTGTTTTTTTGTTTTGTGTTGTTGCTGAGCAATTCGTTTATTTTTAAGTGGAAATCTCTGACAGTTTTAGAGTCCTTCCTGAGGCACAGGGTTTATGGGGGCAATTGGTGAGGGTTGCTGGTTAGTGACGATTGCATGTAAAAAGTGTTGCCATTAATCTCTACTCAGCCCACTTCAGTAAATACACCCCTTCCCTGAAAAGTAATTGTTAATATCTTTTAATTTGAACTGCCCATATATAGAGAGGATTAATATACATTAACACCACCCCCTACACACATACACGCATAAACACACACATACACACACTGCCTTTATTACTCCACTTAACTCTGCTTAACCTATAATACAAAGTATCGGGATAATCAAAAGTACATACCTAACTTCAAATTTCCAGGTATGGTGTAAAATTTGAAGATAATGTATATAGTTTTTGACCTACATTCTGATACATAGTAAGCACTCAATAAATTAAAGAGTTTTATTATAGTGAATAATCACAAATAATCTATTTGCCATTTTGACATTTCAGAGACCTTGTTTCTTATAAGAATTTCAGATACAGCATTTATGATTTAAGGGTTCACTCAATATTTTTCAAGAGTAATATTTCCATAGTTGTAATATTTGTTCTGTTCTATTAAAGTTTTTGCTATGACCAAGGGATTGTACTAATACTAAGGGAATAATTAGTTAATTTAAAAATCAATCACACAAATTTTTACATGTTTTCCAGATTATTAACCAAATTTTCAATAACCTATGTAGGTTATCAAGGGAGCAGTTAATCACAGTTGGGTGAATTTCTTTCTTCTGATGAATTGACAGAAGACAAGCAGCCTAAAGAATGCTGTCTAAATCTGAATATTTCTGCCAATTGAGAAATCGGCAGTGAAAAGTGAATAAAATAAAAAAGTTCAGGTGTGGGTCTCAATATTCTTATTTGTGCTTCTTCTTTGTTCTCAACAATTTCCCAAAAGGGAAAAGTATATATTCCAATACAGATGTATAAATTTTGCTGACCAGAAATGACCCTAACTTTTAAAAACATAGTGAAACTTTGGTACTCAAAGGAAAATGACAGCACTTGACTCAAGAATCCCCACTTGAATAGCAGTGATGTAAGTCTACCATTCAGTAGGAAGATTATAATACTGGTACAAAGGTATTCTGAAATTGCCAGTCAATGGCTGGTTAATACTAGAGGACAAAGTTACAGATATCAGTTTCCTCCACTAGTGAGTCAGGGAAAGAAAGATGGGATGTTGGCTAAAAATAATAACAATGTAGAAAAATTTGTTTCAGTGAGAAATCTAAAAAAAAGTGTTACCTTTGATTCAAGTGACTCAAGGGCTAAATGTCTAACAAGGGGCAGTGGAGTGTGGTCACAAAGTGAATATTTAGAATTCTACGATGGGCAGTTCAACAGCAGCCTCCCCAAATGCTATCCACTTCACCACTGAATTAAGGCTTATGATTCCAAGTTTGTATTTTTAAAATGTTTACATTAAGGGGAGGAGAGCACACTAAGTACCATCATGTGGAGCTAGAACGACACAAGAGCTGGAGTTAAGAGGATGTCAAAGACAAACCGTATAATTGATTTCATTTACCTTCTTTGAAATATATTTTTTATAATTTATTTTTATCTTGGAAATATTTTTAAATATACAAAAACTCAAAAATAGCATTGAAGTCATTGATACCTGTCATTCAACTTCTGCTAAAGCAAACATCTTACATAACTGCATTACATTTTTCCAAACAAATAAACATCAGTACATTAACATAATTAAATACAGATATTTTTCAAATTTTGAAAAAAAGTCCACTAATGCTTTTTTTTCTGTTCCAGGTTTCAATCCAGGACCCAACACTGCTTTTAAAATATAATGTTTCTTAATCTCCCCCTTATGTAACAGTTATTCAGTCTTTCCTGTCTTCCATGATCTTCAAGATTGTCTGATATTTTCTTATCATTAGATTGAGGACTACAAAGGAGTGACGTGTCCTTCTCAGTGTATCATAAAAGGGATTATGTGATTTCAACATGCACTATTATTGATAGTGTTAAGCTTAATCATTTGGTTAAGGTGTTACATGCTGGTTTCTCCATTGTAAAGTTACTCTTTTTTCTCGTATTTATTAAATATCTTAGAAGGAATTATTTGAGATTAGGTAAATATCCTGATCCTCTTCAAAATTTGGTCCACCGATTTTAGGACCTATTGATGGATCCTAGATTTGACCATTAGGAGCTATTTCAGCGTGCTTCCTATAACCTTTTGACACGTATCCATCCTTTTTAGAGTATGTCCTTATTCTCTGGCACCACACCACGCTCCAGACTAATCTTGCATTTCCTATGCTGCACCCTAAAATCAATTATTTCTTAAACAAGGCCTTGTTTCTTTTATTGAAAATAGTGTTTATAAACCATTATCTGGTACTTCAAAACAAAATAAAGAAGTGCCCTTGCTTCTAGGCTTTCCAAATAGAGATTGAAAAGTATACATATTTATTTTTGTATCTGGAATAATTGATAAATAGATGATAGATGATGATGGTGATAGATGATAGATGATAGATATAGATAGATAGATAGATAGATAGATAGATACATAGATACATAGATACATAGATACATAGATTTATATCTGTATCTATATATACCATGAGTTCATATGACATGTTGAATTTCAAACAGCACAAGGTTTGTGCTAAGAAAATAAAAATTGTGGCCCTCCTTATCTACAATGTATTTATTTATTTATTTGCACAACATTAGTATATAAATAAGTTGTTTCAGAATTTATAACCAAAAGCCATGTGAGAAACAAATTTTGTAAGTAAAGTACAGTATTTGTATATAAGTATTTTTGTTCTTATCATTTTGGAATCCAGTCAAAATAGTATTTTCCAAAATAACTTATGTTAGTTTTATACTTCCTTATATCTTTGAGTATGGCGTATCATTCATATGTAGTCCAGGTGGTTTCATTGTTATATTTTAGCTTTCTCCCAGATGCTGCTAGATTTTTCATACCTACAGAGTGGATTGTACACCTGCCAAATTATGTTTGTAGAAGGAATGGATGATAGGTGGATCAACAGAATAATTATAATACATTTTTTTCCAAAAAAGTTTGTCTGGTCTGATTATACACATATGAAAAAAAAAAAAAATATATATATATATATGTATATATATGGTGAAAAAAAATATATATATATATTTATATATAATGTATAATTTTATATTATATATAATATAAAACTATATAAAATATATAATTTTATATATAAAATTATATATTTTATATATAAAAATATATATAAAATATATATGGTGAATGCTTAAACAAAAACATATATATATATATATATATATATATATATATATATATATTACATTACAGTAAAAGACACATTGCCATTAATCCCCCTCAAGATACTCCCCCTCACTTCAAACACACTTATCCCATCGTTCTTCCCACTTTCTGAAGCAGTTCTAGAAGTCCTCTTTCCTGATTATCTTTAGTTGCACTGTTGTGGTCTAGATGTCCTAAATAGATTCAAAACGTTTTCCTTTCATAGTTAATTTGACTTTGGAGAAGGGCCAGAAGTCACAGGGTGCCAGATCCGGTGAATGAGGTGGATGAGGACAAACCAAATGTTTTTACTTGACAGAAATTGCCATACCAGAAGCCATGTGTGACATAGAATGTTGTCATGATGGAGGCTGAAGTAAAGACACTCATGAAAGAGGACCTCCAGAACTGATTCAGAAAGTGGCAAGAACGATGGGATAAGGGTGCGTGAAGCGAGGGGGAGTATTTTGAGGGGGTTAATGGCAATGTGTCTTTTACTGTAATATACATTTTTAATTTAATCAATCACCATTTAATCACACCTCATATATTGGTGATTAATAGATGTGTTTTATCATATTATTTGAATTCTATTGGACATGTAATCTCTTCAGTATTCTGTGCATATGTATGAGTGTGTATGTGTGTGTGACAGAGAGAAAGAGAAATTGAGACAGAGAGACACAGAAAGAGACAAACAGAGATATAAAGATCAAGGACACAGAAGATGGTGGTGAAAACAATGCTTAAGATTTTTCTCATTAATTGTGTCCTTTGTCCTGGTGCCTCCAGATTCTCTTTACTGTCTGCTTTTTTAGAGCAGTTAATTTTTTCTAACATGGAGTAACATTTCATTTGTCCTTTCATACAGAGTCATATTCTGAAAGCATCAATTGTTAGTAGGTTCCTGGCCCAGTTATCCATGCTAAACTTCCTCATGACATTAATAAAATATACTTGTCTGAAACTAAATTTTAACATTCAACAACTTCAGTTGCTAAATTAAAAAAAAAAAAAGTCTTGAATGTAAATTTCTGGCTGAGTAAACAAAAGATGAATTTTACTACTTCATGGCCTAGACATACAAAGTTTGTCAAGAGAATAAGAATTTAGATCCAGCAATACTAATATGAGGAGAGTGAGGCACTTGCCTTGGGCACAAACTTTAAGGTAGAAACAAAAATACTCGGTAATTGAGGTAAATATTTTATTGCAATATTGCTGAATGTTCCATTTGCCTCAGGCTCAAATAGGGTTTATCGAGTTATAGCTGCAGATTCTACTTGAATCTAAAATTTTGATATTTTGTTCTTCATGACTTATTTTGCATTAATTTTGATTTTAAAGTGTATATTAAATATTTATCTTTATTACTGAGTTTGGGGGATGCATTGTTTCATTTTGCCTCTGAGGTAAGTTCTTCACCCACCTTATATATTGTACTGTACTCAGCGCTGCTTGGTTTCACTTTTTTCCTGTACTTATACCGTTAGTCATAAGATAATCCAGAGTATATAGAGGTAGGGGGGTGTGTGTGTGTAAACACATATGTACACATGTAACACTAAACAGGAATACTATCAAATTAAATCAACATAAACAGTTTTTCTTCTAATAATCTACTTCCTCTCGAGAATATCAAATATTTACCAAATATTTGAGTTAATTCTTTCCACAACACCAAATAGTAAAACCAATATGTTCTAAATCAAACCATGATTATAAAAGAATATTTATGAGACTTTTGTAACTTAGTTGACAGAAATATACGAGAATTCTGTTAAAGAAGTGAAGACATTAATTATAGATTTCATGTTGGGAGAAATGAATGTATGTCTAATCATGATGTAAAAGGGATTCTGCATTAGCCACATTCTTGTATCCTATCAAGCCAGGATTTTCTATTAAGTTTTACATCATTAAATGATAAAATAAACAAAACAAAGCAAAAACAAACAAACAAAAACAAAAACAAATTCCTGATTGCCCAGATTTGTAAATTTTACTTTAAATACCACCCAGATATTTTGAAATTTCAAGTGTCTTATGATTAATACGTTTTTCTGTTACAGTAAATTAAGAAGTCGAGATGCTCCATGCTGTCCTTGCTTTCCTTTCCACAATGTCTTAAGTAAAAGCATATTTAATCTACTATATTGGTTGTCTAACAAAACCTAAAAAGAGAAAATGAGCATTTTCTTCTGAGCCTATAGTCAATCTAACCTCATGTAGCTGTGACTGCATTTCCTCTGAGTCTCAAATCCAAGATATAGTATCCCTGGTTTACATTTAGAAATTAAAACCAAAGTGATATTTTAAATATTTCCCAAATTGTTTTTAAAAGGAGGTAGTTCAAGATCGATGTTACATGGCATCACAGAAAATGGCAAATTAGGAATCTCCAGTGGGTAGTCTCTCCACTGAGACAACTATTAAGTTAGCAAGAACTGTTTGAAGCAACTATTTGGAACTCTAGAATTTAGTCATATACAGCATTCAGGGGAGTGCTTGCTGAAAATAGACTCATATATTTCAGGAAACTGAGTTTCTTTTTGAAGCTACTATCCCCTATCCCCTATCCCCTGGCCCTGTGTGTGCATCAGGTCACAAACGAGGTGTGATTTCCTGGTGCCATCATGGGAAATAGGAATCTTCTTATCCAATATTTTGGCTTTTGAATTTTCATTATTGCTATGGATTGCTGAGGAGCTGGCACAGACTCAGATCATTTATTTAATCCACATTTGGTGGGAATACATTTAATGAGACAAACTTTACTTTTTTTGCCTCTTTGAATGAAATCAGGCATTTAAAGAAATCTCTACTATGTTATTGGTTGACTGGATAGATAATGGAACACAGACTGCAGTGACCACACACAATAAGGAGTACAGCCTTTCACAGAATAGTTTAAAAAGTCATTGAACAAAGTGATGACTGTAGCCTTCATTAGGTAATAGCAGCAACCCCATGAGAAAGAGAAAATGTGATGTCCAGAGAGCCACATTACAATATTCAAAATGTACAGTTCTTAACAAAAAATTACAAAGCATAAAAGAAATATAAAAGTATGGTCCAGTCATAGGGGAATTAAAAAAAAAAAAAAAAAAAAAACTACTGTTAGGAACTATCCATGAAGAAGCCCAGACATTGGACTTACTAGACAAAGATTTTAAATTAACTATTTAAACATGCTCAAAGATATGCAGAAAACCAAGGGCAAAGAAGAAAATTAGGACAATGAATGGATAGGTATGGAATGTCAATAAATAGACAGATATTATAAAAAGAAACCAAATAGGAATTCTGGAAGTGAAATTGAGCAGGTGGATACGAAGCAGAGAACTCAAATATAGGCACACTGAAATTAACAGTCTGAGTAGCAGAAATAAAATAATAATAATAATAATAATAATAATAATAATAATAATCAGAGCCTAAGGGACCTATGGGATACTACTAAGGGTGCCATCACGTACTTATGGGAATCTTAGAAGAAGAAGAGAAAGAGGCCAGAAAGATTATTTGAAGAAATAATGGACAAAAACTCCATAAATCTGATGATAGATGTGAATCTGTATCTCCAAGAAGCTCAACAAACTTCTAATAAACTCAGGATAAACTCAAAGAGATAAAACACCAAGACACATTATTATCAAACTGTCAATAATTAAAGCCAAAAAGACAATCCTGAAAGCAGCAAGGAGTAACTCGCCATATACTAGTACCCTTAATTAAATTAACAGCTGTTTTCTCATCAGACTCAGAGGACAGAAGGAAGTGATATGATATGATATATAGTGCTGAAATAAAAACAAACAAACAAACAAACAAACCTGACAAACAGAAATTCTGTATCTGGTAAAACAGCCCCTTAAAAATGAAGGACAAATTACGGATATTCCAAGATAAACAATAATCAAGGGAGTTTGCCATTGGTAGACCTACCCTACAAGTAATGCTAAAGATAAGTCTTTGAGGCTGAACTAAAAGAACTCAAAGTTATATAAAGAAATAAAGATCACCGGTAACAGTACAGGTAAATAAAAACTAATTTGTTGTTTTGGGATATAAATTCTGTTTGTTTCCTGCATTGATTAAAAGACACACACATAAGATGATACTGATAAATCTATGTTAAAGAGCACACAGAAGCTCTATGTTAAAGAGCTTACAGAAACATGTAAGTTATGAGAGCAACAGTATTAAAGGGAGGGATGAAGTTGGATAGGACGTGATATAGAAGTTAAAATAATATAATTGACACTAACTATTATACTAGACATTAGCATAATATAATTGACACTAGACTATTACAAATTTAGGACATTAACAGTAACCCCCATAATAACTACTAAAAAGATTAAAAATATACAAAGAGGAAATCAATATGGTACATTACAAAACATCAAAAAAAAATGTATTATTGGAGGGTTTGAGGAACCAAAAGAGAGATAATAATTATTAAGAAACAAATATCACAATGGCAAAAGCAAAGCCTTTACTATCAGTGATGACTTTAGGTATGAATAGATTACACGAGCCAATTAAAAGTCAGAGATTTGCAGAATGAAAAAAAAGAAAGGTACAGCTATACATAGCTTATAAGTGTCTAATTTTAGACCCAAAGACTCAAATAAGTCAAAAGTGTATAGGTGGACTAATATATCCTATATAAATGGTAACTAAAAGAGAAGTAGGGTAGCTAAACCAATATAAAAAAGAACATTTTTCAGACAAATATTGTAAAGAGAGACTAAGAAGAACACTTTTATTCATAAAATGTTTAATTCACCAATATAACAATTATAGACTGAAGTACACAAAGCAACAGAGTCCAAAGATATATGAAGTAAACACTGACATAATTGATGTTATAAACAGATAACTGAAGGCTCCAATAATAGTTGAAGGCTTCAATACCCCACTTTTGATAACTGATAGAACATCTAGACAGAAGATCAATTTTATATATATATATATATATATATATATATATATATATATATATATATATATATATATATATATGTGTGTGTGTGTGTGTGTGTGTGTGTGTGTGCGTGTGTATATATATATATATATATATATATATATATATATATATACATATATATATATGACTTAAGCAATCTTATAAACTAACTAATATCCTATATACAAAATAAAACATATACATCTTTTTCAAATGCACAAGGAATGTTCCCTATTTTAGACTATACATTAGGCCATAAAACAATTCTTAATTCATATAAAAAGACTATATTGAATGAAGTATTTTCTCCAACTACAATGGGATAAGTCTAGAAATCAATAGAAGGAAAAGCAGAGAATTTGCAAATGCTAGAAATTAAACCATTGAACAACAAATGAACCAAAAAAAAAAAAAATCACTATGGAAACTGGAAAATACTTTGAAACAAATGAAAAGGAAAAAAAAAACATAACAAAACTCACGGAATGCAGTGAAAAAAGAACTAAGAGAAAACTGCACAGTTATAAAAGCTTACATTAAAAAAAGGAAGACCTCAAATCAACAATTTAACTTTACACCTTAAAGAGAAAAAGAAAAGCAAACTAAATTCAAAGGCAGCAAAAAAGAAAAACATTTAAAAAAAAGACAAAGATTTGAGGAGGTCCAAGATGGTGGAGTAGATAACCACTGTGCCTGATTCCTTCTGTGAACACATTAAAATTACTTAAATTACAGAATGATCAACCTGGTGAATCAGCTGGTCTAGCAGAACAGAAGTTTTATAACTAAAAATATAAAGAAGTAAACACGTTACGACTGGTAGGATAGGCGAAGACACGAAACAGACTGGCCCCAAACATCCATGTGGTGGTTGAAAACAAGGAGGAATATCTTAGTCACAGAGGTTACCCAAGAGGAGTAAGAGACCTCAGCTGTAAACCAGTCTCCCCAGCCTGCAGTACTGGTGCCAGGAAGAGGAGCCCTCCCCCATCCTCAACATCTGGCTGTGAAAAAACAATGGGGACTCTGAATATCCAGGTGGAATGAAAAGCTGCAGGAAAACCAGACATCCTCTTACACAGCCCATGCACCCCCTCTCATTTGCAGGCACTCACCTTGGGCTCTGGCGAAGGGACAGTGGCTTGTGGGGGGGGGGTCGGGGACATGCAGGGAGCAAACTGAGGTGTGTGGCTTCACAGCAAAGGCTGGGGGATGGTTGCTGTTTTCCCTGTATGGGGTCTTTCTCTCTATGTGCAACCAGAGATTTGGTGCCATCTTTCCTGTGTTGAACTCACTTCCATATGGCCAAATCTGAATCTGATTGGTCTGGTGAGCTTCGCTTGATCCACCCTGTTGACTCAGTGGGACGCCACCCCACTCACTTGCCCTACACCTGAGGTATTTTCTCTGTGAGCAGCCAGCTGCAGTCGCATTGCACTCATTCTTGAAAAAACTATTGGAGTGTGCAGGATCCAGCCAAGTGGCAGCTGGCCTCAGTGTGCTCTGAGACTTTTGCTGAGTAGCTCCAGGCTCAGTACTGGCATCAAACTAGAGTCTACATTAACATGTTGACCACAACTTTTGCCTCTCTAGTGACTCCCTGACACCCCACTATACCCAACTCATTTACCGCACGAAGCTTTCTCAGGGGCTGAATCTTAAGGGAGCCAGCAAATGCCAGCAGGCCTCGGGGTGTTGGTAAGAAGTAAAATTGGTCCCAGTGTTGGTGACAGATCTCTTAGGTCCATAGTGTGGCTTCTCCTACCTGCCTCCAGGGTTAGCACAGGCAGCGCATGACTTCAGATTGCTTTGAAGCTCCTACCAGATAGTCTCTGGCCAGTCACAGGCAGAGGGTGACCTGGTCCTGTACCAGTGCCCCTTGCAAGGGACCCCAGAACCAACATACTTGGAGGTTGGCTCAGAACACAGCAGAGCACCACAGCCCAAATTAGCCCCACAGTGGCACACCAAAAGGGCAGTCTCGACAGGTACCGGAGCCCATTGTGGCAAACGCCACTCACCAGGCTAAGCGCCACACACAACAGCCTGTAAGTGTGGATGTGGCAAAACCCCACAGCCAATCAGCCTGAGGGTCAATCCCTCCCTGTTGTGCCAATAACAATCAAGGCTCAACTATAACTGGAAGGCACAAACAATCCACACAAGGGACACTCCTGGAGCACCCAGAGCAGATGACGAGGGAGACTGTGCCAGCGTCCCAGAGGGCCTCTATTACATAAAGCCTCCTGGCCAAGACTGGGAAGCATAGCAGACCTAATAAATAGAAGCAAACAGAGGGGCAGCCAAAATGTGGAAATAAAAAAATATGTCTATCTCTTATGAAAGAACAGGAGAAAACTCCAAAAAGAAAAGAACTAAACAAAATGGAGGCAGACAATCTACCAGATTTCAAACCAATGGTTATAATTATAAGTATGCTAGAGGAATTAGTGAGAATTTCAACAGAGAGATAGCAAGCATAATAAAGGACATAAAAACCATAAAAAAATAGAATCAGTCAGAAGTGAAGACTATAATAACCAAAATGAAGAACACATCAGAAAGAATCACCAGCAGACGAGATATAGTAGGAGATTGAATCAGGGTTTGGAAGACAAAGTAGCAGAAAACACCCAATCAGAACAGCAAAAACAAAAACAGAAAAAACAACAAAAAGAATCCAACAAAATTAAGACAGTTTAAGAGACCTCTGGAACAACATGAACTATAACAACCTTCACATCATAGGGGTACCAGAAGGAGAAAAGTGAAAGCAGAAATTGAAAACGTATTTGAAGAAATAATGACCGAACATTTTTCTAACCTGGTGAAGGAAACAAACATACAAGTCCAGACAACACAGAGAGTCTCAAACGAGTTGAACCCAAACAGGTCCACAAAAAGACATATTATTATTAGAATGGCAAAGGATAAAGACAAAGAGAAAATATTAAAAACAGGAAGAGAAAAACGACTAGTAACTTATAAGGGAAATCCCATGAGACTGTCAGCTGATTTCTCAATAGAAGCTTTGCAGGCCAGAAGAGATTGGCACAAAATATTCAACATGATGAAAAGCAAGGACCTACAACAAAGATTACTCTACCCAGAAAAGCTATCATTTAGAATTGAAGGACAGGTAAAGAGCTTCCCAGAAAAGAAAAAGCTAAAGGAGCCCATCACCCCCAAACCAGTATTACAAGGAATGCTAGAGGAACTTTTTTAAGATGGGGGAAAATAATCAAAATTATGAATAATAAAACTGCAATAACTACCTATATATCAATAATTACTTTCACTGTAAATGGATTAAATGCTCTAAATAGACAGAAGGGCTGAACTGATTAGAAAACAAGACCCTTACATATGCTGCCTACAAGAGAATAATTTCAGGTTGAAAGACACACAAACAGAAAGTAAAGGGATGTTAAAAGATATTTCAGAAAATGGAAACGAAAAACAAAAAACAAAAAAGAAGTTGGGGTAGCATACTTACACCAGACAAAATAGACTTTAAAACAAAGGCTAGAACAAGAGACAAAGAAGAACATAGTAAACCCCACTTCAAGGTATTTATCTGAAGAAACCCAAACAATACTTCAAGGGGTCGAGTGCATCCATATATTCACTGCAGCAGTGTTTACAATGGCCAAGATGTGGAGGCAGCCAGGGTGTCAGTCTATGGGTGAATGGATAAAGAGGAGGTGGTACATATATGCAATGGAATATTGCTCGGTCATTGAAGGAAATGGGTTCTTGCCATCTGTGGCGGCATGGGTGGACCTGGAGGTATGTACTGAGTGGAGTGAGAGCCAGAGAAAGATAGTTGCAATGTGATTTTGCTTATACAGTGGTACCTCAGTTTTCGAACTTCTCTGGTAACAAACATTTCGGTTTACAAACACTGTAAATTTTATGGACCTATGGTATCATTAGATAGTAAAATTCATGCTAAATTTGCAGTTTTAGGGGTTGATTTTAAAGGTCTGGGACAGATTAATCCATGTTGCATTACTGTCTATAGGGAAACCTTGCTTCAGTTTTCGAACGTTTCAGAACTCGAACGGTATTCCGGAATGGATTTCGTTCGAAAACCAACGTACCACTGTATGTGATATCTAAAAAACAAAATAAACTTACAGAATTGTACGCTTGAAACCTATGCAATTTTACTAACCATTGTCATCCCAATAAATTTTAATTAAAATAATTAAAATAAAAATTAAATAAAAAAACAGAAACAAACTCATAGATATACAGAACATATTGATGGATGCCAGATGGGAGGAGGGTTGGGGGTGAGTGAAAAAGGGGAAGGTATTAAGAAGTAAAATTGGTTGCTACATGATGTAGGGTATAGCATAAGGAATATAACCAATAATATTATAATAACTATTATGGTGTCATATTGGTACTAGATTTGCTGGGGCAATGGGAGCTTTGGGGGCAGGGTGAAAAAGGTAAAGAGATTAAGAAGTACAATTGGTAGTTACAAAATAGTCATGGGGATGTAAAGTAAAGCATAGGGAATATAGTCAGTAACATGGTAATAACTATGTATAGTGCCAGCCAAGTATTAGACTAGTCAGGGGAATCATTTCTTAAATTATACAAATGTCTAACTACTATGTGATACACCTGAAATTAATAAAAATAATACTGAATGTCAACTCTAATGGAAAAAAATTAAAAAGGGGGGGAAGGTGAAGGGCAATAAGAGGTCCAAATTTATTGGTAAAAAGCAAATAAGTCATAGGGATGTAATGTACAGCATAAAAAATATAGTCAATAATATTGTGATAGCCTGGCACAGTGTCAGATGTTGCCTGGACTCATCTAAATGATCACATCTTTAGGTATATAAATGTTCAATAACTACAGTGTACACCTGAAACTAATATAATATTATATTTTAGCTATATTTTAATAAAAATCTTTTTAAAAGGTAAGTATAATATAAAGATAAAAATAAAATAGTAAAACCTAATGGAAAAGTTAACAGGGGGATTTGTATCATAAACTTTTTAATTGTACATTGAAACTTTAACATAAAAAATAATAAAGAAAAAAGAAAAAAAAGAAAGGAACTTGACCTGGCAAGAGTACATAAAATAGATTAGAGGCAAGAGAGGCTGAGAATGTACAGAACAATTAGATTGTTCTTGTAGCAGCAGCTTGAGCAGAAGTTAATAAAGAACTAAACTACAACAGTAATAATTAGTGACGTGAGGAAAAGGAAAGAAAGCCTGGGCTAGAGCCCTGGGATACACATGCCTGAATGGTGGGAGAAGTGGTCATGGGGGTAAAGGAGGTGTTTTTCCATTAAACCATGTCAAACAGCCCATCTTGCACTTTGGAAATCTAAATAAATAGCTGGAAAACCACTTTAAAAAAGGATTAGAGCAGAGATTTTAAGAAAGGAAATAAAGAGATATTCTACAACAACAAACCCTGGTTCTTTCCAACACAAAACTGAAAAACCTTTAGCTAGAATGGCTAAGAATGAAAGAAAGAAGACTCAAAAAACTAAAATCAGAAATGTAAACAGGGACATTACTATTGACCTTACAGACACTAAAATAATTATTAGAGATTACCATGAACAGTTGTGTGCCAACAAATTTAGATAATTGAGATAAACTGGACAGACTCCTAAAAATACAAAAATTACCAATTACCAAAACTCACACAGGAAGAAATAAAACTTTTCAACATACCTATAACAAGTAAAGAGATTGGATGAGTCATCCAAACCTCCCAATAAAGAAAAGTCTAGAACCAAAGGCCTCAATGGTAAATTTTCCGAAACGTTGAAAGAATTAACACCAATCCCAGTCAAACTCTTACAAAATATTAAAGAAGAGGGAACACTTCCTAATACATTATTTTAGGCAGAATTATGCAAATACCAAAGCCAGACATAATCATCATGAGAAAACAACAGATAATATCCCTTATGAGTAGTCACAACAAATATACCAGCAAACTGAATCAAACAGCACATAAAAAGGATTACAAATCATGCTCAAATGGGATTTATCAAAAGAAGGAGGAGGAGGAGGAGGGAAGGGGAAAACAAACAGTGGTTCAAAATAAAAATAAAAGAATAATAAAATACTAAGTATTAATAGAATAAATAAAACAAATAAAACACATAATCATTCCAACTGATGCAGAAAAATCATTTGACAAAATGCAACACTCTTTCATGAATAAAACATTCAACAAATTAGGGCTAAGAATAGATGGGAACATCCTCAATATAATGAAAGAAATTCAGAGAAAACCCAGTTTTTCATACTCAATGGTGAAAACTTGAAACTTTTCTCCTAAGATTAGGAATAAGAAAGGAATACTCATTATACCTATAATTATTCAACATTGTGATGGGAGTACTAGCCAAAGCAATTAGGCAGGGAAAATAAATAAAAGTCAAATTGTAAATGAAGAAAAAAATAATAATCTCTAATTACAACAGATATATGTAACATGATTCTATATATAGAAACCCCATGGAATATACAAACACTACTAGAACTAATAATGAAATTCAGTACAGTTATGTGCTTCAAGATCAACAAAAAGCAGTTGTGAGTCTATACAGCAGCAATAAACAATCACAAAGGGAAATTACAAAAGCAATTTATTTATAATAGCATCTAAAAGAATAAAATACCTGTGAAAAATTTTGACCAAGTGAAATATTTGCATACTGCAAAATACAAACATTGTTGAAATAAATTTCATAAAACCTAAATAAATAAATAAATAAATAAATAAATAAAGCTAATCCTCATTGATAAATTGGAAAATGTAATATTGTTAAAATATTACTATTCCCCAAAGCAATCTACAGCTTCAATGTAATCTCTATTAACCTTCCAATGGTCTTTTATAGTAGAAATGGAAAAGTAGATTTAGATGGAAATGCAAGGATCCCCAAATAGCAAAAACAATCTTGGAAAAGAACAAAGCAGAAGGACTCACACTTCTTTATTTCAAATTTTATCACAAAGCTACAGTAATCAAAACAGTGTGTTACTATCGTGTTTTCCCAAAAATAAGACCAGGTCTTATATTATGTTTTGCTCCAAAAGACGCATTAGGACTCATGTTCAATGGATGTCATCCTGAAAAATCATGCTAGGGCTTATTTTCCAGTTAGGTCTTATTTGGGGGAAACACGGTTTCATGTAGGTAGACATATAGATTCTTGAAATAGGCTTGAGAGTCCAAAAATCAAACCAAACATTTTTAACCCATTGATTCTCAACAAGGGTGCCTAGACCATGCAATTGGAAAAGAAAAACAAAACAAAACAAACAAACAAACAAAAAACACAATAGTCTCAACAAATGTGCTAGGACTACTGGATTGCCACATGAAAAATAATGAATTTGGACCCCAACCTCAAACTACATGCAAAAATTAACTCAAAATTGATCAATAACCTAGATACTAAAACTATAAAATTATTAGAAGAAAACATAGAGTAAATTTTCATGACCTTGGATTTGGCATGGTTTTTACATTTAACAGCAAAAGCAAAAAGGCAACAAGTGACAAATTTGGACTTCAAATATCTAAAAATGTTCATGCATCAAAGGATGTTATCAAGAATGTGAAAAGAAAACCTACAGAAATGGAGAAAATATTTCCAAGTTACATATCTGACAAAAATTCAATATCCAGAATCTATCAAACACTTTTATATCTCAACAAAAAGATAAAAAGAAATGGGTAAAGGAATTGAATAGACATTTCTGCAAAGAAGATATACAAATGGTTAAAAGCACATGAAAAGATGCTCACAATCCTTGGTCATTAAGAAAGTACAAATCAAAACCACAGTGAGATACTGCTTCACACAATTAGAATAGTGTTAGTCAAGAAAGTAGAAATTAATTAGTCTTCATGATGATTTTGAGAACTAGGAACTCTCATACATTATGGGTGAGAATGCAAAATAGTGCGGCCATTGTGGAAAACAATTTGGCTGTCTGTTAAAACATTAAATAGAATACTCAAAAATTACTCTCCTAGGTATATGTCTAAAAGAAATAAACATATATGCCTACACAGAAACTTGCTTACAAATGTGTATTGCAGCATTATTCACAATAGCTAAAAGGTGTAAATAACCCAAATATCCATTGGTAAATGGATAAACATAGTGTATACAATGGAATATAATTCAGCCATAAAAAGGAACAAAGTACTGATAAATGCTACAACTTGGATGAACTTCAAACATTATGTGAAGGAAAGAAGCCCAAAATGAAAGGTCACGTGCTGTATGTATGATTCCTCTAATATATATTTTCAGAATGGGCTAATAGACAGAAAGACGATTATGAGTTACTAGGGGTGGAGGGAGTGGGGAATAAGGAATAAAATTACAAATAATTATGAGGAGTATAATTAATTCTGTATGAGGTGTTTTTATAGTATAATGGAAACGTTTTAAAACTAGAGAGAGCTGGTGTTTGCACAACATGGTGAATACATTAAAAATCACTTATTATAACTTTAAAATGGCCAATTATATGTTACATGATTTTTTTTAAAAAAAAATAAAAATCACATGATACTCAGTATTCATTGGTATGATTTCCACTAAGTTTTAGACTAATTATAATGGATTACATATCTTTCATAAATTATATGTTCTATCTTAATTGTTTGTTTATAGAATCATCAGCAAAGCATCCGGCAAATTTTTGCCAGAAGTTTGAAAAGGTAATGTCAATTATAAATGCTAGTCGTTTCATTCATTCTGTTTACAGCAGAAATAATATGCCTGAAAAACCAAATACAACAGAACTCAACATTGGTCATCAGAGAATACCTACCAGATATTAGTAATATACTAATTGTCCTTTGGTGACATCAAGGATCTGAAAATTGTATTTCAGTCATTAAAAATCATTTGTACCTTTTTATGAGTGGGCATGTCTCTAAATATGGAGCCTTCCTTTAAAAAGCTACGAACAACTAACATTGACAGCTTACTATATTTTTAATGTTGTTCCAAGCACCTCATGTTTCTCACCTTATGTGAAAAAAAACACTAATTAGGTTGTTTTTAATAAATACATATTTTATATTAAAAGTTTTCTTGTATAAAAGATGACACATAAAATGTAATACACTATTTTTTTAAAATAAAGTAAAAAGTGGCATAGGAGACAGAATATTCAAAATATGTATTACAAGGCTATGACACAACATTAAATAGCATACATTAAATTATTATTATTATTACTATTATGAAAATCATTTCAACATACTTTTAGACTGTGAAGGAAGTAGAGGAAAAATTTGATAAATGGCAAGGTGTTTGAATGTGACACTTCAGAATATTACAATTAAATCAGGTAGCGATCAGGTTATCTACTATGAGGTATTTCTAATTTTACATATGACAGAAGCCATATTTTATAAAATTTTAATAAATTTTCTAAATATACTATAATATTTATAACTTTAATATATAACTTAAATAACAAATCTGAGTCCACACATTATAAATAAAACTATATATTGTGAGCTTTTACTATTATTGATTCATAAAGACTATAATGCTTAAAAAGAAAAATGAGGTAATTAAAAATAAAGGAATATTTTAATTAACATGGTGGTGGGAAGGAAGCTGACAGAGTTTTGATTGTGAAACCTGGCAAAAAGCTAGAATGAAAGAAAGAGAGAATAGAAACACAGAAGGAAGGAAGGAGGGAAGGAAGGAAGGAAGGAAGGAGGGAGGGAGGGAGGGAGGGAGGGAGGGAGGGAGGGAGGGAGGGAAGGAAGGAAGGAAGGAAGGAAGGAAGGAAGGAAGGTAGGAAGGGATCATAAAGCTAAATTTGGAACAGGAAGGTATGCTTATGGTTAGTATATTGTCCTGATTGTAAACAATATATAAATTTTGTTACTGGTTTTGCTGTGACTTACTCTGCCCTTGGCTTTTTCTACCTTGAGCAGATCTTGTGATGTCTTTTATGGACTTTGATCTCATCCAGGAAAAAAAGATGATCGAGGAGGCATTTTCCTTGGTTCTAGTAGACACTTGACAGCAATAGCTATCAATTTATCATATGAAGTATTGGAGTTTCCATTTCTGGTAATCTTAACAATTGACTGGGCAAATCATAAGAAAATATTGTAAGAAAAATTGAAAGGAACAGTTTTGTGCTTTTGGGAAACAGATTGACAGCAGTGGCAGACCTTTGAGGTTTATTATGTTCTTTGTTTTAGTAGTGCTACAATTTTTAACACACTTTTTTCTTTTAAGAAATGTGTATCCCATTTTAAAATAATTTGAAAAAAACAGCATCTGTTACTTTCCTCAGAAACCTATCTTTCCAAATTTATAGCTCATGCTGTGATTTTTTTTTTTTTATGAACATGCACTTTCCTTAGATTCTTGTAAGCTTTTATGAGCACAACCAGTTTCTTTGGTGTTCTGATCTAAATTTTCTCTTTTCTTTGCTGTACTGGATACTACAACCTCAACTTCTATAGTGTGTGTGTGTGTGTGTGTGTGTGTGTGTGTGTGTGTTATCAGATGTATTACATCACAGTTCCTATACATTTTATAATGCCAAATATTTATATAATCAAATTGAATGGCTTGTATATTTTAACATGAACTCAAAATTAATACTTTAAAAACAAGATTATATAATGTTATAGGACACACTAAGTATTTTGTGGATATATATGACATTTTTTATTGCTCAAACAAATTCTCCTGTTTTGGGGAAATCAAACCGTGCTACAAATTATCTGTGACTACTAAAACAGAAAAATTCTCAAAATGCCCTTATTTTTATTACACTACAATAATAATGTGTTTCCTTTTTACAAAATGTGTTTCTATGAACAGCTTCTCCTAATTGAAATTTCAACACAATCAGATATGAAGTCTTTGAGGTTTTGAAAAAAAACACAAATTTGTTTGGAAATGTTTTATAAATATGGTTATAAGGATCCTGGTGTGAAAACTGTTCAAGATGCTTAATGTCTCTTAATCTTTTAAATATATATGATTTTTTTCAATATTTTGCTGAACACTTGTTTTTAAATGAAGTCTTTTGATTTTAAAAATGATTACTTAAGGAGCTTCTAAAATGGACTAATTATATCCTTTTATGAAGGAACTATAGTCTTCTGAGATTTATATTTAAATAATTAGCATTTGAATGCTTTACCATTTATTTTATGTATAGAAAGAAAAAAATATCTGTTGTTATAACAAGAAAAGCTACATTCCTAAATTACTTTTTATTTAATTTTAAAATTTTATTTCCAATCAGAAGCATAAGTTCACATGTGTGCATTTAAATGCAATTAGCAGAAAAAATATGAAAGCAGTTAAATAAAATAGTGTGAGATGTTCAATATCATTTTACTGCATTACAGCATGACAATGCCAAATAGGTAGAATTTTTATATCTACCTATATCAGTCCAAAAATATTTCTTATACATTGAGATAGTTAATTTTATGTGTCAACTTGGAGTTTGTTTTTGGATGAGATTAACATTTAAGTTAATGAATTTAGGGTAAAGCAGATTGCCCTCCATAATGTGGGTGGGACTCATGCAATAACTGAAGGCCCAAGTGCAACAAAAAGATCTACCTTCCAAAGCAAATGAGAATTCTCCTGCAGTACTACCTTCAGACTTCATCTGTTCTCCTGGGTCTCCAGCATGCCAGCCCACGCCGCAGACTTGGGACTTACCAGCCTCCATAATCAGATAAGCCAATTATTTCTCTATGCACACACATATGCTGCTTCTGTTTGTCTGGACAACCCTGACTAATTCAAGTGTTGATTATACCACTATTTTAAGTAAGATTTTGGCACCTTAGAAGGTTGATCAGGAAAACATCTGGTGAGCACCATTATGCCTATGCTTTGAACTATGGCATATACTATTTTGATCCTTTTTAAATGAAAATTCCTGTTGCTAGATGCAGATTAAAAAAAAAAAAGTATCTGAGAAACTGTGAGAAACATAGCAATAATATCAGGCCCATTTCCCTTGTATTTACAACCCTTCTTACCATTAAGTAGAATATTCTCTCCCAGGTTTCTGCCCACCCTTTTGCCACTTTTTATTTTTATTTAGCAAATAGTTATGTATTTTTAATTTTTACTAAATGTATTGAGTGACATAAAATTATATTGTTTCAAGTGTACAATTCTATAATACATCACCTACATATTGCATTAAGTGTTTCACCACTCAGAGTCAATTCTCCTTCCGTCACCATATAGACCCCCTTACCCTCTTCTACAATCTCCTCTTCCACTTACCCTTGATAACCACTAATCTGTTGTCTGTGCCTATGAATTTTTGTTTGTTTGTTTCTCTTGTTCCTTTGTTGCTTTCAGTTTTATATCCCATATGAGTGAAATCATGTGGTTCTCAACTTTTTCCCTCTGACTTATTTTGCTTAGCCTGATAATCTCAAGATCCATCCATGTTGTTGCAAATGGCAGTATTTCATCTTTTCTTATGACCGATGTGGTACATACATACAATGGAACACTTTGCTCCTTAGATGTGATACTTGCAGGGTTCCCAGGTCAGCAGAACTCTGTGCTAATAATAGAGCTGCACAGGTCTGCATTGTGAAAATCAGGACAAAATGACAGCAGAAGCCCTCCTCTCCACTACTCTTTAATATACCACTTCCTGACTCCCAGTGTGGAGAACTCATATCTGGAGTACCTTTGAATATATTTCAGTTCGTCAGGAGTCTTCATCTGCAAAGTGCAGATGAATTGGTAAAACTGAAAGTGTGTAAAATTATAGTACTTTATTTCATGTAGAAACATTCCTCATTAAAATATCTCCTTTTGGTTAGAAAAGAGGACTTCCAACCTAATTATTTTGAGATATACATGTGCAGGAGCATACACAGCCAAATTTTACACTTTAAAAGATATGTTCATTGATTCCTAGTAACTAATATTCACACTCATCGTTCACACTTTTTTCTCCATCTTATTTTCTTCCTACTACTCACTGCTTGTTGAGGTTATATATTGTATTTATGTATTGGTTTAATTACTATATTTTCTCCAGAATCTAAGTTTTGTACAGAAATGGGCTTTGTTTGTATTCTACTCAAATTCTACTAACTACAACAACTAGTAGATGATCAATAAATATTTATTAAATATTCTTCAATGGAGAAATTAACTGATAAATGAATGAATTTTATATTTCGAAGTAAATTTCTTCCTTCTATGGGCAACCTCAGTTTCCAACTACATCTCCTGGGGCATAAAGAAAAGACTCTTCTGACCTTTATATGCGGATTAAAATAAGATGTATTTTATTTAATTAATGGATATTCACTCTTCTTTGTAAAACCATCCCAGAGAAATAAATAGCAAAATGTGCTCAAGTTACAAGTAAGAAAAATTTTGTATGCAGTTTGTTCAATAAAATTTCCTTATCCTGTTTCTCTACTATGTGATACTATCCTAGTATGTTGTACTTGGTATCATTTACTGCAGACTTCGTTGTTTGGAAAACCTTACTTATTTGGCAGTTGGATATGATTAATCAACAATAACAGGATAGTTGCAACTCAATCACCTAGAACTAAACAAATCAATATCTATAAAGAGATGATATTATTGACTATCCTCCCTCCACGTGAGGTCTTTCCTACTTCATAAATAACCTTGACTTCTTGTAATTCATCATCATTTAGTCTCAGCAATGGGCAGGGCTCGGCACAGGGTGATACAAAGATCTATAAGGTGTGATCCCTGGCCTTCGAAGATTACAAGTTGCATATCAAAAACATT
Organism: Rhinolophus hipposideros; assembly: GCF_964194185.1. Classification (NCBI taxonomy): domain Eukaryota; kingdom Metazoa; phylum Chordata; class Mammalia; order Chiroptera; family Rhinolophidae; genus Rhinolophus; species Rhinolophus hipposideros. Next base: position 90,386,792 of record NC_138047.1, on the reverse strand, counting down.
AGAATGTTCATAGTGTATACAACAGCAAAAGATGCACAAAATTTTATTTACCTTATAACTCAGACCTACTTAGGAATAACTCTTAATGCATGGTTTGTCAAGCCATTTCTGATTCTCCTTAATGTTATTTCAAAGTTTTGAAATTCATGCAGGCATTCTTTAAACATGAGTGTTGAATTTCTGCTCCAGATAGTATTATGTATGACCTACTACTGTTAATATATGAGTTATCCTAGGCTTTTTTTTTTCTCCTACTCTTGAAAGAGAAAACTGTTTTGTCCTGCTCAGTTTCTTCTAATTTCTCCAATTTATGAGAAAAATACAGTTTGCCAGACTAATTGTTTTTGAGTTTAATTAGTGTCATGTGTATTTCTTTGTTTTGCCTTTGGGATATAAAACTTGAACAAAACAGGAATGGGAAGAAGAAGAAATGAGATGGGATAGGCTGATAGTTAAAAAGGAAAAAGTTGAAAACAGCTGAGACGAGAGGAACCCGAAACAGAATAAAGAATTTGTAAAAGAATATTACTTCAGTTACTGTGTAAACTGCACAGTGTTGGAGAAGTGGACCCAATGAAATTAGAGGGTATATAAATTTGTGGGTAGTATTTCACTGGTCATGACACTGCCATGAGTTTAGACCATATCCATGGAACTATATAACAATTAACATGTTTATTTTTGCTTTCCATAAATATTTATTCTGTGCTGGGAACTGTCCTATCACATGTTTATGTAAATGTAAAAAGACAATTGGAAACATCAGCCATTGTGTAACTTACAGTCTAGCAATCCAAGTGAGATCAAAAGTGCATTAAAAAAAAACAAAGTATCTCATCTCTGTAGTAAAAAATGAGATGAAGTAAACAAAAGAATACTTTTTTAAAAAGCACACTTAAAAAATAAGAAGCTACCTCTGAGATGTGAAAAAATAGCTGAGACTACTCTAGGCAGAGAAATAAAAAGACCTTAGAACAAGCTTGGTGTGTTCATTCCCCAGCAAGAAGGCCAGTGTAGGCACAAGAGCACAGAGCATGCTTAAGCTATGGTAAAGGAAGTAGGGAGAGATATAGTAAATACACTTCTGTAAGTCACAAAAAAAAAAAAAAAAAAGAAAAAAAAAGAAAAGAAATTGGGTCTGTTTGCTCTCTACAAATCTTGTAAAACCTTTACAGTTTAGAGTAGTCAGGGATGGCCTATACCGAACAGTAAAATTTAAAGCCAGAATAAGGTTGTGCAACTGTGAAAATCTGTGAAAGAAAACAATTCTAATTTAGGAACGATCTACATTTGTTGAGGGTCAGAAACAAATGTTGTTTTTTTTGTTTTTGTTTTTGTCAGAAACAAAAATCTATATGGCCTGGACTTTAGTGGGATTGAAGGGGAGAAAAAAAAATTGAGACAGAATAAAAGCATAATTTAAATCCATTGCAGTGCTTAAACATGGTCATTAGCTTTTAATGGATATTGTTAATTGAAATATAACACAGAGAGAAAAGTGTGCAGATCATATGTGAAGACAATGAGTTATATAAGGGAACACATGTGGAGCCCCAACCTAGATTTAAAAAGAAAAAGTGGAAAAAAAATGAAATTAACATTTAAAGAATATGCCACATCTCAGTCTCCCCTCTTCTCCCTTGAGGTTAGCACTACCTTCATTTCTAGCATCATGCAGTGGTTTTGCCTATTTTTAAGCATAATTTCACAATAAATGCTATTTTATATCTGACTTCTTATTCTCAATATCTCTGGCTTCTTTTCATTCATTATTTTGTGAAGTTCACCATGTTTATATTTAAATTCTGTTTAAAATATCTGTGTATAAAGGAAGGAAATTCTGTCATCTGCAATAACATGGATGAAGTTTGAGGGCCTTATGCTAAGTAAAATAAGTCAGACAAAGAAAGACAAAGACTGTATAATCCTACTTATGTGTGAAATCTAAAAACTAACCAACATGTAGAAACAGAGAACAGATTGGTGGCTTCCAGGAGCCAGTGGTAAGAGGTGTGGGAAATGGGTAAATATGGTCAAAAAGTATAAACTCCCAGTTAGAAGATCGATTTGTTCTGCGGATGTAATGTATAGCATAATGACTACAGCTAACAATACTCTATTGTATATTTGAAGTTGCTAAGAGAGATTTATAAAATTCTTGCTACAAAACAATGAATTATAACTATGTGTGGTGACCAATGTGTTATCTTACAGTACTAATGATTTCATGATTTCTACATATGTCAAATCATTCCATTGTATACCTTAAACTTGCACAAGGTTTAATGTCAACTATATCTCAAAAAAGCTGGGGAAAAAAGGAAAAGTTTCTTGAGAAACCCATAGATAATTAAATATGATTCTGTTTTATTTTGATCATAAATGTTTTTCAGCCATGATAATTGACTTTGACTCACAAAACTGGTCCTTTGCATTGTAAATTGAATCTTTCATACAACAACCGTTTTTTAAGGTAGTAGGCCTTTAAGTCCACTGCCTAGAGTCAGTAAAGGTATGATTAAGAATGATGTTGAGAAATAATGTTTCATTATATTTACGGAATTTCTCCCTAAGCCAAGTAACTTGGACACTAACCAGAGATTTCTGTATGGTTGTTTGTTTTCTGTTTTGACTTTTGTTTGATTTAATCAAGTAGTACATTTATGTGTTTATTTATTCATTTATTATTTGTTTAATAGATCGGAATCCTGAAACTCCTCAGACACAATTATTTTCTCAGGGTAGAGTTTAAACATGCGAAATATATAGACCAAAAATGAACAGAATAATTGGAGTATCAAATGTGTTAATCCTCTCCCTGTAGTCTACCAGGGGAGAGTGGTATAGATATACAGTGAACAATGCGCATTTTAGTTCAAGCTAACTGCTGAAAACATGAAAATACTCCGGTAGGAGGGCATATGAGTTTGTTAGCATGTTTCAACTTTCCACAGACACATAATCATATTATAAAACTCATCTAAATTTTAAAAATATGGGCAAATTCATGATTACTTATCAGTGTATGCCTATTATCACTATTTTTACAAACACTGATTCAACCCTGTAACTCCTTCACATCTCTAACTTTTTGGAACTGTTCCATACCAAGCATGGCTCCAAGACAGGGTGGTCAATTTGGTAAACATATGAAGTCACTATTCCCATCTCCAAGTAATCCTGATACTCTTTCTTATGAATAACGAATGAAACCTTTCCATCTTCCCTGATGAAGCCCTGTTAATCTAAACTGGCAGAAGATGAAATTTACGCAGTATTCCAAAACCAGTGCTTCAAGTCGTTAGTTCAAATGATTGCAAAATTAATGTCTTTTCAGAAATTTGATCTCTGGCTGTTTTCACTAATTATCATGAAGATCTTAATGTTCTTCTCTCTCCCTTCCCATCTCTACAGTTCTTAGAATTCCTGGTGATGGTGTGTATCCTTTTTAGAAGAACTAAAGAAGGAACAAGTTCATTCAGTCACAACAAAAAATAGCCAACTATATTGTTCTATTTCTAACGGAGAAACCTCTTGCTCACACTTAAAGATAAAACTTTCTTAATCTCAACAACACGAGGAAACAACATCAGTTGTCAAGGTTAATTTCAAGAGTGTCTCAAATGAGACTTTGCTTAAAGATGATTAGGATGTTGTCTCCATTGCCCAGAAAGCTGTCACTGGTACAAACACACCTCTAGAATAGACCTTCTCAAACTTCTCTCACTTGTATAAAATAGCTCTTTTATTACAAGAGTTTTCAGATTTGGGTTAAAACCTGCATGAGAATATCGTGCAAAAACAGCATTTTCAGTTAAATATGTCAATTATTTTCAATAAAGTTTTAAAGAAATTAGCAGGCATACTTTGTATTTTCACAAGAATACATTCTCAAAGTTGATTTTGTCATATGTTAAAATAAAAATACACATTATAGAGATAAAAATGTTTGTCAATGAATTTTAGGTATTGACTAAAAGTGGAGGTCTGAATCACATTCTAGGAAGCCGTGCTTCTGATCAATTAAATGGCTCTACAGTAAAACATTGAATTCAATAGTTTTCAAAGCAACTTGTAAAATACATATTCTTTCAACATAGTTTTATCTTGATTACAAAGAGTAAATTTTCAATTTTAATGTGAGTCACTCAAAATGCAAGTAAGTGATGATGGCTTTTAAATGGATCATATAAGTTTCTGCATTACAGTTACCTCCATACATTTTATTTACCTCAATTCACTATTAAAATCAGTTTGTATTCCCTAAATATACCATGAGTTGTGCAGGCAGGCTGAAGGTCCAGAAATTCACAGGTAAGTTTTCCCTGAACTAAAACCAATCTAAAATAAATCATTGCAGCCAAATTCTCTCATGGATAATTAAGAATGGACAAGATATAAAGCACACAGTAAAGGAAATCTATATAAGAAGCTATTTCCATTTAAATGAGTTGTTTTTTCTCCTACTGGGAGGCAATAATAATAGTGATGACAGTAATGATAATGGTAATAATTATATCATTAATGGAAATGACCACTGAATTGAATGGTTACTATGCACCAAGTACTGAGCTACCCACTTTACGCATATTATCTCATTTAATTCTCAAAACATTCCTACATATACGTATTATAACCTCCATGTAAGATGAGAGAAATCAATTCATAAGTATATTAATATATTTTCCCAAGGTAATATATTTAGTGTATGACAAAGCTAGGTTGCATATGTGGGGCTCCATGAGTCCAGAGCACATACTTTCAGTGAACATACAATAACAAGTGATATTGAAGTCCAGGTTCATTTGACAAGTTATTTGGTGTTCCTATTGTTTGTTCATTTCTCTGTGCATCATAACAGAGCACAGTGGTACAGCTCTAGCAAGTAAGAACTAACATTTTAAAATATTTTTCCAACCACTCAATGAGGTGACATTTATAAAGATTCTATATCATTTTATTTTAGCCTTTCAGGAAGGCACCGGTTAAAAAGCATTTCCTATGTTTATATCTATGTTTAACCCATTTGCCTCATATTGTTGTGTAAAAGGAGATGATGGCTATATGAACAAGTTACCATAGGTCTGGAATGGCAGATGGAATTATTCCAATCAAGCATCATGTACTCAGGAGTAACATAAATCTTAAATACACATTTACTGAATGTGTATTTATTGAATCTGTTAAAATTCTGAGAATTAAAGTCAATCGCTAGGATGTATGGCAATGTTCCAATCTTTCTTGCATTATATTTTAAAAAAGCTATGTGTTTTCTTAAACATAGGATGATATATTATTTCTGTAAATTCTACAGAATGAATCACTATTCTGGACATTCAGTGAGGCAGGGATAATCCTTCTAAAACATAAATGAGATTATACTAATCCTCGACATAAAATACTTCAACACCTTTCTATTGGTTATAAAATGGAATCCAAGACTTTTTGCACTGAATACGTCACCCATGGATTAGTCAACAAACATCTATTGAAATCTACTGTAATAACTGTCATGATCTAAGGTGCACATATTTAATGACTTCACATAAGAAGTTGAGGACAAGGATGCTGTGGGGCTGGTGCAATTATTCGATGACATTATCAGACAAAATGTCAGGTTCTTTTCATCGTTCAGCCCTGTTGTTCACAGTGTATAGTCCTCTGTTCCCATGCTTATCACCTCAGGGTCAAAAGATGCCCATTTTTCTTCAGGTACATGCCTTCCAAACAATCAAATAGAAAACAAACCAAAACAAACAAACAAAACAGGAAAAAAGGAATAGGAGGAAAAAGCTGCCCCTATATTAAGGAAACAATATAGGAACACTATATAGCGCAATTAGGACTATTTCATCAGCCACCATTAGTGGTGAGTGCAGGGAGGGCTGGAAAACAGACTGAGCTAGACACTCCGAATGAAAAAATAATTAAGGTTTTGTCTTTAAGGAAGATTAGCAAAGCAGACATTGAGTTGACATCTAAAAATACCTGAGTAATACGTAGAAAAAATGTGTTGGTCACTGGGGTTGTGAATTATTGCAATTACTCCTGCTTAGAGTACTGCACAAGATCTAGCCTATTTGAACTACTCTCTCTCTTGTCCTGACCTACTTCTGTAGTTTACTCTGTGCTCTGTTTTAACTGAACAACTAATTCCTTGAATTGTTCATATCCTTTCTCCAAACCTTTTCAGTTGTTGTAACTTTGACTTGCAATGGTGTCTTCTTGACATGTCCACCAAGTTTCTACTTAGAAGTCAATTCAGCCATCTTCTACTCTATCAAACATTCTCATATTCTCTCTCTTAAATGCCCAATAAAATATCATTCTCTGTGTCCTATCATTCTGTGCACATTCCTATATGCTTATATTGTTATGAATAAGTGATTCATATATGTGGAAATTCGGATTATATTCAATTAGTAGCCATAACAAAACAACTGACAAAACTTGCTTTCAAATATTTAAGTGACAGGCATGTGACACATGTTGTTAAATATTTGAAAGCAAGTTTTGTCAATTCTTTCCTTGTGGCCACAAGGACATGTATAAAATTCTGTGCTAGAAGTTTAATCTTAATGAAAAGGAAATGTTTTGCTTGGCTAAATTACTAAACTTCTGCCATTGTAGAAGGCTAACGATGGAGATGTAGCTAACTAATTAAATTTCAGCTACTGTAGAACAGATAATAGTGGAGATGTTAATAAGTAATCTACATGTTGTCATATGGTGTCATTATGACATGAATTAGTGACCAAATAATGTTGGTTAATTGTCTATAATTTTGAATATAACAGTGTATATATAAATAGCATTAGTATAGCACTTTAGAGTTTTCAATTTATTTTTATATGCTATCTAACTTGATCTTTAATTTAAAACAATCTAGTAAGGTACATATGACAAATATTATCACTCTTTTACTGAATAGAAATGTGTGTGGTTCAGAGAGGTTCATGGATGTGCTAAAGGTCACACAGTAGTGATAAATCTAGAAATTGAATTCAGATTTTTTTATTCCAAATTTAATGTTCAGTTTACTGTATATTTATGACTCTTACTGTGAATATAATAATTATATAAAATTGTATACTTTTGTCCTCCCAAGTGCTTTATATTCATGTTTACTAACAATTAATGTTACTGAGTTATAGTTATTTTTAGATGTTATGTAAATCCTAAACATCAAGAACATAAATTATTTCCTACGTATCACTCATTATTGGAAGTCTAAATTGATTTCGATAGAAGTTTGTTGACTAATCCATGGGTGACATATTCAATGCAAAAAGTCTTGAATTCCATTTTATAACCAATAGAAAGGTATTGAAGTATTTTATGTCTATCCTTGGTATGTTTATGTCTATCCTTGGTATGTTAACCAACTTGTGCTAGTTTGCCTGGGACTTTTCTGTTTTTAAAACTAAAAGTCCAAGTTCTACTAACCTCTTTAATCCTGAGAAGATCAGGACATTCGGTCATCTTATTAGTCACACAATGTTTAAAAAATATTTATATTCTATGAACTACTGAATTATAGTTAATTTTATATATTGTTTTATGAAAGTATCATAATTTGGTTTAAGTTTATAGATGCTTATACAGTGACAAAGAGTTTTCCTATAATTTTATAGTTAGTCCAAGTACTGTCAAATTTTAACTTTTGAGAGTAAAAATATTTGAATTTAAATGTAATTTTAAAGAAGTGGTATATGCATGTTTATTTAAAATGATAAACTGTGTCAATATGGGAATTAAATTTTACCCATCACTATGAAACTATAAAGTATCGCCTCACAGAATAACTATATTGATCATAACAATCAAAAGGACAAGACAGAATGGCAAAACGAAGCTCATGTGTAAAATAAAAATGATATTTTCCATTACAATAAATTAGACTATAAAAATTTGTGTCAACACATACTGAAGAGAGGACTTCTGCTTCTGGGTAAAATACAGTTGATCGCATTCGACCAATATTCCCTCCGCAACATTAAAAAATAGCATATTTTAAAAGCATGAAATAGTTATGGAAGCAACAAAAATATGGTAAACTAAAATTCCAAAGAGGAGAAAACCTTCCCAGTATGAGTAAAAGATATCCAACCATTTCCTTCTTGGATCTCGTTGCTTATTTTGTAGGGAGCCTAAGGTATCTGGCCTACTCCAGGAAGATTCTATGGAGGAATAAAAACTAGCAGAGGCTTTGGTAGTTCCGTAGAGGTGAATTCAAGAGTGATGGGATAGAAAACTAGAGAAGCCCCCCAAAAAGAGCTGTTTACTGATGGCATATTTACTGAGTTCTGGATCTGCAAGGGGCGCTAGTGCTCTGTGTTAAATAAATACTTCTAAACGACAAAGTAAAATAAACCACAGTCTCATAATACTTATGAGACAAACTTCTGATGAAATTTAAGAGCCTGTCTCAAATACTTTGCCATTTTTCTTCTCAAATCATTTGCTAGGTACTGAAAAATATGGATGCAGGTACAATAATATCCCAAAATGAAAACATCTCAAGAAGAGAAATGAATTTCCCACAGGCTTCTGGGATAAAGAAGGTACAAAACCACCCAATTCTCAATCAGAACTATGGAAGGGTGACACTCCTGGTACAATGAACTAGTGCATCCTAAAATGGCAACACAGCCTAACCTTTGACAACCAGCTCAACCCTTGATTGAGTTGATGATATTAACAATCACTCACAATCTGGCTAAAACAAGAAAAGATCATTATTTCCAGTGGGAGGAAAAAATAACATTATCTGCATTGCTATAGCTGTTCGATTCATGATAAACTGCATACACATTTTAAAAATATATGAGATATGTGAAGACACAGGTAGTATGACTAGGCAGGGATAAAAAGAATTGAAAAAAATAAATACATAGATAAGTGTAAAAGAATATCAATCGTTTAAAACATAAAAAAAAATAATAATAATGTCTGGTGGGGTTTATAACATGGCCAAATTGAAATATGAGACAAAAAAGGTACAAATTATGGGAGGATACAGAGTTTTTTACTTTATTTTATTTTTAATTTTCAGCAGCATGTTCTTAAGTAATATTATTTTATTAAAATACCTTCTAGTTATAATATTTGAGTCCATTCATAGTCACCACTGGCTGATTTATCTTCATACTTACTTGATAGTTTGACAGAATATAGAACGATAGGTACATAATAATTTCCTGTGACATTTAAGAAATACTGTTCTAGTTTTTTGATCAAAAAAAGGTCTGATCTATGTAAATCTTTTCATACTTTGATACTTGTTTCTTTCACTGTAAAATTTATGAATTCCTCATTATCCATATCTATCTATCTATCTATCTATATACATATACATATATATATATATACAGTTATATATATTTTAAAATATATTTAACAACTCCCTCCCCCAGGAGTTGGAGCTTTCTATTTGGAATTAAGTGTCTTTATTTAATTATCAGACATTTTCTTCTATTATTATATTCCTCTCCATTTTCCCTTGCCCTTTCCATCAACAGTTTATTTGACAACATCCAGATTAATAAAGGTTCTCATATTGTTAGCTGCTTGGATCACTTGCACTGTGTTCCTTAACTCGACCTTCTACTCACTCATTTCATCTTCAGCTGTGTCTATTCTCTCAATCCGCTCTACTGGTAAAATTATGTTTTGATAATGTAAGCAAGCGTCTTTTTAGCATTTAAGGACTATGATGGCCTATTTTATTTTACTTTACTTTTGAAATACATAGTTACAAAATCTAATTTATCAAAGTTCTTTTTTTTTTTAGTTTTATTTTATTTTTACATCCCTCACACCGTGAAACCCCCTCCCCCCATCCACCACCACCCCGACCTCACACCGAGCCATCACATTATACACATAAAATTATAGTTGGCATTCATTAATGTCCAGCCTCTGGTGTGCAATGCCATGACCAAGCATCCACAGCATCCCTGAGGTGGTCTCCCAAACAGGACACATGTCCATCGGACACCCAACAAAATCCCCAAACTCTATTGAATAAGTTCCCCAAAGTAATTCTCAAAAAACCCTGAAGCCATCCTGTGGTCACCAGCCGCCCCCCAATCCCTTCACCCTACCCCCCATCCCCAACCCCCTCCCCCCCGCCCATCTAACAACTCTCGGTTTTTTGTGTCCCCAAAACTGTTTCTGATTAGTTCATACACATATTCTTTTCTTTAGATTCCGCATATAAGTGAGATCATATGGCACTTGTCTTTCTCTTTCTGACTTATTTCACTTAACATAATGTTCTCTAGATCCATCCATGTTGTTGCAAATGATAAGATTTCTTTTTTCTTTATGGTGCGTAATACTCCATTGTATAAATGTACCACAGCTTCTTAATCCAGTCTTCGACCGATGGGCATTTCGGTTGTTTCCATATCTTGGCTATTGTGTAAAGTGCTGCAATAAACATAGCTGATTATCAAAGTTCTTAATCATGGGCATAATTTATCCATGAGTCTAATGAAAGAAAGGAGACGGTAGACACACTTTAAAGAAAAAAACCTTTCCATCACCCGTTTTTAAAACAATACCAGTATAATAACTGAAGGACGACTTGCTATATTGTGTGGATGACGACAGTGTACAACCTGCCAAGCTGTAAATGGTCAGCCAGTGATGGTGTGATTCACACAATACAGACAGCAGTGCAATTGTAAGAGAATGATTGAAAAATGGCTCCATCAAAAACTATTGCTTGTTTTGGAAATATTATGTGTCATTGAGCCAAGACAATTTACAACTAGCAACAGTTGCTGTAGATGGACCTACCGAAAGAAGTTTGAAAAACAAAGATGTGACAGATGATACTGTTGGAGCATCAAGAGAAATATTGTGTCATTTCCTCTTAGATGCTGAGAATGCTACTACTACAAAATCACCACAGACACTCAGGGAAAATATTTTTGAACACGGTGTCTGAAACTTAGGATAGATTTCTGTTAAACATTTTTTGAAAGTATTAGATGATTGAATATGTTTGGCATATTGGTCCTTGTGATTAAGTATTTGTTTTATTTAATATTTCTTTTTTTTTCATTATTCGGGTTAACACGTGATTTTAATCTATGCAAAATGATGTTACATATTTAATAAACGTTTTCAATTGGTAGAATGTAAATTTCAGATTAAAAAATATCCACTATATATTATTTGTAGTGAAAAATGTACTGCCCTTCATTTCTGAAACTCACCTATGAATAAACAAAGAGAAATAGTGTGGCAGACACGGAGCACAGATCATTCAAACTCCTCTGTCCTTACTCACTTTAAATCTTACTGGAAAGTGTATGTAAGTCACTTGCCCAGCCTCTCTTGAAGCTAGGGGTGGCCTGTGGGATGTAAGCACAAGTCTGATGGCACCACCCCTGTTTTCTTCCCCCTTCTTGCTTGAAATACAAAGATATGCTGTTACCATGAGAATAACACTCCACTGATCCTGCTCTGTGAAACATAAGTTCCTGCCAATTTCCATTCCTTATCTCTCATTATTCCGTTAATTAAATTATTATTTTTAGAATAATGTTTATAATTTTATATATTATTACCATTTTAAAATATTAGTAGTTTAGTACGGTTACTTGTTTACTTTTTAAAGAGATGTAATATCCACACTTTCTCTATCCCTGATTTCCACTATTATTTGGCAGAACAGTTGGTTGTATTTTGTTAGGGATCTCAAATATGTTTTATTCCTGAGGTTTCAGCATAATTAAGATTTTTTGTCTCTGACTTTATAATTGAAGGGAATTAAGCCTTGTATACAATTACTGAGTCCTTTATGTTTTTTGAGGACAGCATAGACATTACCCAATTGTAATTTTTTTAAACCTTTATTGCAGGAAATTTTTTTTTCTATTATGCTTAAATCCTCCTGTCCCAATTAGTATGTATCTTCTTCAGCAACAACAATTTTGCATATGTTCTTCTTTATAATCGTTCACGTTCCAAATATCTTAACATCGCAAAAATCAGCTATTGATCACGGTTGTCCTACATTTCATTTTTATTAGCTATTATGAGATAATCACTTCCTTGTGAGATTTTGAGTTGCATTTGTTTTTGCATCTCTTGCTTACAATGTGATTAAATTTCTGTTATATTTTTTCTTGCCCATTCCTTTTCTTCTAGCTCCTTGTCATCTCTCACACTTCTATAATCTCTGCTTCAATCATCTCTACTTAATCTTTGAGTTCCTTTTTATCATCAAGATTATTTGAAACTATTTTTATGACAAATAATGATTTTTTTTTCTCAGACAAATGCTCATGGGATGTAGTGTCTTCATTTGCTTTTGCTTGGGGTAGTTTCCCTCTTCCAAAGGACAGGGCATGTCCAGCATCTTTTCCATTTATCACACATCTTTTAGTGGAGCTATTTGTGGACAACGAATATGGAAATGAGAGAGTGGAGTGAGATGAGCTTCAATTATGGTATGTCATATGGAACACCCATTGTCAACATGTTTATTTTGTTCAGGAAAAAATGTTATTTTACTTTTGCTGTTTAAAATCTGTGAAACACAACAGTCCTATACATATCAGTCTCTGTGCTGATATTTAGTTTTCTTGGCCTCTTGTCCTCCATGCACCTGCCTTGCGTCTATCTGGTCCTCTCCCTCAGTAGAGACCAGATTTGTAACGCATGTCAATAGACATTCATTTGATTCCACCTTCCAGGCCATTCTGCAGATCCTATCTAGGTCCTTCCAAGGGTGTGGACTCACAACTGTTCAACTGCATATCCCTTTCAGAAGTATAATACTTATTTGGGCAGAAATTTAATTTTGTTCAGTTTTTTAATAGTAATAAGCTATGGGAGAACCCAGAAATAATGGCTCTTAAATTTGGAGTGAGATTTGACTTCACCATGTAAATTAGACATTGCAATTGTCTACCTCTTTAGAGCAAAATCTGTGTGCTCATTCTCTGAAATTAGTCTGTATATTTAAAGAAAACAAATCATGCAAATCTGGAAATCCTCCCTTGGAAGTACTTCTTGGTTTAGAACTATTCTAATTTTGATGGTTCTATTAAAACTGAATGAGGATTTGGGGGAGGAGGGGAAGCCCCTTACTGTCTTCCATAAGCTAAGACACCTATATTTGAATATCCCATAGGATCCATAACTTCTGCTCCAAGGACAATAATTCAAGCCAGTGCATCTATTCTCTGTGCATGTTTTCCTTGATGCACTTGCTGGGGATTGGCTCTATGTCTTTGAAATACCTCTGCCATTTTCTCCCATCAGTGGAGCTCTGACCTTCACTGCCTTTTGGACAGGTGGATAACGCAATTGTCAGGCAGAAAGCAGTTGCTGGGCAGGTAATATTTAGATATTAGTAGGGACTTTGATGAAAATTGTTTGAAATGTACACATAATGAGAATCATTAGCAACTCTCCAGCTACATGCCACTTTAAAAACTAACCCAGTGATTGAACTTTTTTCCTAAGGTGACTTTTATAATCTTAATCAAATTCCAACTTGTGTTATACCTATTTGTACGCTTTTTGAAAAAAGTCTATATAGTTGACTACTATATAGTCAACTCCTTAAGGGTGAGTACTGTTTCTTTTCTTTTCTTTTTTTTAATTTATCTTGTGTCATTCCTGTAAAACCTTCATCCCAATAATTACTCAATAAATAATTAATGAATAAATTAAATATTGTTTTCAAAAAGACAACAAATTCTAACAAAAGGAAACTATCAGACAAATTGTAATTACTTGATGACAGGGATAAAAGAAAGTTCCATAAAATAGAGCTGGAAGAAAGAGAACAAATGTGTTTGCATAAATTCTATTTTTATGGCAAGATCTATTTTGTCTGAATATAGAGATTTAAGGAGTATTAGTTAAGAAGCCTGTGTTAAACTTCCATTACAAATTAATCACAGAATAATAGTCACTTAACACACAAATAGATACTTTTATTTCTAGCTCATGTCGTATAGCTAACATTGGTTCTGGTGGGAAGAAGTATCCCTGTCCACAGTCATTCACAGAACCAGGCCAATGTAACCTCTACCACATGATAATCCATAAGGCCCTGTGACCTTTTTCATTTCATTAAGTGAAAAGATGTCATAGCACATTTACTATCCTATACTTCAGGTTTGTACTTCAATGATGAGTACTTTCTGGTTATAGCCTTTTTGCCAAAAGAAGCCACATCACCTCTCCTGAATGCACAGGGAATCAAAAATATGGGGGAGGACAGAGATATTTAGACAACAATAATTACCTTTTCTATGGGGGAAGAGATAAAGCTCAATTGAATGCATTTCTGTGGTGTGTGTGTGTGTGTGTGTGTGTGTGTGTGTGTGTGTGGTGAACACGCATTAATCAACAAATATATTCTGAAAATATTGTGTCATCTTATTAGGAATAAAGTAGATACTAAAACGTGTAAGGTATCCCACTTGCCTGGATGAATTTTAATGCTAATTGTGGAAAATATATAGTCATTAAATAGCCTATCATGTTAATTACCTTGTCATTTAAGTAGTTTGGGATATTTTTGGGGGTTAAAAATATATTTAATTTAAAATTTTGCCATGTTAGATAAGCTGTCTATACTCCTATCAAACGTCACTATGATAATAATTAAAAATCGAACCATATGTAAGATTAAAGAATTCTACAAATGTTCATCTCCAAATGCAAACAGATGGCTCATAGATTCTACTGCAGATCCCTTTACCTGATATTATTGTTTCGGATCACCATTATTATCACTTTGAATGTAAGAATTAAAATATTAGATGACAATTTCTTATGTTTCTTTGATAAATCAACTTGGCCAATCATATCTATGTTTTATCAGTTTATAAGATTTTATACGGCAAGTAAGAATATTTTCATCAATGTGGAAACTCAAATAATTTTCCCTCCCTAATTCTACTATTTTTCCAAAAAAGAATACACATCGGTAGATGACTGGATTAAGAAACTGTGGTACATTTATACAATGGAGTATTATGCAGCCATAAAGAAAAAAGAAATCTTACCATTTGCAACAACATGGATGGATCTAGAGAACATTATGTTAAGCGAAATAAGTCAGAAAGAGAAAGACAAGTACCATATGATCTCACTTATATGTGGAGTCTAAAGAAAAGAATAATTGAATGAACTAATCAGAAACAGTTTTGGGGACAAAGAGGAAAAACTGAGGGTTGTTAGATGGGCAGGGCGGGATAAGGGGAAAGGTGAGGGGATTAGAAAACAGTCGGTAACCACAAAATGGCCTCAGGGTTTTTGACAAATAATTTGGGGAACGTAATCAATAATGTTGTAAAGATTTTGTAGGGTATCTGATGGACACGTGTCCCATTTGGGAGACCACCTCAGGGAAGATGTAGATGCTTGATCAATGTACTGTACACCTGAAGCTGAACAATAATGAATGCCAACTATAATTTTATATATATAATGTGATGGCTCGGTGTGATGTCGGAGGGATAGTGGATGGGGGACGGGGGGGGGGGAGTCCACAGTGTGAGGGATATAAATGATGAACATCTAAGTATTACCTTGTCTTGTGCACCTGAAACTAATAAAAAACAAACAAACAAAAAACCCTGAGATTTTTTATAAAAAAAAAAAGTATGGGGGAAAAAAGAGGTTATGTATATATATACCTACATAAGTCCACCTTGTATATGCACAGGAATTTTCTTGAAGGATTAAAAAAGAAGCTGTTAACGGTAATTGCCTCTAGAGGAGGAACTAGAAAGAAATGAGAGGGGCATTTGCCTTTTGCATATAATATTTAGTATTGCTCAAATTCTTTGGCCAGGTACAGGAATTGCTATTTTTTTTAAATTAAAATAACAGTTTAAAATGTTTCAAGCAATATTTTACTTATAATGTTTATATTAAGCACAATAAAAATCTCACGGAGAAAGGAAAAAAAAAGAATACAAAAAAAATCTGCTGAAACAAATAACTTATGATATATTATAATAGGACTCTCACCAAAATCACCACAAATTTCAAGGGCTCAGAAGAAATTTGAAAATCTGCTGCCTTTGCAGGTAACATAATAATAATAGGTAAGAAATGAAACTTTCTATTTTAGGCTGGAGTTTTGACACTTTCTGGTTGACCTTCTTACCTTATGAAAAACTTCTAAAGAAGTTTCAATAAGTAGATTTAGAAAGTACTAGAGATTAGGTTAATTGTATTAAAGGTACAAGTTGATTTGGAGATAATTTATATTTTATAACATCATCTCTTCTCATCCAAGAACAAGGGATGAATTTTCTGGGCACAGAGGTGCTTTTGTCTTGTAATAATGTGTTCTCACCTTTTTCATCTATGTTCTCTGTCTTTGTTGTTAAATTTATAGATACATATTGCATTAACTTACTTGACTTTGTTTTGTTGTTGTTATTTTGAATAATTTTCCCATTTATTTTTCTAGTTGTTTACTGATTCAAGACAACCTACTGATTTTTTAAAAGATTATTTTAAAATCAAGTCACTTTTATCAACTTATTCATTTCAATATTTTGGGAGGTAACATGAGTGTTGTATGTCTTTACATATAAATGTTTTCAGATTTTGGGGCTATATACCCAGGAGAGGAATGTCTGGGTCATATAGTAATTCTATTCTTAATTTTTGGAGGAACCTCCACACTGCCTTCCATAGTGGCTGAACCAATCTTCATTCCCACCAACAATGTATGAGGGTTTCTTTTTCTCCACAGCCTCTCCAACACTTGTTATTATTTGTCTGTTGATGATAGCCATTCTAACTGGTGTGAGTTGATATCTCATTGTGCTTTTTATTTGCATTTCTCTGATGATTAATAATGTTGAGCATCTTTTCATATGTCTGTTGGCCATCTTTATGTCCTCTTTGGAGAAATGTCTCTTCAGGTCCTCTGCCCATTTTTTAATTGGATTGTTTGCTTTTTTTATTGTTGAGTTGTATGAGTTCCTTATACATTTTCAATACTAGCAGCTTGTCAGAAGTACTGTTTGAAAATATCTTCGCCCATTCAGTTGATTGCCTCTTTATTTTGTTGATGGCTTATTTTATTGTGCAGAAGCTTTTTATTTTGATATAGTCCCATTCATTTATTTTAGCTTTTACTTCCTTTGCCTTTGAGGTCAAATTCATAAAATCCTCTTTGAACCCAAGGTTCACAAGTTTAGTACCTATGTTTTCTTCTATGCAGTTTACAGTTTCAGGTCTTATGTGCTAAGTGAAATAAGTCAGACAAAAAAAGTCGAGAACCATATGACTTCACTGATATGTGTGACAAAAAACTGAAAGCAACAAAGGAACAAGACAAACAAATACAGAAACAAAAACTCATAGGCACAGACAATAGTTCATTGGTTACCAGAGGGTGAGGGGAGAGTGGGGATAGTAGAAGAGGGTAAAGGGGATCAAATATATGGTGATGGAAGGAGAACTGACTCTGTGAATACACAATGTGATATATAGATGATGTATTTATTACAGAATTGTACATTTGAAACCTATCGAATTGTACTATCCATTGTTGCCCCATGTATTTTAATTAAAAAAAAAGATGGGGGTTGTAGATATAAATCATATGATCAAAAAGAAACATAGCTTTATCTCCTTTTTCCAAAACATACATCATCATTCATTTCTTGTGTTCCCGTATTTGCTAAAAACTCAAGAAAATTTTACATGTAACATGGTGAATTGGGCTCCTGCTGACTTTTTTCTTTTAAACAGAATTTTGTTATGTATGATAATGTTTGCTCAAGAATTTTGGTAAATGGTTTTAAATGATTTTTCTTCTATTCCTGTTACACCCATAGTTTTTGATGGGAATGGATTTTGATATCACCAAATGCCTTATTATTGGAACCTACCATTAGAATTTTTCACTTTTTTCTCTCTGAATGTGTGTGTGTGTCAGATTTTCTGATATTGAATCACACTTTGATTATGGAATTAACTCTGCTCAGTAATTTACATTACATTTTCATGCACTGCTTGTTCCTGTTTTTTAGTATTTTATGCATTATATTTGTTTTTGTATTCATAAATATTTTATCTTTCTGTCTCTTTCTCTCATTTCCTTTTTGAGATTGTATATTTAAATCAAGTTAGCTTCAAAAAACAAACTCAGGAATTCTTTGCCTCTTTTTATAGCTTGGAATAATTTAAATAAAATTGGAACCAAGTGATCTGATGTTTAACTATAATTGAGTTAATCCAGGTCCCTTTTTTTCAATAGGATATCTTTTAAATAAATTTTGTGTTTCTTATATGGAAATTGATCTTTTTCAAGTTGCCTATTTCCTGGATTAATTTTAGACTTTTTTTGTTGTTGTTTTAAGCATGTTTTTCCAGGACCCATGAGCTCCAAGTCAAGTACTTGTTTCAATCTAGTTGTGGAGGGCGCAGCTCACAATGGCCCGTGTGGGGATCGAACTGCCAACCTTGTTCTAAGAGCACTGCACTCTAACTGAACTAACTAGCTGCCCCAATTTTAGTCGTTTTTATTTGTAAGAAAGCATTCATTTCCTTGAGGTTTTTCAACTGTGTTCTATAAAGTTTAATATGAATATTGTTTAAAGCTTTTGATTTCTCCCAAATATTCTATTGTCTCCTTTCCTACTCCAATTCATATAAGTTTACTTTCTCCCTTTTTAATACATTTTAAGAGACTTTTAAAAATACAAGCTTCTGAATGTATGTGTTTCGACTACTATTCTTTTTTTATTAATTTTCATTCTATTATTAAATTCATCTTTCTTGTTTGTTGTATTTTGTTGTTCAATTATGTTGTTCATTGTCAAATTGTTTAAAAAAAAGTAAACCTCTGAAATTCAGGCCTCTGAATTTCAACCTCTGAAAAATGAATAACCTCATTATTCATTTTTTAAATAATGATAGTATTTAAGAATATACTTTTTGTTTTTTTTTTTCAGTACATAAGCTTCTTCCCATAGGTTTTGATATGAAGTGTTCTCATGTTTATTGCTTTCCATATTGTTTTTAATTTCCCACTGGATTTTCTTACAGAGGCTTTTAAGAACTGCTTCTGAATTCAAAAGTAGTTAAGATTTTTCAATCATCAAATTAAGCATTTCTATTTTTTTTTATTTTGGTGATGACAAAAATGGAGCCTAAATTATTCACTTTGATGGAATTTGTGAAGATTCATGTTATGAATTTATGAATTTCAGTACACGAAATATTTTATAAATTTTTCACAGACATAATAAAGTATATTTATTCTGTATGAGTTACCCTTAATTCTATGTATTGTTATTACATTGATTTTATTAATTGTAGTTTGGTTATGTGTTGAAATGTATTGTCTTTTGCATCACTGAAACTTAAAATCTTTATATCAGGAGAATGTTCTTCTACTTTTTTTTATCAAAAGTTGCTGCTTTTCCATCTGTATCCTTTTCTTCTTATGGCTAGCTTAACTATGCATTCCCATTTGTCAAGATGACCCTAGTTTATGCTGGTGGTTCCAGCAAATGTATTAATATCCCTCCCCTTTTACTCTCAAAGTGTCTAATTTGGATAATAAAGTATTTGGTGGGCCTACTTATAAATCTTACTACTCACATGTTAAACTCCTAGAATTATTCTCTAAAAGTGTCTCCTTCTGATAATATTCATATGTAGTTGATAAGACTAATGGCTACAAAAGTAGACCCCTCCTGTATACACACAATTTTCCACGTGACTGTAGTTACCCCAGCAAAGGTGGAGTAACATTCCCATCTCTTTACTTTGGGCTCAGCATGTGACTTCATTTGGTCACTGGGATGTTTACAGATCTGATTAAAGCAAAACGTGAAATATTCTTGTGCAGTGAGGCTTGGCTTTTTTGCCTCTTCAATCACTGTGGAAGAACACGCTTCAGCTAACAAACTGGTCAAAGGAGGATGAACCACACCTGGATCAAACCTGGACCAATATGTAATTTGAAGCCAAGTTCAGATGATCCCTACCCACATCAGTCAGTGTCTCCCAGGAAATTGGCAATATATGAGCAAAAATAAATATCAGTGAAACTAACAGATACACTCTTTGTATTTTTACTATGTACTCTAAGATATATCTTCTATTTGATATTTTAGATTATTAAGTATTTTTTCTCCACAGTAAATATTGTTTATTTCATCCACTATTTTTTTTTAAGTGGGAAAAAAGGATTCTTAAGCACTAGAAAAACTTGTCCTACCTTGAAACTTATTTTCTATCAGCTTTATTTCACTAACATGTTTTCTGTTGGTTTTAACTAATTTCTAAACCCTAATTCTTTAAACCCTTTTAAATATGTAGTATGCTATTTTTCTTTGTCAGCTCATTTGGGTTTATGTCTTAGTGATGCCATACATTGCTGTTGTCAGTCCTGGAAGTGTCAGGACATAAAAGCATTTCTTGTCCTTTAGACTAGTATCGTAGAAGCAAGAAAGTTGAAAAGTAGAGTTTTGGGTTCTTTGGATAAATGCCGAGAGGTGGGATTGCTGGGTCCTTTGTCATTTACCCTAGCTTTTGTTTTAAAGTCTATTTTGTTGAAAGTTGAAAGGTGGTTTCTGATGTGGCACCCGGAGAGAGTCCACTTGTATAGCAGTCTCCCACAACACCTTAAGATCAAATGTAGGGAGCCTTGAGCCAACTTCAATCAAATCACTCAATCAACTCTTATTTTTCTTCTCTAGGATGTATTACGGTCAATGCCAAAATCCTACTAGAAGCATAAAGTTTTATAAGGGCCAGCATCCTTCCAGTATTGATTAGGTAATAATTATCATTTGGGTTTCCAACATTAGGCTTCATTAGTGTCTGCACAAAAACATGAGAATCCCACGTGGCTTACTCTAAGGGACTCCCACAGAATCCAAGGCTTTATATGTACTTAAGAACTTTAGATTCTTAATTCCCATGTGGGAGAGGCAGATAAAATTAATGTACTTTTCTTTTTATCAGGGCAAAAGAAGCTGTGTACAGATTGCCATTTTCCTTTTTATAAATTATCACATCTATATACCTCTTTCTATCATTCATCTCATCCTCTGTATGGCCCTATTAATCTACTTTACTCAAAATCAAAGTTCTTCAAATTTCCTTGTTGTTGTTTTATTGTTGTCAATTACGTCTAATCATATTTTCCATTCACATTCACTTACTAAACCTCTCCACAGGGTTTGCAACATCACCACTCTATAGGATCTTCTCTTGACCATTTTTAAGTAATCTTCGTGTCCATAAATCCAATGGGTAGTTTTAAGAACTCTTTTAATTGATATGTAAGCAGTATTCTCCATGGTTGATCATTCTCCCTTTTTAAATCTTTGCTTCCTTCAGCCTCTATTAGCTCTTTCTCCTTTGTCTCCTTTTAAGTTACTCTCCCTCTTCCAAATTTTAAATATTTTATTTTCATCATGGTTCTGCTTTGGGCCTTTTTTTCCTAAAACTCTGTTATTTGTTACCTAATAATCTCCTTCACTTAAATCTAATCTATATGTTCAAAATCTAAATGCTGATCCTCAGCCCTATACTTCCAGTTCAGACTTTGTTTCCACTCCAGGCATTGAGATGCATCTAACACTCCTCAAGTTGAAGTCACAAGCCTTGTCCCCAAAATTCTCTTTTTGGTGATTTACCTCTAGACATGCATTTCCACAGGCTGAGATTCCGTTAATAAAATCTTAGGAATCATCCTTGACCACGCCTACCCTCAGTTGAAGAAGTACTAGTTCCAATCAACTTCCCTAATGATGTTTCTCCATCACGATTCCAGTGCCACCAGCATTTGTCATTTGAATTATTGTATTAACTTCTTCTTTGGTCTTTCTTTAACTCTTCATTAAACTGTGATGCTCTCAAAGGGTGTTTTAAAATCACAAAACAAATTATGTCATTCCTTTCAATTTAAGCCCTTTTAATAACTCCTAATTTCGCTTAAAAAATGTAAACCAAATCTGAACTTGGTTAACATAGCCACACTTAGTGTGGTGCTACCTTCATGACTCATATATGTTGCTCTGCTAAGCGTCCCCCTGCTCTAATTCAGCCATAGGTCCTCTAATCCTAAGGTCCTCAAAGGTCACAGCCTCAGAAAATACCCTGGAACCTAAATCTGTGTCTTTTTTTCCTTTTTAATTTACTATTTAACTCTTACGTATGCATGAGGTATCAGCTAATTTATCACTTCCTAAAAGTTAACTATCTTGTCATATAAGACCAGGGTAAATTCTCAAATGGTTCTCAGTGCTTGCTTCTTCCCTTCATGATCTTCTACTTGGTCTCACTTAATAAACTAATTGAAAATATGTATTGCATGTTCATCTCTATAGATGGTCTTTAAGTTTCTCAGCTCAAGAGATCAAGTATATTCTACTTAGTTCTATGTTCCAGAACTAAGTACCTCATACTGGGACATATTACAGGGTATTTGTTATTTCAAATCCTCTTTGTCAGTTCCTCATTCAGGACACACCTTATACTTTGTTTCAGATGCTGAACATATGAAAGTAGAGCATGTTTTTACTTGTTTTATATGTTGCATACATAATTTTATCTCATGCTTAACTTGTTAATAAGCAAGTGGTTAACTTCTTAAAGTTAACACGTTTCAACTGTATGTACTCACGTTAAAAACGTGATGGCATAAAATTGATTTTCAATATTTTATACATGTATTTTATGTATTTATTTATTTATTTTAATATCATTTGTCAATTACAGTTTACATACAATATTACAATTGTTTTAGGTTTACAACATAGTGATTAAAATTTATATAACTTGCAAAGTGACTACCTCGATAAATCTAGTACCCACCTGACGCCATACATAGTTATTACAATATTACTGACTACATTCCTTATGCTATACTTTTATCCCCATGACTATTTTGTAACCACCAATGTGTACTTCTTAATTTCTTCCCATTTTTCAACCCTCCCCAACCACCCTCCCATCAAGCAACCATCAGATGTTCTCCGGATTTATGAGTTTGTTTTTATTTGTTTGTTTTGTTGTTTTGGGCATTGCTGTTCATTTATTTTGTTCTTCACATTCACATATAAGTGAAATAATATGACATTTGTCTTTCTATGTCTGAATTACTCAACTCAGTACAATACTCTCTAGGTCTACCCATGTTGTTGAAAATGGCAAACTTTCATTTTTTTTTTTTTTTTATGGCTGAGTAATATACCACTGTATATATGTACTACCTCTTCTTTATTCATTCATCCACTGTTGGACACCCAGATTACCTCCATATCTCACCTATTATAAATAATGCTGCAATAAATATATAGATACACATGTCCCTTCAAAGTAGAGTTTTGGGTTCTTTGGATAAATGCCAAGAGGTGGGATTGTTGGATCCTTCTTTGTCATTTAGCCTAGCTTTTGTTTTAAAGTCTATTTTGTCTGGTATAATAATTGCTACCTCAGTTTTTTGTTTGTTTGTTTGTTTCCATTTGTATGAAATACCATTTTCATCCCTTTTCTCTCAGTCCATGTGTGTCTTTTTATCTGAACTGCATCTCTCATAGACAGCGTATATAAGGGTTTTATTTCTTATCCATTCAGCCACATTATCTTTTCATTGGAGCATTTAATCCATTTATATTTAAAGTAATTGTTGATAGATATGTAGTTATTGCCATTTTATTATTCTTATATTTGATTTTTTTCTCCCTTTTTCTTCTTAAAGAAGTGCCTTTAACATTTCTTGCAATGCTGGTTTGGTGGTGGTAAACTCCTCCAGATTTTTCTTGTCTGGGAAGCTCTTTATATGTCCTTCAATTCTAAATGATAGCTTTGCTGGGTAGAGTACTTTTGGTTGTAGGTCGTAACTTTTCATTGTTTTGAATATTTCGTGCCAGTCCCTCTGGCCTGCAATTTTATGTTCAGAAATCAGCTGACAGTCTTATGGAAACTCTTTTGTAGATAACAGATGGCTTTTCTGTTACTGGTTTTAAGATTCTCTCTTTGTCTTTAATGTTGGCCTTTTAATTATGACGTGTCTTGGTGTGGGCCTCTTTGGGTTCATCTTGTTTGGAACTCTGCATTTCCTGGGCTTGTATGTCTCTTTTATACATGAGGTTAGGGAAGTTTTCCATCATTATTTCTTCAGGTTTTCAATTCCTTCCTCTCTCTCTTCTCCTTCTGGTTCCCCTATGATGTGAATGTTGGTATGCTTTATCTTGTCCCAAGGATCCATAAGCTATCCTCATTTGTTGTGGATTATTTTTTTCTTTTTCCTGTTCTCATTGGGTATTTTATGCTACCTTATCTTCTAGCTCATTAATCCAATTCTCTGTTTCATCTAATCTACTGTTGATTCCCTCTAATGTATTCTTCACTTCAGTTATTTTATTCTTCATTTCTAACTGGTTCTTTGTTGTTGTTATTTTCTATCTCCAATTTTATGTTTCCTTATCACTTTGTTGAACTGTTGTCAATGAGCATCCTGCTAACCAGTGTTTTGAGCTCTGCATCTGGTAGATGCTTGTATCCATTTTGTTTAGCTCTTTTTCTGCATTTTTGTTTTGTTCTTTCATTAGGGACATGTTTTTCTCCTCATTTCGGCTGCCTCCTTTTCTTTGCTCCTATTTATTATGTCTCTCAGTCTTTTTAGAGTGTCCTTATATAGTAGGTGTCCTGTGGAGACCAATGATGAAGAATCAACTGAGTCATATGCTTCAGGTGTGTCCCTTGTGTGGGTTGTGTATACCCTCCTGCTGTAGTTGAGCCTTTATTGATGTCTGCATATCAATGGGAGGGATTGACTATCAGGCTGATGGCTGTGAGAACTGGCTGTGGCTACAGTGGAAGAGCAATTGTGCAGGGGCTGACCCTATAGGACAATATTGACTTTAGCAGAGCTCTGGTGCCTGCACAGACTTTTCCTTGGGTGTGTCATCTGAAGAGGTGGTTGGTGTGATCTAAATCTGGCCACTGTGTGTTTTGGTTCTAGGGCCTTTTGAGACGGTCTTTATTGTAGACCAAGTAAAGCAGCTGCCTGTGCCCTGCCTGGGGCCACTTGATATGAGCTACAAAGTGATCTACAGATGTTTGCCATTTGTGTTTAGCTTGTAGGTGCCTGGGAAAGGCTGAGCTCTGAACCAAGGCTGGCTGATGCTAGTGCCAGGCTTGGGCAGCTCAGCTAGTGGTACAGGGGATGCCAAAATCACATATTGCTTGTTGGGTTTTGTGACCTTGCAGATATTTTAGGGAAGTCTGTAGCATGAGCAAAGACAGGCCATTTGTATGGAAAAGCCACTGGAAGAGGCTTGGGTAGGCCTGCAAATTGGGTGGGATGGGTCTCAGGGAATCATCAGGGTGAAGCGAATGGTGTTAGCCAGGTTGATGGTGACTCCGACATGGTGCTTGCCTGCTTCTGCAGGCTCAGTT
Source organism: Rhinolophus hipposideros (assembly GCF_964194185.1). Lineage (NCBI taxonomy): Eukaryota > Metazoa > Chordata > Mammalia > Chiroptera > Rhinolophidae > Rhinolophus > Rhinolophus hipposideros. The sequence goes on along the minus strand of NC_138047.1, from coordinate 90,361,361 downwards.
GGGGGAGGGCTCAACAAATTAATAATGGCTTCTGCCAGCACTTCTGTCTGGGAGAAAGCTCACCTTCTAGCCCTTGCACTGAAGCTATACAACTCAGTTTCCTCCCTGTATGTCCCTCGCACCTTTTGAGCTGCTGCCCCAGCCCTGGAACTAAGAGAAAATGAGTCTGCCAGCGAGTAAGTCAATGCATAGACCCTTTAAAAGGAACACTTGGAACTCCAAAAGTCCTCCATTTCACTCAGCTGCTATCTATGCTAGATTTCACAGCCAGAGTTATGAGGACTTCTCTTCTTAACACTGGTACCTCAGGTTAGAGAGCATGGCGTGGGGATAGGACTCCTCTGTCCTCAGGGGGGATCTCCACAACCTAGATAATCCTTCTATTTGTTAATTGCCACATGTGGGTGTAGGACCAGCCAGTTCCAAATCTGTCCCTTCTACCAGTCTCAAGCTCGTTTCTTCTGTATGTCATTAGTTATAGGACTTCTGCTCAGCTAGACTTCAGGTGACTGTCAGTCATGGTTATTCTATAATTTAGCTGTAATTTTTATGTGATCATGATGATTAGGTAAGCACATAATTTACCTATTCTGCCCTCTTGACCAGAAGACCTTTATGCACATATTTTATTAATTTTCCATATAGGTCAGGGTCATTTTCAAATAAAACAGAATAGGTAATTTCACCAAAAACATACTAGTAATAAAGTATTTTCTTCATTTCTCAAATGTGGATAATGCCTACCTAACAGAATATGGAAAAGATAAAATGAAGAGATTATGAAAATATTTTATAAAATATGTAGCATTATTAAATTTCAGTTACAATATTAATATTAGTCTTGTACAAACATGGTATTAAAATCATGTGTCTTGCTATTAATCATCTTATTTCAACTAACATAAGAGAAATAACTGCTGCTTGTTTTTTCTATTTTTTTTCTTGTCTCATACATAATTATTACTGAGAGAATGCAGGTTATGTTCAAGTCCAATGTTGTCAGGCAAAGGAGCTTTACTTAGAATTATTTCCTCATAAGTCAGAAGCTAACTGGCTGACAGAATACTCAAACTAGGGATTCTAGCTGACCACAGGTAAAATTTACTACTGTAAATCTAGTAATAGTTGGGAGGTGGCGGGGGGGAACACTCTGCATATTTGAACTAGTAAAATTACAGCTCCATCACTTTAGTGCCCATTTCATAAACTGTTTTTTAATGAGCATTTTTATAAAACTATTCTTCTACTTATAATCTTAATTAGAAACTGTGACATCCCAGAGCTAGACCTGTTATGATTTTTTAAAACTACACTTCCTATTTTCCCTGTCATTGGATTTTAATGGTTGGATCCTCCATGCTCTGTAATTATGCAGGTAGGCTCTACAACATATAGTGCTTAAAGTTTAGGACCAAAGGAGGCTCCAGACAGCGCATACCATTTGTAGAATAAAAATAATAATAAGATAGATGATTATTTACTCCAACAATTAACTGGTTCCTCAATTGCCAGATGGTTATATTCCCTTGAAAACTCATTTATCACTTCTGTAAATTAAGGAACATGTTGTAATTTCATCACATAATACATTTCTAGGCATCTAACATTTTATAGCATATAACTTCTTTATTATTCCCACTTGAAAAAATGGAATAATTATCAGTTAGTTTTTGCTTATTTAAAAATGCCCTCTGAAACAAAGTGTGTAGACTCATATTGTTATTCAATTTATTCACTATGAGATAAACTAAAATATCCAAGGCATTTTAAAGGTATGAATTCCAAATGCAAATTGAATATATTCATTTCCAAAATGTCAACAGTTGTCAGAGAAAGCAGTGGTAATCTAAACTGTTTGAGCTCTTAGACTTCAACAACTACAATATGAAATTGAAACATACTCTTTCTGCACTTTTTTCTAAGTAAAAATAATTTATTTTGCTTTCATTTATAATTGCGCATGCATAATTTTAATCTGTATATTGTTTTCATTTAGCACTTTGCGTAAGAAAATTAAAGACTTAACTTCAAGAAGCATGTCAGCCCAACGAGCCATTTGCTCTTAGGACCATACTGCTTTGCTAAGTTGATTTTTACTACTGTAGCATTTTAGAATGTAAACAATAATACACTATTCCTAGTCTAAAAGCAACATTTAACTGAAATAAGACTTTCTCAGTTGCATGTAAAGACAAGTTGATTTGTTTATTTAAAAAAAAGAAAATTACAAAGTTGTAAACACCTGAATACTAACATCAATATTATTAAATATGCAGAAAAAATACAAATATTTCTATAAGAAGCTTGAAAGATAAGACAGATAAGAAGCTTAAAAGATAAGACAGATACCACCAAAAAACAAAAATCTATTTAAAATTAGATGCTGCTAAATAATTTGTTTGGTGATTAGTAGAAATGAAATCGTTGTGTAAAGTGAAGTCTAAAAGAATATTTAATATTAAAGCATAGAGAATTATACACAAATTTTCTAAGGCACTATGAAGGGCTTTTGTGATTTGGGGTTGTATATCCAGAGGCATCATGTCATTAAGCTGCAGGATAATAGACCCTTGATATCCAATTTAGTTGTATTGCATTGTGAGAACTGCATTCCATTTTAGGTACCTCATTTTTAACAAAATATGAAAAGTCAGATAGATTTCTGAAAAACCAATATTAATGTTCAGGGATCTGGAGAGGGTGTTATTTATAAGATAATGTTCACAACAGCTTTTTCTTAACAACTCCAGAAAATGATTTGATGTATGCTCATCATGGAGTCTACATAAGCACACAATATTTTGATTAAATAAATAAATAATAAAACTTTGCAGAGGGTGCTTAAAATACAATTATTTTCATAGAATTTTGTAGCCAGAAAAGTCATTAAAGATCACCTTATCCAACACCCTTATTTATTTTTAAATTTTTACAACTTTTATTAAGTTTATTGGGGTGATACCAGTTAGTAAAATTATATAGGTTTCAAGTGTACAATGTATAGTATATATATATGGTATATAATACATCATTTATATATTGTACTGTGTTTTCATCACCCAAAGTCACTGCTCCTGTCACCATATATTTGACCCCCCCAACAACCTTATTTAAAAATGAGGTTTTGGGACCCAAAACTTTCATCCTAATCATGTCCCTGGAGCTTGTGGGTGCTACAAGAAACATTAAAACTCACATTCATGCTAATAAAAGTTTTTTTTTTCTTTTTCCAATTTGCCACATACTTCAAGTATCTCTAGCTAGTGTCATTTTACTGAATTAAAAGTACCACATCATTAACTGTAGTTCCAAATATATTTGGAGATTCTTATTATTAATGTAAATGGGCTTTGGTATAAGACAAAATAATTTCAGTCCTTGTTGTAGAACCTAGATATTTGACCTTGGCCTAATTACTTAAGCTTTCACTTTCCTCTTCTATATAATGGAATAATTAATAGTAGCAACTTCATAGGGTTTCCTTGAGTGTAATATGAGAAAATCGAAGAAACGTGCTTATCCCAGAACCCAGCACGTGGTAAAAGTTTGATTACTGTTGTCTATAATTATGAATTCTGAGAAGCATTCATAGGTAGGTGAAAAGTATTCTTTAAACCTTCCAGGAATTCTCAATTAAATAAGTACAATAAAATCACAATTTGGAAAAGTCATAGCAACATCACTAAAAAACATGTATAAAATATTAAAAAATTAAAAAGACACTGACCTCAAATGAGTATTAAGAAAACTGGCAACTGATTTCTCAAGAGAAATCATGTAAGTCAGACATCACTGGTATGGCATTTTTAATGCTTATGGAAAATAACTGTCAGTCTAGAATTCTACACCCAACAAAAATAATTTTCAAAAATAAGGTTAAATGAATAAATTTTCTTACATGCAAAAACTAATACAGCATAATTTATAAAACAAACAAAAATCAGGGGTGGGGTGTTCTTCAGGGAAAAAGAAAGTCATCTTAGAAGGATGTAAGGTAATGCCTACATATCTGTATACAGCTTCAGAATATTTAATACTGACATATCATAAAGGATACGTAGGCAAAACTACAGTCAACATGGAAATTTTAGCAACATTGTGTTAGTCAATGGTGAAGCAAGCAGACAAAACCATCAGTAAAGAACTAGAAATTTTGAACAACATTATTAATATGTAAAATTCAAAGTCATACTACTTTACCCACACCCACATTCTTTATAAGTGCACATAAATTATTAGGCCATTAAGCAAGTAGCAATGAATTTCAAATGACTGAAATTATTTAGTTTTTTTAATCTACAAAAGAATTAAATTAGAAACCAACAAGAGTATATGGCTATGAAATCTTTGAAGTCTTAAAATTAAAGCAATATACTTTTCGATAGTCTATAAGTTAAAGCCAAAATAACAGAGGAAATTTCTGTGCTAAACAATAATGAAAATCCATATTGAAGTGTGTTTTGAAGTTAAAACTATGTTTTGAAGGAAATTTATTGCCATAAACACATACATTAGAAGACTGGTAATCAAGAATTTAAGTATCCATTTTAGTAAACCAGAAAAAGAAACAACATTGATAAGATAAAAACAGAAATTAAAAGTTGGTTGTATGAAAAGATTAATTAGAAAAAAAACCAACATGAGTGAATAAGAAAATAATTACAAATTACTAATATGAATAAAAACAAGACATCACTCCAGATCTTAGATATGATAAAGATATTAAAGTGATATTTATCAACATTAAAAAATTAATTTGAATTTTATATGAAATGGGCAAAGATTCTGAAAAGGACACCTTCATAAAACTGATTCATAGATAAGTAGAAAACCTGAAATCTCCTATATCTAATAAAGAAATTAAATCTATAAGTAAAAATCTAGTGAAAAAGAAAGATCCTGGCTCAACATAACTTCTCCTATTAAATACTCCTAACACTGCAGAATAATTTGTAGCAATCTTAAGTATGTCCAGATAGTAGAAAAATAGGGAACAGTCACAATTCATTTTATAAAATCTGCATAAATTTAATAACAAAATCTAAAAAAAATACAAGAAAAAATTAAGGATATCTATATGGAAAAAAAATAATGCTCGAACCATCCATATGACATACCCAGAAACAAATCCCTTATTGATTATAGATATAAATATGAAAGCTAAAACAATGAAACAGGAGAGTATCTTCCTGTCTTTGGCATAAGTAAATGTCTTAACCAAGATTTCTGAATGTTAAAAGACCCCAATAAGAGAGTGATAAAGCAATCCATAGGTTGATGAAAGATATTGTAACACAACCTGCCAAGGACAGACTCATAGCCAGAACATAAAAAAAAAAAAAAAAAAAAAAAAAAAAATCCACATATCTATGAGAAAAGAGACCTCAGTTAAAAAAAAGAAAAAAAAAAGAGTGGAAGAAACTCTTCAACAGGTAAGGAGAATGTTCAAATAGTCAACAAGTATATGAAATGGTATACAACCTTATTAGTGATAGAAAAACCAAATTAAACAAGTTATTTCAAATACACTCACCAAAAAGGTTAAAATTAAAATGACTAGCATTGCCTACAAATGGTGAGGGTGCAAGCAACTAGAATGCCCATATATTTCTGTGGAGGTGCCAACTGGTTTAACCATTTTGGAAAACTGGCAGCATCTTCTAAAACTAAAAGCAAGCAATCAGAAATTCTCATAATTGCATCACAGGACATGCAATAGTGTTTATAGCAGTATTATTCCTACCAGATACAGAATACGAACGATCAACTTGTCTGGCAACAGCAGAAGGAATTAATCTTAATATAGTCATAAAAAAATAATTCTATTCATCAAAGAAAATACCACAACCACAAAAACATGTTTGCATCACAGACTTAATAGTTGAGAGAGGAAAGACAGACACACACAAATTCAAACAGTAGAGTTCTCTGTTTGTCTGTGTGTTTAAGTTGTAAAACAGGCACAATGTCTGAACGGAATTAAAGGTAGTAATTCTTTAGAGAGTAATATCAGGCAGGGGGTGCTTGTGGGTGCTGGAATTGTTCTAATTTTTTATGTCAGTAGTGTTACCAACTGAGTTTTCACATTGAGTGCAATTATAGAGTTTTACATTTTATACTATATATTTTTTACATGTGGGATACATTTTAGCAGAAATATATAAATTGCATGCATGAAAGGTCATGTTTTTCTCCAGATTCTTGGTCCTTCGAGTTTGTCATTTTCAGGATCTTTTTTGGCCTTTTGATATCCCACTTCTGATACGTTAGTTTATAGTTTTGAGTCTGTCTCTCCCAACTCTTCAGCATGCACTTAAAATATCTGTTTAAAGACTACTGCCAAAGGATTTCTGTTCATGATATTCTACTGAAAACATGTCTCTTTTTATTTGCACTGAAGAACACATTTCCTATCTCATCTGCTCAAAAGCTTTTTATAAATGCTTTTCCAAGAAACTCATGACTAACATCATTATTTTGATGTGAAAACATTTGCAGCCTAGAGAAAAAATAATAAAACATGCTTCTGAAAGAACTGCTTCATTATCAATGCTTGTACTTAAAATCTGTTCTAATTATTTTTTCCAGCTTATACCAAAAAGGGAGAGAAAGAAGAAAGCATTAACTCTGCTTGTTCATAGTTCACTTTTGTCAATGATAACAACTGACCTGAAGAAATTGATATTGGTTCATTTGGAATTACTTATGCTTTCTTTCTTTCTTTTCTTTTTTCTTTTTTTTTTTTTTTTTTTTTTTACTAAAGCCAGCCTCACATCAGTCAGAAGGCTGTCTTAAATTGGGTGGAGCATTAGGACCCATGCGTCTCTATTTTTAATAAATTTTATGTTATTATTGTTTGTGTTTATTCTATGGCACATTATAAGGATTTTTAGTGCATATGGTACTTTGATATTTTTTAATTTAAAACATTTTTAAGAAATAATTATCTCTTTCAAAGTCCATTTGATGTCATTCTAGCTCAATTACGTGTTGGGATTTGAGGGTTGTATTTCATAATTAGAGGTATTTTATATTATTGAAACTTATGAATAAATAACTTTCATTCTATTGTACTCTATAGATAGTATAAACATTGTAATTTGGTTTGATGAACCAATCCATCATAGCAAAAGTTATATAAGCAGTTTTCATAAACAATTCAGTAACTGGACACTACTGAAATTCGAATGGCTATTTCTGTTTACCAAGAGCTATTTATTATGGTTACACAAAAATAACTTAAAGTTTACCTAAGCTATTTATAGCTGTTGATAACCCATCTATCAGATGGACTGAAAGAAATGTATTCATGATCTGAAATATTATCAGGTAAGCCCTGTTTTGCTTTCTGGGAGGTGGGTAAGGAGTAAAGCAGAATTATGTGAGATCACCCTCATTCCTCTTTAAAAAGCTTCTCAAAAGTATGAAAAAAAAATCATTAAGAAGCTTTTTCTGGCATGCTAGAGATACTTCATCAAATTTATGGGTCTAGAATGTCATGTCTTTTGACTGAACAAAGATGAATTTAATAAACTAGAATAGAATTGCAGAGAATATTGAACGTCTCTAATTTGGAACTGTGCTGGAGAAAGCTGAGAAGAAATAACTTACCAGAGGATTTTGTGAGGCTAACTTCTACTGCACATCGTTAAACAAATAAAATGAAAAGAGTGGCCATGGGGGAATAGAGAGAAATATGATATGTTCATATTAAAGAGTTACAATAAGCAGCACTTGTTATTCATTTGGATATGTGTGGTGGAAACTGCCAAACATCATGGGTATCTATGTTGATAGGCTTTACTACATGGTGGAGATACACTGGTAATGTTCATCAAGAAAAGGAAATTACCATGTGGAACATATTGGAAGGAAAGTATAAGATGACTTTGGGCAATGCTGAGATTCAGATACAGGTGGTGAGGCTCAGGAGACAGTGGCCATAGGTTCTAGAACTCAACAAAACAATCTAGACTAGAGACACTAATTTAGGAGTTCCCCGAACATTTGCAGCTCTTAACATCAGTGACATTAAATGCTTTTCCCAGAGAAAGCAGGTAGAAATGAAAATATTTTAGAACATTGCTGAACACGACATTTTAACGAATGTGAAGTGAAGTGGAAGAGAACATTTATAAAGTATATAAGCGACAGCATGAAATGAAAATACAACAATACCCAGAATCTAGGGAAGGGAAGAGTTTCAGGTCAAAAAAATTCAACAAAATCATGCGGCAGTTATGTTAATAAAATATGAACTAAAATGCCTCCATTAAATTTAGCCATAATCAGTTTGGGGTGAATTTAATGGGCCAGTTTAACTGCTATAGAAGTTCTAGAAGCCAGACAAAGAAGTAGTAAAATACATATAAATTACATTTTTAGTAAAACATATATAAATTACATTTTCAAAGCCTTACAGGGAAAGAAAGAATGTAAGTAAATGTAAAAGTCTGAATACTCTGGATTGTACTGCAATAACAAACAGCCGTATATCTCACTGCTTAAAACACTAAAAGTTTCACAACATGAATGGACCTAGAGGGTAGTATGCTAAGTAAAATAAACGAGACAAAGACAACTATTATATGATCTCCTTATATCTGGACTCTAAAGAACAAAATAAATGAACAAACAAAACAGAAATGTACTCATAGATGCAGAGAACAAACTGATGGTTGCCAGATAGTAGAGGGGTGGTTGTGCTGGGTGAGAAAGATAATGGGATTAAAACTACAAATTGGTAGTTATGAAACAGTCATAGGATGGGGAGGTACAATATATAAAATATAATCAATAATACTGTAATAACTATGTATAGTGCCTGGTGGGTACTAGATTAATAAGGGGGATCACTTCCTAAATTATATAAATGTCCTACCACTATGTTGTACACCTGAAATTTATACAAAAGAATATTGAATGTTCACTATAATTGAAACCAAAAATAAATAAATAACACCAAGAGTGTATTTCCTGCTTAGTCTTCATGCCCATCTCAGGTCAGCAGACGATGTCAATTCATATTGTCTCCAATAAGCATCTAAGCAAATGGATCCTTAAAATTCAGAGTTATCATGGCAGGGAGGGAAAAGAAAAAGAAAATTATGCACTGAATCCTACAGAGTTCTGCTCACATATCATGACCAAAGCAAGTCACATGTCATGCCTGTGACTCTGGATAGAAGTACAATTTACTCTTTTTCCAGAATGAAAAAGACTGGAATATTTATTTTAAAAACAAAGAAACCAAAATAAAACAAAAACAAACAAACAAACAAACAAAAAACCTACCTCTCTGCTCTGGTCAACAAATATTCTGTTCACTCTCCTTTCTGAATAGAGTTTATTCACCTCAATCTTCAATTGCATTCAATCATGACATCAAAATAAAAGTGCGAGTTTTCTCAGGCAAAGCATCTTTCTCTTAGAGTGATGGAGGATAAGAGATTTCAGATAAACCATAGCTGTGGCTATTCTTTGTTTGGAGTCTATTATGACCGTACATTCTTCTTAAAAACATAGTTGGATTCTTATCAATTTCATTCCAGTCAGTTTCATTTTTATATATCAGTATTCACAAGTACATTTACTTTCAAGACATACATTTCACATATACTATATTTCTAGCTCTCACTCTCTTCCTCTTGCTCTCTCTCAATACCTTATCAATACCTGGCATTTATCAGGTGTGGCTTCTGCCTGGTCTCTATTTCCTGAGGTATTTTTGACCATTTGAAAATATTTACTGGATGCTATAATCTTAATTTGGATTATTTTTCTAATGGACATTAATCCAGGTGGTTTTAAGTATGACTGCCAGAGTCATTTCCTTCATTTGGTCTTTGCTCTGCAGCAATTTAATTGGTTGAAAATAGTTTACATTTGTGTTTGTTTTTGTTTTTTAACCTGAAAGGCTTAGTTTAAATCTATATTTCATTTCTTCCTCTATAGTTTTCTTGATTTTCTCCCTATTGTTTAGCATCTATACTGGCCAATTCATTTTGAGATCTTACTATTCTTGTAACACCTTGCTAAATATACGGAGCACACTCTATTTCCTTCTGGTTTTCGATCTTTAACACTTTGCATCTACCAGATGCATGGTCTGCCTTCTAAGTTATATCAAACATTACTTAACCAAAATATTTGCTACTGTATAATGTGTGTCACTATCTTTTTAGCTGTAAATAACAGTTCTTTTTCTTTGCTTGTTTGCTGATCATATGGGCAGTGAGACAATAACTTCTATTTTAGGCTTTTACTATGTAACAACCCAAATTCTAGGAACCTATTTCTACACTAAGAGACATTATGCTTTGGTAAAAAGCAAACCCCAAATCTCATAGCTTAAAAGTAAAGGCTTATTTCCTACTCACACCACATGATTTTCATCTCAAGTCAGAAACAATATCTATCAACATTATGATCACTCAGGAACCTGGGTTAACAAACATCTGCCTTCTGGAAAATCACCTGTTGCATGTCAAGGGCATGGGAAAATGGAGAATCTTGAGTTGGCTCACGCAGGACTCTGCTCAAAAGTAAGGTATATCATATTTTATTGACAATCCCACAACATTCCTGGAAGTAGAAGAATCTTATTATAGGTGAACTGGCTAGCATGGACAATATCTAGAATCATAAGTGAATTAAAGTATTATTTATACTTTATCTTTGAAGCATAAGCAACTGAATGTTTATTTGCTGATGAGAAATTAGAAATTATGAACACGGGGAATAAGGGTGATAATTATTGAAGCCCTGTTGCTAAGGATGCTAAAGAAGATAGGCTCTGTGTAGATGGGAAGTCATTATCCTTAAAAAAGGAAATGGACATTTATTTCCTCTGAAAATAAGAGAAAGAGGGTCATATGGGTATAGACAAGATATTAATTTGAAGGTGAGGAAAATCACACCTAGGAACCAAAACTTTCTCATGGTAGCCGAAAGTCAATGACAAGATACCAGAGTGCATCTACTATACCCAAAATGTCGTGTGCAGTCTAGGTTAATACAAATATATACAATAGGAGAAACTTTTTCCTGAAATAGTTTCCATTTTGTAGTAGTACAAGCAGGTATTTCATATCAGAGCTAACACTCGAAAGATAAAATTATACACAAGGGCGGCCAGATGGCTCAGTTGGTTAGAGCACGAGCTCTGAACAACAGGGTTGCTGACTTGATTCCCACATGTGCCAGTGAGCTGTGACCTCAACAACTAGATTGAAGACAATGAGCTGCCGCTGAGCTCCCAGAGGGGTTGCCGTTGGCTCAGTTGGTTAGAGCGTGAACTAGGATTGACTAGGATCAATTCCCGCATGGGATGGTGGGCTGCGCCCGCCGCAACTAAAGATTGAGAATGGCAACTGGACTTGGAGCTGAGCTGTGCCCTCCACAACTAGATTGAAGGACAATGACTTGGAGCTGATGGACCCTGGAGAAACACACTGTCCCCCAATATTTCCCAATAAAATTTATTTTAAAAAACACGCACAAATCGGACTTAGCCAAAGCAGACTTATAATCAGTGGAGTCTATCTACAAAAGGTTTCTCACTTCCTTTCTAGGCTCCCTAGAGAGATACAACTACAATAATTCTAACTCATGTAGTAAAGAAAAGAGAAGAAAAGAAAAGATGCCAAATAAAAGAGAGAGCAAAGTTTGCATGTGAGCAGAGGAATTTCTGAGTGATTCTCCACCATCATGAGGATGGGGCTTATGCAAAACTTTATAAATCAATATAGAGAGCAGCAAAAAAGGCATAGTTATCCTTTTTATTATTGATTTGACTTTAGATGCTAAATATATATTTATTCCCTAAGTACTTTCTCCTTAGTTCTCATTTTGGTGAGGAAGATGATTGACTAGGATCACTTTAAAGGGTAATAGCACTAAAACTTTTTATAATACTGTCAAGAACTAAACGATAATGGTAAAAAGCACACTTAGAACTCACTTCATAAAGCTTTTTCACTCAGCATTTATGGCTTCACTTTTCAATGAGTACTTTTAATTGCCTAACCTGGGAGTCTAGTAAGATACTGACCCTCTTTGCAGAATTTACATTAGAAGGGAAGAGAAGACAAATTTGGTTTATAGATATACAGTTATGTATGTTACATGTTCTTACATGTCCAGAGTAGCAAAAGTCCAATATATCGCTCCCCCAGTCTCCTATTGGTTTCCTCACCTCCCCCAACTAAGTCATCCAAGAACATTCAAGGGAAAGAGAAAGGAAAAAAGGAAGAAAGGAAGGAAGGAAGGAAGGAAAGGAGAAAGAAAGGAAAAAAGGAAGGAAGAAGGAAGGAAAATTAATCCTGGATACAGTGTGTCCAAGGACTTAATGGTATCTCCTGAAAATTCATATATTGTAGCTTTAACACCCAATATAATTGTGCTTGAAGATAGGGCTGTTAGGACATAATTAAATTTAAATGAGGCCATAAACTAGGGTCCTAATCCAACTGAATTTGTGGCCTCAAAAGAAAAAGAAAAGAGAAAGATACCTCTGACTCCTTGAGCACACTGTGGAAAGGCCACGTAGGCACACAGCTGCAAAGTGACCATGTGCAAGCCTGAAAGAGGGCTCTCACCTGAACCTGACCGTACTGGCACCCTGATCTTGCATTTCCAGTCTCAACTGTGAGAAAACAAATCTCTGTTGTTTAAGCCAACCAGTCTGTGGTCTTCTATTACAGTAGCCCAAACAGACTCAAACACAAGGGAAGGAAATAAAAACCTGAAATGAAGGTTGATGATTTGACACAACTGGGAATTTAAAAAATATGTACATATTAAAATAATTTGTAAAACAAAAAGATAAAATGTCTCCAAATGGCTTTTGTGCCTCTACAACATAAGTTCAGAATTAATTTCTTCTTCTGCAGAAATGCGTCAACTGACAAAACTCAATAGACTGAATCAACACCAGGGTTCAACTACAGTTGTACCTGGGGATCCATTGAGTTTAAACGAGGTATCCCTTATAGTTTTAAGGGAGTTACTGAACATATAACATAGAACAACAGGTATGCCTCACTTTAACCATCAGAACTACAACTGACCTCAATTTCCAGTGGTCATAGACTTATTGCCCTAAAACAGTGCACAGTGGTCATGGAAGGCTGACCCAACAAATAATAAATTAACATCGAATTAAATCTTTGGTACTTACACATTTACTTGATAAAATGAAACCCTATGGACTCCCCCTACCTCAAGGATTTAAAATAGTTAATATGGCCGAGTGTAAACTAAAACAGGGCATTTAAAAATTTACACCCATTATACAAGACCTATTCAGACAATGGGTGATAACCCCCCACTGCTTCTCTGTTGAACAAGCCAACTTGGGTTAGACAACTCATACCTCATGCTGATGACTACCTTAGTTCTGCGCTCTACCCATTATTGAAATTACTGATCCATCTCATCAGCCACTGATAAATATTTTACTATTATTGATTTGGCTGATATGTTTTGTTGAACGCCTGCTTCGGCAGTCTCAGAGTTGCAGTTTGCCTTCACCTCTGAAGAGACATAATATACATTTATCATGCCCACAGCGTCACTCAATAGTCAGACATTGTACAGGCATGCCATTACATTAATAATCTGCTCCAATGAGATTCATTTGACAAACTTATTCAGGATATAGAAGTATGCTAAAAGGAACCAACAAAAGGGAGAAAGGCTAGGGCTCACACATAGTGCAAGGCTGTGTCACCTTAGTTAGCTTACTGAAAATCAGTTGGTATACCAAAGGACACTCCATTCCCGATACTGTCAATAAACAGCTATTGACCCTCTCAGCTTCCACAACTTCTTTTTGGTTTCCAGATGCAATACATTCCTCATGTACAAATTTGACTTAAACCGACTTATGATGCATTTACAAAATGGCTCATTTTAAATGGGATCCTTTCCAAAAAAACACTCTAGAATCTGTCCAAATTATAATAAAATGAGCATTCCCACTGGTGCCCCCAAGAGACTCCTTCTTTGTAGAGGTTTTAGCAACCTTTTTCATACCTCCCGGAGTGTCCAGATCACTTATGATACTCACAAGTGGTCCCTAGGTTTCTGACACTTGAAACTCCTCTCCTTAGCCCCACAGTATATGCCATTACAGCAAGAATTGCTGGCTGCATACTGGGCTATTCTGGAGACAGAGGCTCTCATGGGCCCTGGTCCTGTGGCTCTCATCATGACTTAGATCATGGAAGCAGATTCCTGCAAGCTTGGCACAGCCTTCCAGACCTCTCTGCTACAGAATAAAGGGAAATATGGGTCTCTGATATATCCCACCTCTCAATCCCTTGACAGATGTCACAATACTGGAGAGAGCACTCCTTTCCCAGACCCCTTACCTCCTGAGAGTCTCAGGATCAATGGAGTGAATAACATAATCACCACTATGACATGTGTTTAAGATCAGTGGAATGTTGCTTCTTTTATCCCACATCTAGGATGCCCTAATGAATGACAGGAATTTGTTGAACTTCTGACAGCCATCTTAGCACTGGATGCTCTGGCCCACAATTTTCCCCATCTGCACATTTTTTCAGGCTCTTGAGACAATGCAAATCATATGGATGTTTGATCCAGCCAATGGCAGCAACCACCATTAATACCCAAGACTGTTTCTTCGCAATAAAGAACTCTGGGAATCTCTGACCTCACCGGTACCCAAAATGTAAAATCATGCATGTCTTATACCTACAAAAGCCATAATTAAATTCCTCGTCAAGATACTCTTTATCCATTTCAGAATCCCACATATCACTGATAGTGACCAAAGCAACAATTTCAGTTCTCAGAATGAGAATACACAGTGTTGGGCTCTTGCACAAGGTATTTGATGGAATGTTCACCTCTGTTTCCTGCATCAGGCAGCTGTTCTCATAAAGCATCATAATGATTTAATTAACCAGCTTCAAATTTAATTAAATGAAAATAGTAAATTCTAGTCACCAGTCAAACATCAGAATGAAATGGAGTAAAAAGTCTGAGTCAATTTTTTGACATTTGTTTGTTGATAGTTTTTAAGTCTCATCCTTACCTTTCCTCTTCCCCTCTGCATCTAGGAAAGTTGGTAAGAGGCATCGATGCTCTTTCCATTAGCCCTCCTGTCAAGTTCAAGCCACACAAGCCCCTTCCCTTGCATAGAAACCCTCACACTGACCCACGCCCTGACTGCAATAAAAACCCCAAGCCTGTCTTCCTTCCCTGAGAATTTCAAACTACTTTTAGGCCTGGGTTGGAGCTGAACTGCTCTTTTCAGAATGTTTCCTTATGTGACTAATAAATCTTTTCATGCCTTTCTGTGTGTGGCATTATCAATGTCAAGATCTGAACCAAGTTTTGGGTGGAGCTTCATCTTACTTTTGAAGAATGGACACAACAGATAGAGAAGTAGGTAGGCAGATAGATGATCGATAACAGACAGACAGACAGACAGACAGACAGACAGATAGATAGATGACAGAGACTAAAGTTGAAGCAAACCCACAGTCTTCTAAAGATAACGAGGATATCTCACCCTGACCTTCATAGCTTTTGTTACAGGGTTTAGGAAATATGATGTATTAGCCTACTGCAGAGCTGCACTTTTCAATTCTAATAAGCATATGAAAGACCTAGAAATTTTGTTAAAATGGAGATTTTGACTCAGTGGAGGTGAAACAGGACCTAAGAATTTTTTCATATCTAACAAGCTTTCATCAGGTTCCCGGTCCGTGATTAAGGTCATGGTGAGTATCATGATTCACAGCCCCATCAACATCACAAACACTGACAGAGATAATGCCCCCAATGAAGTTGGGAATATAAGCCAAGGTATAAAACAAAAAAAATGGGGAGGACTAAGAATGGATGTTGTGCACAAAATACCCACTATTCTTTCTACTTGGAGAGTGAGTCTCTTCAGCTGAGTAATGCCTTGTGGAACTGATTTATTCCTACCTAAAACTCATTTTCCTTACTTGCTAGCAGTTATTCTTTGAAAACTGAAAACCCATGCTTATTACTACTACAATTGAGAAAAACTAGGCCATAATATTGAGACTGCCCAACGTGAGAAAGCTTGCCTCTACTGTTATGATACAAAACCAAACCAAGTCATAATGTCTGCAAGCTGGGAGCACAAATTTTGGAGTGGCTTTTTGGTATTCGTCAGCTTTAGTCTAGCTCTCTTCATGATCTTTCCTTACAGATTTTGGTTCCTATTTGCTTTAGCCAGTGTTTCTTGTCAAACTCTTCAATAATATCCCAAAGTCAGTAGGATCTTCTTGAAAATGATCACAGACCTACAAACAAGATAGCATGTATATATGAGATCTATTTTTACTTGCAACTCTGTACGCAATGGCAGTACAAACCATATGTTTTTTTGCTGATATCCACATAACTTTTTGCTTCTACTGTTAACTTACTGAACATGTGTGGGTTTTTTATTAATGTTCATTCTTATGCCACTCATCACGTTATTTTCTCTGCTGTTGCCGTTGTTGGAGTTTTCATCATTGTTTGTTTAAGTTTCACATTCTGATCCACAGTGAAAACTTGTGTATTCCAAGATCAAGGTTTTTCTCTCTGCTGTCTAGAGAATGGGAGTATAGAATGTTTAATGAAGTTTCTGCATGTTTACTTTTCCTGTATGCCAAATGATGAGGCTTTATTCCCTTGTCTGACTTAAATCCTGTCATCCCGCATGGCTCAGATGCTTGTAGGATCACAACACCTTCACCGGTTGTCACAAACTTGAAATTAGATGGTTTGTTTATTAAAGTGACTGGATTGTTGCTAATCATTGATTCTGTTCCTGTCTATTTGTGTTATTTGTTCCATTGGACATCTTCATATGTGTGTATATATATATATATATATACATATATATATATACTTTTAAGTTTCTGTGATTATCCTAAACACACTGATAACATTAAGAAAACATTACTTTGATTTACTTCTTGGACTTTCTCTTTCTGGTAAGCATTTTCATCTCTCTGCTGCATGAAATTCATGGCTAATAATTAATCCTACTTGATGACGTAAGTATATGTGGAAGCACTGGGGTGCTTATTGTCATTCAGAGTTGGCTAACTGCCTATAACTGTTACTTCAAAATCACATACATACTCAAGGATATTAGTTTTTCTCATGTGGCTACTACAAAGGATACTGGTGATTCTTGTTCTTCCCTTAAAGGGGGATTTCTTTGTTGTAATAGTAACATAAGGGAGATACACCCTCTTCATTAATCCCATCTAAAACTAAAAATGTCATTATTCATATGCCTATAGACATATTTTGATATTGTTTTTCATTTTACATAGTATTAGTAGGTCATTAGAACTCATGTTATAGAATGCAAAGACCCTAGTTTTGGAACTAATCTGTGCTTCTTTCATACATTTTTATTTCTAGCATTTAATTTCTTTATGCTCCATTTTAGAAGTCTACTTGTATTTCATGTTAAAACCAACAATGATCACTATTAATGAAGCCAATAAAATGAGAGTACAGAGATGTAGCTAGAGAATAGCAGTTGGTTGCATAATCTCATCTCTCCATGCTGGTGACCATAGAATTTTGCTTGCTATGTGTCTTCAGCGATGAGGATGATAAAAACGAAAAATGTTTGTAAAGAAAAAACCAGCATTTAAAGCAATGCCCGTATGATAACACTCTTCTTTAATGGAAAGAGAAGAAATCTCTACATGTTCAAGTTAGAAAGAGAATCCATATAACTTGAATTTTCCCAATGAACACATGCATAGGAATATAGTGAATATGGCCACTGGTTATGGTTCCAAAACGAGGCCTTAAACTTAATAAAACTTGTGAAAGTTTTTGGAATCTATCACTCAGTATTCAACCCCTCTGGATTCTAACTGCTGGAAAATACAAATACAGACCCAAATGATACTAAAATATCAGTGTAATTGATAGCATTAGGTAAACGGTCAATATGCACAGCTCCCTAAAAAGTTCTGGATGCAAGAACACCACTTAGCCTCCTATCTCTCACCCTGCACTGAATACATCCAGGAATCCAAAGTTCAGCTTCATTTTACCTACCCATGTGAAGCACAAAAAGGTTAGCCTTATGTAAGGGGAAAAAAATCTTATCTGGTGTGCCTTTCACAGGAAAATAGAATTGCAAGAATTCACAGTGCTGGCATGGTTTCAGGCAGATTCCACAGAAAATGAGTTTAAGTGGGAGAGAACTAAAGTCAGTATATCTTGCCAGTGCATAAATATTGTTCTTTTACTCATAAACTCCACTGAGTGGAAAACTATGGCCAAGAATAAGCTAGTTTTCCAATAATTGGAGAAAAGCATTACTTCTCCACCCTTGGTGTCCTAGGAAAATATAGATGGGTCAAATGTTGGAAAAGTTTCCCTTCTCTCATCACTAAGGGAGAAAATTCAGTGGAGAAGTTGAGTCACCCGCACCAACAATCTTTTCTCTAAATCTAAATGTATGACCTAAAGTTTTTATGGTTTTGTGTTTTTTTTAATTGAACTATCTCTCACAGAGTTTCCTTTAAAAAAACATACTGATCACTATGCAAAAAGCACTGCGCTAGATGGTTCAGATACAGCAGCAAATGAAACAGAAAAGTACCTGTCTTCCAGGAACTTACATCTTAAAGGCTTACATCTTAAAGGCTTGTATACCTTTTTTTTTTTTTGTCTTTCAGAATTCTAGGGCTTCAGATCATGAACAACTAAAGGCCATGAAATTCAGCAATAATCTAAGATAATACTCTAATTTAAAACACAGAAAATACCATAACGCACTAGTCCTTTTTTTCTCTTTTATTTAAATTGTTATTTGTTTGGAAAGTCTGACAACCTCAAGGGCAGTTGTCTTATACTTTTATTTTACAAATCCCCATGACAGTTTATGGCAGCTAAAAATACACTAATTATATTGATGTAAGAGTAATAGGAACCAGCTTTCCAATCCAAATGGAATTATCACTCAGATGATCTCACTGCTATTTATTCTTGGACTACACTTCAAGAACAAGCAAAACTTCCAAGTTTAAACAAAGACCTTGATCTTTCACAAGATAAGGGATATTGTGAGATGAAGGAAGATGGAAAAGATGAGTACAAATTAAACCTGAACCATAGATATGATGATGGGAAGATAAAGAAATTCTAATTTGTGTCTTCCGATTTGTCAATACGTGAGAGGCAAAACCACCTGTGAGATGAGGGAGATGGGAAGATTGATTTAACATTGAGGTGAGTGGGGAACACAGTATATTTTCTAGGTAGAGTATCATTCCATTTGAAGTTGATGTTCACTAACTTTCAGCTTAGCCTCATTGATTTGATTTGGTGTGTCAGTTTTCTTTCCTTTAAAAATGGAAAAGCAGGTTCTTAGTTTAAACTGGGATAAGTTTTGCGAAGTATATATGATACAGGAAAAAATAGAATAATGAGGGAACAATGTTGGAACAGAAATGAATAATAACAAATCATAGGATCCAAGCTGTATACAGAAGCAAATTAAGACAAGTGTTGGGTAAAAGAAAGTGAGCTATAAGGTTATCAGGAAGTCAAAGAATTGTGGGAATGGAAGTACTATAGTAATAGAGATATATGAATAAAAGTTTGAGGCAAAGACCATACATTTTGCTTTGTTTATACACCAATTGACACACAGCATGGCAAATTCAGAAGATTCTTTTTTTAAATGCTGCAATTAATCAGTAAGAAAATTAATTTAGATAAAAAGCTTGATAACTATGAATTATAAATTACATATATATTATTATAGATAAATATTAAATATGCACTAATTACTATAAGTACTACTACTATTACTAAAATTAATTAATCTGTGATAATATGCCATGATACTAATGACTAGTAGTTTATAAGTATGTGCTTTTCGGATTCCTGACTCATCTAGTACTCTAGACATTCACTAATAAATATTTACCAGTGTCTATGCCAGAGATAGCCCTTGGAACTAGCATTATTACTTCATTTGCATTTTCATATGAAAACAGAAAGCCAGATAATTTCAAGTTTTTATTCAAGTACACATTTTATGTTTTTTATTATACCATCTTTAAAAATATATTTCTTGAGCATTTGATATACACCATATTTTGCTATCAAAGACAAATGTATTAACATTAAAGAGCTCTTAGTAAAATAATAATATGGTCTTCTTTCTTTTTAATAACCCTGTAGCAATATACAACTTCCTTTTAAGTATCTACCTATGATGAGGTGTGATCAAAATATGATGAATGTTTAAATTAAAAAGAATTATTACAGTAAAAGACATACTGCAATTAATCGCCCTCACTTCAAACACACTTATCCCACCCTTCTTGCTACTTTCTGAAGCAGTTCTGGAAGACCTCTTTCATGCGTGTCTTTAGTTGTGGTGTCATGGCTGCCTCGATGTTCTGAGTCAATTCAAATTGTTTACCTGTCATGGTCATTTTGACTTTGGGGTAGAGCCAGAAGTCGCACGGTGTCAGATCCGGTGAATAAGGTGGATGAGGACACACCACAATGTTTTTACTTGGCAGAAATTGCCACACCAGAAGTGATGTGTGACACAAAGCCTTTCTATTGTAATCACAAACACAGTGAATGCTGCTGCCGAGTGCCATCCAATGGAAAGGCAGGGATCTTCAATACGGGAAGTGGTGCATAGAACCTTAGTAACAGTGTGGAAAGTTTCAACTTCTTTGGTGCAGTCAGTTGGGTGTGAGCTATGGTTAAGAGAAGGTGGTTTTTAAAGTGTGCCATAAATCATCCTCTATCATGGCAATGCTGCGTGAAGTCATATGGTTCTTGACTTTTTCTGACTTACAGTTGACACACAATATTATATTAAGACTATAATTCCTTTTCTCACCTTTTCTTCAATATCTATTGTAAGTGAATTTAATTAATTTCATGCCAACCTTTTAATTCATTTTCAAGTCTTTTCTAGCTATCATTATTGGATGTATCCCAGACTGGACACCAAACAATGAAAAAGAATGCCCTTGATGCAGAATCAGGGATGATTTCAAGAAGCAAAATTAATTGAATTATTAAAAGACAAAGGATTCTCTAAACTACAAATACCCTCATCTCTGTCTTCCATCTCCTTCGTACTATTTCTTGCTCCACAATATTAACATTCAAAGACTCTTTGCTTACATATGTATGAGGTCAGACAATTGAGTTTGCAAACTCATCCTAGGAAAAGTGCTACATACCTCATTGTTGAATATCACTATGGTCACCTTCAAAGCACTCCACTTGGGAAGCTATGCACTGATGCCAGCGCCTAGTCCACTCTTCAAAGCAATTTTGTAACTCTTTCAGGAACATCAGAGCTGTTGTAGTATTACCTTTGTTGCACTGAATGTAGTTAAAATGTCTTCGTTTCAATATTTCCTTTACCTTCAGGTAAAGAAAGAAGTCATTGGGTGCCAGATTAGGTGAGTAGGGAGGGTGTTCCAATAATTATTTGCTTACTGGCTAAAAACTCCCTCACAGACAGTGCCATGTGAGCTGGTGCACTGTTGTGATGTAAGAGCCATGAATTGTTGGCACAAAGTTCAGGCCATCTAACTTTTTCATGCACCCTTTTCAGCATTTTCAAAGAGTAAACTTGGCTAACTGTTTGCCCAATTGGTATAAACAGATAATGAATAACCCCTCTGATATCAAAAAAGGTTAGCAACATCATTGCAATAAGTCCGCAAACTTAATTGTCTGATCTTGTATTTCTTCACTTACATATTTCTCAGAAAAGACAGAGAATATTTACTGTATATCTAAAATTGACTTAGATCTGGGATCAAAAAGAAGTAACTGAAGTATTGCTTGACCTTGAGAGATTTAAAATTGGGAGAGAAAGATGGATAAAAGATTATGTTATGTTTGATGATATATAAAGCAACATGTTCCCAATTTCTAATCCCCCTAGCACATTAATATCATCTGTTTTCTAATTGCAAATGATCAATGCTAAATAAAGTGGGGATAAGTAAACACAAAGAAATTAAAAAACAACAACAAAAACACAGTAATTTCAAAAGAGTACTGATTGAATCCATAAATGTTCTTTCTGTCGCCCCCCCCCATTAGGTAATTTATAGTATTATTGTTATTCTACTGATAGCATATCTCTTGTCCTATCAAATTTAATTTTATGGCTATATTTTAAACAATTTACCTCTGTAATAGATTCTAGTTAACCAAATGAAATATTCATTTTCCTTTATTTGCCCTAATATTTATAATAAATGGTTCATAATATAAACCTTGATAACCTGGCAATCTAGTAAGTATATGGTTGTTTTGTTTTGTTTTAGAATTATAAACTTGGTGAAAAAAGCATTTTGATTTATATAAATTTACCAGAAAAAGTTTTAGGAAATAAAATACCTGGGTATGTTGTCAAAAATAAGTAATTTTACTTTTTAGTTTGATCATAGGATTTTATCATTAAAAATAATATAGAAACCTAAATATAATGTAAACTTAAACCCATAAAAACTAAAATATTGACATATTTGAGTTAAGAAAGTCTATGAATATACCCATATACTCCTTTTTTATGTATGCATGAATGTACTCTAAACACTTTTTATTAATCTTATTTTTCATTAAATGATACAAAATTTATTTTTATTAATAATAAAATATCAGTAACAATATCGATAAAAAAGACTTTGTTCAATAGTATTCCACTATATGGATGTATGTGATTTATTTAACCATTTCTTAATTAACAGGCAATTATTTTACTTTCAGGGTTTTTCTATGCATAAATAATATTGTGATGAATACTTTCTAAGGGACAACTCTTAGCACTAGACTTGTTTTGAAATCATTATTATGCATATTGTTAAATGGCTCTGATAAAGTAGTACCAATTTATAGTTCCAACTGCAGATTTTGATTGTTCTTGCATATAACTGATTAATAAGTATATTATGTACACACACACACATAGACACACACACATATTCAGTGATTATTTATATGAAAGTGTTTATATTATTTATTGTAAAGCCCACCCACACAATAGTTAATGGGTAAGATTGTTTTTCTTTCTCGACTAGTAGTAAAAATTGACTTTAGACAACATAATAAAATTTATCATGTACATGAAGTTATAAAAACAAAATGTTTGTTACTTTCAGAAGCCTATACTACACTTAAAAAATAAATGAATGAAGTAAACTTTAATCCAATCATTATTTACTTGTTTGTTTCTTTTTCCCCATCAAATAACATTTAATAACTCTAAGATGTCTTTTAGAAGCTCCCATTAAAAAAAGAAGAAGAAAATAAAGAAAGGAACGAAGGAAGGAACGAAGGAAGGAAGGAAAGTACCAGCTAAGTACCAGCAAACATGAGGATGGTGTTGACTGTATTATTTCTTCACAGATTTTGCAACCATTATGTTTAATAACTATTTGAAACTGAAAGGTGCTTTGAAAACATGAGCAATAGAAACAATAGAAATAGTAAAATACCTTTAGAAAGCTCAAGATTTCTAGGAGTTAGAGTCTGTTGTTTTTAAAGCTAGATTCAGTTTTAATAATAACAATTTCAGCATTTGCTTTTCTGAGATTTCTTTTTCCCCTTTTTTATTTCTCCTCCTCCTCCTCCTCCTCATCCTCTTCCTCCTCTTCCTCCTCCTCCTCTTCCTCCTCCTTCATTGTCTTTTTTTTTCTTTTTCCAGTTTGTCTGCACTAAAATATTTTAGGCCTTCTCTGGGGGTTTTATTCATAATCCAATAGCTATCTGTTAATTACATACTGTACTCTGCTTAGGAGGAGATCAGTCTTATTTCAACCCTGACTCATTAAACCCCTTTGATAAGTGAAGTCAAGGATTAAATAGTTTTAATGGTCTAAAGCGAAAATTTTCTTGGAAGAGGTGAAACAATGTTAAAGTATATTTTGTGATTTCTCTCTCTCTTGACTTTTGGTATCTTCTTTATATTGCATTTCACTGTTCTTATCTCCTAAGATCCTATTACTTAAAATCTTGGGTCTCCCTCACCTCTGATAGGATTATAAAAAACAAGAAAAGTTATAGGAGAAAGAAGAAATGAAGTAGACAAATTAGTGTTAACTACCCTAGGTTTCAGAGAGAACAACTTTTCCCATGATTCTCTTCCCTAAGATTTGTCTCTGTACACTCTACTGCACATGTCACAGAGTGGGCAACAGGGGTGTGCTTTCACCCAGCTGCTGATTCCTTTTTTTCCATTATTCCCCTTTTCTATAGGAGGGTACAATTCAGTCATTGAAGAGAGAAGTGCAAACCTAGACATTTTTAATTGCCCTTGCAAAGTCTTAGGACACAGACTGGGAATCACTTTTGTTAGAAGATCTCTGAATGATAATGTCCAAGGAGGACTAGTGGTCGCTCATATAGTTACTAATGGTCTGAAGTGTTGGCTCAGCTTCTTTCTTAAGTTTCCCAGGTGTCAACATGCACTGTGACAGCCACTCAGTACACAGAACAGTGCCATCTCCAACTTCTCAATGTGGTACTCTAGGTCTCAATCCCTCACATCAGGTCCAACCAATGACCTCACTTTCGATTCTAACTACCCTATCACACTTTTTTTCTCTATTTTTTCCTGGTAAGGTCAATCTGTCTAATCTCTGCATTTGGGGTACTCTGATCTTTATCTACATGACTTTAGCACCTTGTTGTGGTATTAATCTCATCTACACCTCTATTTAATTGGGGGCTTTGCTTTTATTCTTTTGGGTTCTTGTTTGTTTCTTTGTTTTGTTTGTTCTTTTTTGTTGTTGTTTTTGTTTTTAGCCTTTTCTTATCTCCAAGTCTGAATGCTGCAAAATAAATATTTTGGCTTTCAGAATTATTGTGTCTAAGGAGGAATTAAAGAGCCAAATGTAAATCCCCTAAAGTATCTTCATTCTTCAAGAAGTAACACAGATGCCTCCATCTGACTGGAAGAACAGTCGAAATGTCAATGTTCCCTATAAAAGGGCTTGTTATATCACTTTTCCCTCATAAGTTTTCAGCACTATGAACCTTTCTAATTTGGCTAATATAATAGGAATAATGTTATTATTTCCTTTAAATTATTTCTCTGATTATTTATTATTTGGACCATCTTAAAGTACTTGTTAGTTTCTTTTTTTAATTTCATCTTTTATAAATCACATTTGTTCGGTTTGTCCATTGATGCTAATGTCTTTTTATTAATTATTTGCAGGAAGAAATTCTTGATTCTTGATATTAATCTTTCCCTGTTTTCAAATGTTGTAAATATATTTTCCCATTCTGTAATCTACCTATTATATTTATCTACAATGTCCTCCATTTAGCAGAAATGCTTAATCATGTAAGATATAATTTAACTACTTTGTTCTTTATAGATTTTATATGTGAACTTTTAAATACTTTCCATCTCTAGGTCCCAAAGATATTCTGTAACATTTCTTCTATTAATCATGCATTTTAGTTCTCACAATTGGATTTAATTCATTTTAAATTCTACCTTTGTGTAAGATATTATGTAATGATTTTGCATTTAACTGGAAGTGCAGTTCTATTAGAAAGTGATATTTTCTAAGCACCCTTTTCAATTTATTCACAGCCTTGAGACAGTGTACATAGAATATGTGATATCCAGAGAAGATCATTTTTAAAAATCTTCCTTTTCTATGGGACATATACTTTCCTCAATCAATATACTAATCAAAATTTTCTTCTTATTCATTCATTGAACAATTAACAATTTAAATAAGAATAAATCTCAATTTGAAAGAGATTATTAAAATTTAGTAAAATATTTCATACATGAACTACAATTTGATTTACCAAGCAAAATTACTACACTTTACATTTTTGTACTATTTCTCCAATTAAAATTTTAAATACAAATAACAGCTTCAGGTCAGCATACAAAAACACACAGTTTAAGTGAAGTTCAGTTTTTTCGTCATTATACCCACTGTGCTATCTCTATTTTGAAACTACTGTTTAAACACTGGAACATGGAGTTGCACAGGGAGTGGAGATGAGAAAGTGTAAGTGACTCCAAACTGTGACTGAGTCTTTAAATAAATATATGCAACTGAGTCCAACTATGTCACGAGACAACTGTATATCTGGAAGTTCTCCAAATTTACTTCTCTGAATCATGTAATGTTAATTAAAGAGTAAATCATAAAATATGAGCTTATTTGACATTTTCATATAATTAAAATTCAAAATAAACACACCAATTGTTTAGAACTCAGCCCAAGAAGATCTTTTCTGGAGACATGTTTCATCAATAACATTATTTAGAATCATAGGTGCATGGGGATGGAACAAAGCAGGACAACACTTAGTGAGTTCGATTATAGTTTTTGAATTCTTTACAGATGGTGCACCCATATGTTACCACCACTTGTGGACCACACTCTCTGCCATGCCTTTGGCACAGCGGCATTTTGAGATCTGAATCTGAAGCTCCAGTTCCAGGCCAAAGCATCCTATGTCTATTTGCATGGACCTCAAGTTTCATTGCATGTCTACTGTGAAAGTTAAAGATCAGCAATAATTTCTATCTGTGACTCCAGTGAAGAATCTACTGGATCTTCTACTGAATCTCCCTGCTTCAGGGAACTTGACATCAGATGAGCTGTGCAGTTAGGAAGAGACAGGAAACACAAACACCTCCATTCACTTCCATCTGGAAAGTTGTAACATGCACCCCAAAATAGAATTTTTTTTTCATTTGTGATGATGCTAGAGTCTATCCTTGCTGCCAAATAAATTGAAGTACCACCCAACCCTTTGCTGGGACTTCACAAGTTAAAAAAGTCGCAGCACATCTAGATTGGCTTAGGTATGAACAAGCAAAGGGACGCCTAGCTGATGGAATTATTAAAAGTATAAAATACCGCTTTAATTCAATCACTTAAAAGCATAAGTAGCATGGGTATGGTTGAACTAATTTAAAGAATTACACAGCACTCAATATGCTCATCAGCAGGAGTGAAAAATTAGTGTATCACCTACAAACAGCATGAAATCTGTATCCTTCAATTGGATATCACAAACAGACTTTTACCACCTCCCGGAAAGGTGACATCCTTTGCAGAAGGAAAGCGTGGTGCTACAGCAAAGGGATATTCTATTAGTTACAACTAGTGCATCTCAAATCCAATTTGAAGTACATAACAAAAACAACATCTTCGTTTTGTATAATTTTTGTTTTCTCTATTCCTCCAAGTGTGATCCTAATCATGAAAGTGTATTTCAACTCCTTTTTATTAAAAAAAAAATAATATTTGAATATCAAGATGTAGTCTTAAAGGACTATAATGTGAAATGATAAGTGAACTAAAGACAATGATGGTTTAAGATAATCATGAAATAACTGAGGTAATTGTTGTGCATCTGCTTATTATAGCAAGAAGTTACTAAAATGGATATTAATATTTAAAGCTGCAGCCAAATAAAACTAATAGAGACAGTGATATACTTTAGCTTCCTGAAAAAGTTAATAAATACTTCTAAATTCCTAACGCACTCCTCTTTTGATGCTCCTGGAGTCTGGCTATTATTAATAGAATTGTTCCTTAATGTCAGGAATAAAACAAGGATGCCTGTTATTCCCACTTGTTAATACTCTACAGAGAGTTCTAGCAAAAACAACTAAGCAAGAAAAGCAAATAAAAGGAATCCAGATTTAAGCATAAGAAATAAAATTATCCATCTTTGTACTTTCTATATAGAATACTCTATGAAATCCACTAAACATCCACTAGAACTTATAAATCTAGTACAATTGCAAGGTACAAGATCAATTTATAAAACTTAACTATTTCAATAACAATAATTAATAATCTGAAAATAAAATTACAAAACCAATTCTATTTAGAATGCATCAAAATGAATAAGATATTTAAGAATAACAATAAAAAAGTGTATATCTATACTCTCAAAACTATAAAATATTTTTAATGAAATAAAACCTTACATAGATCATACTGTTAAGATGACAATATTGACCATATTTATCTCCAGATTCAATGCAATCCCTATTAATAGTCCAGCTGACATTTTTACATAAATTGGGAAGCTAATCCTAAAATTCATATTGAAAAGCAATGGACCCAGAATAACTAAAACAATCCGAAAAAAAAAAAAAAAAGGAATGAAGTAGGAGGACTCAATGCTTACCACAATGATACAGTAATCAAGATAGTTTGGTACCGGCATAAAGATGGACATTTACATAAATGGAACAAAAGTAAATCTAGAAATAAAATCTTACATTTGTGGTGAGATTATTTACAACAAGAATACCAACAGGGAAAAACAGAATTTTCAACAACTTTACTATAAATGGACATATACATAAAGAATGAAGGTGAATTCCTTCCTTTTACCATACACAATAATTTACTGAAAATAAATGACAGACCTGAAACTGAGTGCTACAGTTATACAAATTTTCTATAGAATTCTTAGAAGAAAACAAACACCAATCTTCAAGACCTTATGCTAAGAAAAGCCTTTCTAGATATGGCATCAAAGCAAAAGCAACAAAAAGAGAAAAAAATGCATATGTTAGACTTCATCAAAATTAAAAACTTTTTTTAATGCCAATGATATAATCATAGAAGTTAAAAGATGATACTCAGAATTAGACAAAACATTGAAAATCATATATCTGGAAAAAAGTATACAGACAACTCTTCAACTCAAGAATAAAATGACAAATAATTATATTTTTTTAAAAATGGGTTAAGGCTGAATATACATCAATCCAAAGAATAAATAGCCAATTAGCTATGAAAAGATTATCAATACAATTAGTCATTAGAGCAATGAAAATATAAACTACAATGAGAAAATACACCCAAATGGATAGCTACAATAAGAGCTTTTTTAAAAGACGTGTAGAGTATAATGCTAAGCGAAATAAGTCAGACAGAAAAAGCAGAGAACCCTATGATTTCACTGATATGTGGTATATAAACCAAAAACAACAAAAGAACAAGACAAACAAATGAGAAACAAAAACTCATAGACACAGACAATAGTTTAGTGGTTACCAGAGGGTAAGGGTGGTGGGGGGAGGGAGAGAGGGGTGAGGGGGATCAAATATATGGTGATGGAAGGAGAACTGACTCTTGATGGTGAATACAAAATGGGATTTATAGATGATGTAATACAGAATTGTACACCTGAAATCTATGTAATTTCACTAACAATTGTCACCCCAATAAATGTAAAAAAAAAAGATGTGTAAAAAAATAACGTTTACAAGGATGTAGAGAAAATGAAAGCTTCATACATAGCTAGTGGAAAAACATTGTACTATGTTTGGAAATCATGGTACCATTTAGAAAACAATTTGGCAGGTCCTCAAAAAGTTAAATATAGACTTATCATATGACCCAGCAATTCTACTCCTAGATATACACTAATGAGAAATAAAGAAATGTATTTACACAGAAACTAGTATGCAAATATACACTAGATATTCATAATAACTAAAAGATGAAATAACCTAAATGTCCATCAACTGATGGACGGATAAGTAAAACTGTACATATCTATACCATACTATGTACCATATATCTATATAATATTATTTCAGAGTAAAGAGGGATGAAATACTGATACATGATGCAACATAGATGAATCATTAAAACATATGTTAAGCGAATGAAGCCAGACACAAAAAGACACTTGTTGTAAGATTCCACTTATCTGAAATGTTCAGAATACTCAAATAGACAGAGACAGAAAATAAGATCACTGGTTGCCAAGGAAAGGTTGGGGATGTGGGAGGAAATGGGAAGTGACTGT
Organism: Rhinolophus hipposideros; assembly: GCF_964194185.1. Classification (NCBI taxonomy): domain Eukaryota; kingdom Metazoa; phylum Chordata; class Mammalia; order Chiroptera; family Rhinolophidae; genus Rhinolophus; species Rhinolophus hipposideros. The sequence continues at coordinate 90,331,508 of NC_138047.1, read as the reverse complement.
TAAAGGATACAGTTTCTTTTGTGGAGACAACATTTTAAAAAATTTGATTGTTACACAGATGGTTGCATAACTCTGTGGATTCAATGAAAACTATTAAATTGTATACTTTAAATGGATGAATTGTACTATATGTGAATTATGTCTCAGTAAAGCCGTGAAAAAATAGTGCAGATTCTGAAACCCAAAAGAATATATACTAGCTGCGAGGCCCTGGACAAGTAACTTCTCATTGCTTAGCTTCCTCATTCTCTAAAATGAGGAGAAAAATTATATCTCCTCCTTTCATCAGTGAAGAGATTTAATAAAATGATACCCTCATCCAGCGCCCTCACCACCACCACTACCCCCCCACACACATGGATTCTGGAGTGTATTAAGCATTTGATGCACATCAATGGTTACTGTGTGATAAAATTTCACACAACTTAGTGTTAGTTTCCTAGGACAGCTGTGACCAAGTAACACAGACTGAGAGGATTGCAAACAGAAATGCATCATCTCACAGTTGGGAGACTAGAAAGAAGTCAGAGATCAAGGCCTCCCCAGTGTTGACAACGGCTGTGAGAATGAAAAGAAATCGGTAAACTGATTCATGGTCTGACAGACTCAGCTGTAGCTAGCTGAAGCAGGTCTAATTATGACAAGGAAAACAACCCATACACGAATAGCTACCATGTTTCCCCGAAAATAAGACATAGCCGGACAGTCAGCTCTAATGTGTCTTTTGGAGCAAAAATTAGTATAAGACCCCATCTTATTTTACTATAAGACCAGGTCTTTATAATATCATATAACATAACATAACAATATAGTATATAATACCAGGTCTTATATTTGGGGAAACACAGTAACAATGATACTTTTTGAACTCTTGGCTTTGGTAAAATTGCATCAATTTCATGGGATGCATAAACTTCATCAGTGGGTCCTCTTACTGTGGATCCCCTCTTATTTCATACGATTTTTTTTAAAGCAACTTACAAGACACACTTATTATCGTATAGCATTTGTGTGTGAGGAGTTCTCTCTCAGTTCAGCTGGATCCTCTAAGGGCCTTCAATTCAGTGCCAGCCAGAGAATTGACAGGGAAAGGTCCACTTGCAAAGTAACTCAAGTTGTTGGCCAAATCCATTTTCTTGTAGCAATAGGATTCATGACAACTTGCTTCGTCAAAGCCATTAAGGAAAGCAAGATTCTAGAGTACGACTAAATCCTCACTTCGAGAGGGGTGGGGAAGTCGCATTTTAGCGTATCAATCACAAGCGGCTGACGGGAGAAAAACCAACCTCACTTACCGCAGCAGTATTTTTGTTTTGTTGTTTATATCATGTCTAAAACTTTTTATTGTGGAAATGTTCAACCATACATGAAAGTAGAGTAATACTGTAAGATTTGTTGTATTCTTTAACTAATAGAGTTGCATTTTGGGGGGGTAAGTGTTAAATGTATGGAAAAAAGTTCAGCAGAAAATCAAATTTCCATATACAACCTCTTCCCCCAGTACACAGTCTCTCCTATTAACAATATAATGCATTAATTTGGTATTTTTTTTATTTTACAATTAAAGAGTCAATATTGATATATTATTAACTGCAGTACATAATTTGTATTAGGGTTCATTCTTAGGTTCTACATTCCACGGGTTTTGACGAGTACATAATGACATGTATACACATGACAGCACAGAATAGTTTCACTCCTTTAAAAATCCCCTATTCTCCACCTACTCATGTCTTTTTCTCCCCTAAACTCTGGACTCTGGCAACTACAGATCTCTTTACTGGCTCCATGGTTCTGCCTCTTTCAGAATGTCACAGAGTTGGAATCACACAGACAGTAGCCTTTTTAGACTGGCTTCTTTTTCTTAGCAATATATATTTATAGCACCTCCATGACTTTTTGAGGCTTGATGACTCATTTTTTATGGCTAAATAATATTTCGTTTTATGGCTGTACTACAGTTTGTTTATCCATTTATCTATTGAAAGACATCTCGGTTGCTTCCAACTTTTGACAATTATGAATATAGCCACTATAAACATTTGTGTGCAGGTTTTTATGTGGACTAAGTTTTCAGTTTATTTGGGGTAACTACCATGGAGCAGAAATGTTGGGTCATAAAGTAACCACATGTTTAATTTTGTAAGAAGCTACCAAACTGTCTTTCGACTGACTGGACCAATTTGTATTCCCAGACAATGTATGCGAGTTCATATCGCTTGCCAGTATTGTCAGTGTTTTGTATTTGAGCCATTCTTAGAGGTCTGTCTTCTTTTTATCTTCACCAGTTGCTTTTAATATCTTATTAGGGAGATGATTCTAAAATTCCAGGGAGAATTTTAGTAGGTATTAATTGTTTTGATAAAAATATTATTCCCAGCTACTAATATATATGTTGAATAAACATATATGTTTATTTATATATGTTTATTGGAAGAACTTCCCTGAAATTTCCCCGAGATGTTCATCCTGATATTTAACAACTTTTATTACAAGAAAAAATATATGTATATCACAATCTTGAAAATTATAGTTTAAACCAATGTTTTCTCTCATCCTTAAAGAAATAAAATGATTGTTTATGTTCTAATTTTCCACATATTTTCTATTTTTAAGACTATTGAAGAGAGCTTATAACATAACATTTGGAAATCCTCTACTGTACTATTTTCTTATTTTGAGTGTAACAAAGATAAATGACTATATTTTCTATAAATATTAACATTCTTAAATTTGCTTTTCTTAGGACAAATAACAATTTGAATGTCTTCTCAAAGGATATTTTATCTAGTATGCAGATGTTAGGTTAAGGAAAATCTCAGTCTACTCTTTAAAATTTGCTACTGATAAGTATGTAAGAATTGCTGAGGATAGATAGATGACAGATATATGATAGATGATAGATAGATAGATAGATAGATAGATAGATAGATAGATGACAGATAGATGATAGATGATAGATAGATAGATAGATAGATAGATGACAGATAGATGATAGATGATAGATAGATAGATAGATAGATAGATGACAGATAGATGATAGATGATAGATAGATAGATAGATAGATAGATAGATAGATAGATAGATAGATAGATAATACATGTGGAAATATTATATATGGATAAATATTTATATAATAGAGTTCATGTAAATACATAATACATTACACACACACACACACACACACACACACACACACACACACATAAAATCTTCTTCTAAAGCAAAACTTTCCTAAGTGCAGGGCACCTTAATTTAAAGCCCACAGTGTCAAGCCTAATAATGATTTCTTAGATTCAAGATTATTACCAATAAATCATGAAAATCAAAGCAAACCATAACGTACCATGACTTAATTCTTTGTTCTATCCTCATTATGAGCAATATATATCTATGTCTAGTTTAAGGCTTTGTCTGTAGCTCTTGAAAACTACAAATTTCCATAAATGAGGCATTTTAATTTTAAAACAAAAGAAAATTATAATTTATTAACTTCAGTTACATAGGCATAATTTCCTTATTTTTTTTCCTAGATAGCAATCACTGTTTAGTTATCTATCTTTTACATATAAAAGGTCATTTCTTAAATTTGGATGTATGGGTAAGATGTTTTTTCTTGTTTTTTTTCATCAAGCAACTAGATAACAGATATGAGAATGCAGATATATTTTAAACTAATCTGAAGGTATCCGTTCTTCATGTGTAAAATTGCATGGAACTGAAAATTATATGCATGCATATACATCCATATATACATATATATACATACATGTGTATATGTATATATGGATATATATACAGACACATAAGTATTCATCACAGATAATATAGATTCATCACAAATCATATATATATATGTTTATATATAAACATACATAGACAGATTCATCAAAAAATAAGTTATATGCATAGACATTCCTCAATTTAATTGACTTAAATTTCTGAAAACATGATTATCTATGTTTGTCAATGGTTTTGTTTCTTGAAGTACCGAAATGATCTATAAAAATCTATAATGAGTTTACAGATATTGTCCTAAAAAGTGAGAGGTTGAGTAAAAATAAGAAAAGAGATGGTCTCAAATGGATAAATTTAGTTATTGATTGAATTTTAATAGTACAGTAAAATCCAAGCAAGTAAAATGTATTTTTAAACAATATCATTAAAGTGTTAAAATTTTCAAACTGTTAAATCTTAAAATACCAAACCAAATGACTCTATGCATCATGTCCTGTGGTGAGAAAATTGACTCCATCAGATTGTGGGAGCCACTTAAGATTACCAAATTAGATACAGACAGGTGTGAGTATGTCATTCTCACAGATGGATAAATTCAGAAGCAGAAGGATTAAGGAACTTGTTTTGGAATCCACAGCTGTTCAAGTTTAGTAAGCCATGACTGGAACCCAATGTGAATGGGGTCTAATCCCGGAGTTTATTCACTTGATTGACCTGCCTTTTATTTAGTTGCTTTATATTCACATTTTTGATTTCCTGTTAGTAGAGTGCTAAAACAATTTAAAATACTTATACAGAATTTCAAATGAATAATCAAGTATCTATACAATCAAAAACTCTACCTATATAAGTCTTTGCATTTATAGGATACGACTATGCTACCAGATGAATTTATCTATTTAGATATAAACAAGGCGAGTGCTTTTCTCCTTTATACATTAATTCCCATCCCCTTTTTACATGAATTCTCATCCTATTGCTCTGACCATGTCACCAGTCTGGGAAATGATGTCTCACTCTTCCTGCCAACTTCTACGTGAGTAGAGTGTTTCAGAACAGATAGTTGCATTTTCCTAATCCTGGATGAGAACCTAGGTCAATTATGGTTCAGAACTTACCACTGTCCTCTGTTCCCCCTCCTTCTCTACCTCAGCAACTGTAATTATAATTGTACATTTTAATTTGTTTAATATCTGCCCCCTCTGCTAATAGACTGACAGGAACTAGGTATGCAATTGGCACAATACTAGGCATTAAAAAAACTGAAAGTTATTAGTTGAAAATGACCATAATTTCCTTAAATCACCACTTTCAGTTCTCATGCTCTTTATTTTTATGTCTTTCCAACCCTAACTAGCATGGTTTATGTTTTACTGTTAAAGGGTTTGTAAATAGGACAGAGTGTTGCTTAATTAAACTATACTATTGAGGATTTATTCTGAGAAACATAGGTCATTTGTCAACTAACTATGTTAGCCGGGCCAGGTGCTTCCTGAGAAAAATAGGTATTAGACAAAAACACAACAGAACATTTTGTGTATAAAAACTTGAACATTCTAGGTTGGTCTTTGATTACATTGTAAAACTAAACATAGATGGTTTTACTGTCTTGTTATGTTTGCTTGTTTGTTTTTACTATGTAATATACATTCCACTTATCCCTTAGAGATAATCAAGTGTTGACTATTCTATCTTTTTGACCTTATAAAAGGCCTTCAAGGGATTCACTCAAAACTAATTTTGGCATTGATTAACTTTACTGGCATTTCTCCAAGCCTGATTCAAAATATATATAATATTGAATTTAATTGAATAATGGGCTTACAGTTCCCCTGTGAGTATAACCAGTGACTTTTGTAACCTTTATTTCATTGTGAAAATAAATTTACCATTTTTATCAATATTTTTCTAAGAGACTATTGAATCTCTTCCCTTGGAACATGGCATTGCTCTGAAAATACTGATTGAGATCACTTAATTTTTTAGTGGACACAAAAAAATGCACAAAAGTATACCTCAGAAATAGCTACAAGAATATACAAAAAACTTATAAAATTGGTTACTGCATCTGGCTAAGAAAACAGAGTGGGAGGTGTAGGGAAGGGAGTTTTACTTTTTCATGGTATGCTCTGATATATAACATTTTGAGTATCTGTAACTTCTGTGTGTGTATGTGCACTTTTGGTCTACTCAGGTTGCCAAAAGATTGTTTGGCTTAAACAGCAGAAATTTATTTTTCACAGTTCTGGAGGCAGGGGAGGTCTAAGATCAAGGTTCCAGCAAGGTAGGTTACATTCTGATTCCCCTTCTTTGGGCCTCCAGGCAGCTGCCTTCCTGCTTTGTGCTCACATGACCTCTTTGAGTGAAAAGAGAAAGAGAGACAGACAGAAAAAACGAGCTCTATGTCTCTTCTAATGAGGACATTAACTCTATTGGATCAGGTGCTCATTCTGATGATCTCATTTTACCTTAACTACTTCTTTAGAGGCCCTATCTCCCATTACAATGACACTGGGATTTGGAACCTCAGCATATAAAATTTGGGAGGACATTCATTTATATACGAGGTCTGACAATTAAGTTCACAAACTTGTTGCAATGATATTGCTAACATTTTTTTTTTTTTTGCTATCAGAGGGATTATTCATTATGAATTTGTGCCAATGGGACAAACAGTTAACCAAGTTTACTCTTTGGAAGTGCTGAAAAGGCTGCGTGAAAAAGTTAGACAACCTGAACTTTTCCCCAATAATGCATGGCTCTTGCATCACGACAGTGCACCAACTCACACAGCACTGTCTGTGAGGGAGTTTGTAAACAGTAAACAAATAACTGTATTGGAACACCCTCCCTACTCACTTGATCTGGCCCCCAATGACTTCTTCCTTTACCCAAAGATAAAGGAAATATTGATAGGAAGACATTTTGATGACATTCAGGACATCAAGAGTAATATGACAACAGCTCTGATAGCCATTCCAGAAAAAGAGTTCCAAAATTGCTTTGAAGGGTGGACTAGGCGCTGGCATCAGTGCATAGCTTCCCAAGGGGAGTACTTCAAAGATGACCATAGTGACATTCAGCAATGAGGTATGTAGCACTTTTTCTAGGATGAGTTCATGAACTTAATTGTCTGACCTTGTGTATCTATACATATATCTACGTAGACACAGATATAGATATAATATATATATATATATATGCATATATGTATATATATAAAGTATATAGCTGTGCATTTATATATCATTATATATAGTTCTATTGGTATAGTTATATTTATATATGTAGTTAAGCAACATTTTTTTTGGCTATCGTATAGTAAGGCACTCATGTAAATACATAGAACTATATCTTACAACCTAATTCATCAGTGAGTAATACTACTTAAGAACATTTAAAAAATGTTTTTTCAATTTTAGTTGGCATACGATATTATATTAGTTACAGGTGTACAACATAGCGATTAGACATTCATATAACTTACAAAGTGATTACCCCATAAGTTTAGTACATCCTGACACAACATAGTTATTAAAATATTATTGACCATATTTCCTATACTGTAGTTTACATCCCCATGACTTTTTTTTATAACTGGCAATTTGCACTTCTTAATCCCTTCCCGTTTTTCAACCACCCTTCCAACCCCCCTCCCATATGACAACCATTGATTTGTTGTCTGTATCTGTGAGTTTGTTTCTGTTTTGTTTGTTCCTTTTTTGTTGTTTTTTTAGGACCACTTTTGAGTAACCTCCCTGGAGCTATTTACAGCAGTTGAGCTCCCAGCATAAGTGAATCCTGTAATAAAGTGATATAATACAGAGACTAAATCTTCTCTTCTAAAGGTTTCTGGAATACCCAGTGAGCAGCAAGGGTTATTTCTTTTTTAATTTTTTTCTTTCCTCGCAAGATAAGAAAATAGAGAAGGGAAGGGGGGAGAAAAAGTACTGCTATGGCTAGCACAAAAAAATAATTTTTTCCAAACTTTTATTGAAAAAAATTTAAGGGTATGTGTTCTGGGGTCAAGAGTAGACTAGACACGTTAATTGCATAGACAGGAAATTCCACCAATTTCCAGAGGGCAGAAACTAAACTGAATAAAAGTTCAAATAATTAGAGAGAAAGTACAAAAACAGTTGCAAGAACAAGTAATAGTTTCAGGGAGAATGAGATTAATGGATTCTCCCCACTCTTTTCAAGAGTATTCAACCTGAAAATTATAGTCCTGGAAAGACGATGAATTCAATCCAGAATCATAAAAATATGTTGATTGCCATATTACCATTCCTAAAAAAATTTGATTAAAATATACAGAGATTGATGTTTTATGTAAGTTAAACTTACCCTTACAATAATATGAAAGAAAAAAAAAAGACAAATGGCAGAAGTTAGAATCTCTATGGGATGAGAATAGTTTGAATGAGAGCTCCTGTTTGTACATATTATAGAGGATCATTTTTCCCTAATGCTTTTAGCTGTGGATAAAATGAACATTTTAGAGATAACAAAGAAAAGAATTGTGCAAAAAAGCCTCTGCTGCTCCAAGTCAAGCAGTACGTCACCAACCCTCTGCAAGAAAGTCTCCCCTTCCCATCCCTCCCCTATAACCAACTATCAGCTTTAGGCTGTATCACCAAATCCAATACAAGGAAGGGAAGAGAAGCAAAATAAATAAATATATATATATATATATATATATATATATATATATATATATATATATATATATATATATATATATTTCCCACTTGGGGAAAATCTTATGAGGGCAAGTTCATATTTGTTGTCTTCACTGTATAACCTCCACCCAGTACAGTGCCAGCATATAGCGAAAATCTCAATAAATGTTTGTTGGATAGAGAATACATTTGTATAATTTAGTCACCCAAGTTTCCATGGCAGAATTGCATATTGGTAACAGCAGCACACCCCTCACTTACCACAAATGCCTGTTCTAACTGTCATGGCATTAATGCAAGTTCTCGAACTGCAACTTGGCTGACAATATCTGCCCCGTCCCCGTTGCTTTGGGTGTGGCTAATTTCAGTACTGAACTTTGTGGGTATGTGAATGGCTGAGGTTGAACCGACCCGTTCTTTATTCACATATATTGTCATTATTCTCCTATGTTACTGCTTATTAAAACTTACTACATACAGAGCCCTCAGGAGTCCACACTGCCATGCTGTAAATCCCGAGGCAAAAGTAGGTAAGTGATATCATATCAAACTAAAAAGCTTCTGCATAGCAAAGGAAACAACTGACAGAATAAAAAGGTCATCTATGGAATGGTTGCAAAATACCAAAAAACAAAAAACTGCAAATCATATACCTGAAAAGAGGTTAATTTCCAAAATATACGAGGTTAAATTCCAAAATATATAATTTCCAAAAGGAATTCCTACAACTCATTAGGCAAAAAATAAATTTTAAAATGTGGACTTAGACATTTCAACAAACGATTAAACATTTCTCCAAAGAAGATATACAAATGGTCAATGCATGTATGAAAAGATGCTCAACATCATTAATTATTAGGGAAACGCAAATCAGAACTTTGATGAGACTTTACTTCACACCTGTTAGGATGGCTAGTATAGAAAAAGAAAAAAGAAAATAAGTGTTGGAGAGGTTGTGGAGAAAAGGAAAATCTTGTGCACTGCTGGTGGGAATGTAAATCAATTCAGCCACTATTGAAAACAATGTAGAGGTTCCTCAAAAATTAAAACTAAAATGATTATATAATCCAGCTATCCCACTTATAGGTATGTACCACAAAAAATTGATATCAGGATCTCAAAGAGATATTTTCACTGTGATATTTATTCACAATAGGCAAGAAGTGGTAACAACCCAAGTGTTCATCCACAGATGACTGGATTAAGAAATGTGGTAAATATATACAATGGAATATTAGCCTTAAAAGAGGAAATCCTGACATCTATGCCAACATGGATGAGCCTGGAGAACATTATGTTCAGTTAAATAAGCCAGTGACATAAGTGCAAAAACTACCTGATTCTACTTATACAAGGTATCAAAATAATCAAACTCATAGAAACAGAGCATACAAAGTGGTTGCCAGGGGTTGGGGGATACAGGAAGTTGTTCAATGAGTATAAAGTTTCAGTTATACAAGATTGGTAAGTTCTAGAGAACTGCTATCCTATTCAGTTAATGGTACGGTACAGGATACTTCAAAATTTGTTAAGAAGATAGATCTAATGTTAAATGTTCTTCACACATGCACACACACACGCACACACACACAGAGGAAACTTTGGGAAGTGTTTGCTATGTCTATTACTTTGATACTGTTGATTGCACAAGTGTTTGCAAATGACCTAACTCATCAAAATATACATATTAAATATCACAGTCTTTGTATATCAATTATACCTCAATAAACCAGTTTAAAAAACTTATTTAAAAAAACCCTAGAAATTCAGAGACTAATACCCTCACCATCCCCCTTCCCACGATGATGTCCACATTTGTCAATGACTGCTTAACAAAAAGGTTTCACATCTTATTTTCCACAGCCATCCATTTCATATAATTGTCATTTCATATATTAACAGCCTTTTGCAAAGTGATTCTTCCAAAGCCATATAACTAGCAATTGAAATTTTCCACTTTATAAATTCTGACTTGCATCTTCAAGTCTCTCTTACTTCACCACTACTAGTCTCTTTGGGCATCTCCAAATCCAAAGAATAATAACAAACCAAAAGTTTAAAAATGAAATAAAATGAAATGAAATAAAATACAGTCAAAGTAACAGTAGCATAAAACATGAAGTAAGACTGGTATTTAAATCAGAGAACCAGAAAAGTCATACAGGAAGGGAAGAGCACCTGACTATCCTTGCAAAGTAACAATGCAGCACGTCTGCCTTGGTGGCCACTAAGAAGCAGTTAATGGTACCAAGGGGGCTGAATTGTATCTTCATTCTTAGGCTAACAAATGACATTTTAGAGTAACCAATGTTTTAAGAGTTGTGACCATGGCTTTATAAATTCCATTACCTATCAAAATATCCATCACAGAGTCAATTCTTAAAAATCAGGGGTGAGGAGGGACTTTAATTTTGAAACTAAGAAATATAGGTAAGCATATCTCAACATTCAATGAAGTACGAGTTGTATTGTTTCCAGATTCTGAAAGACAATAACTAGTACACAGGATTGGTGCCAAGATAATACCGTGTTTTCCCGAAAATGAGACCTAATCGGAAAATAATCCCTAGCATAGTTTTTCAGGATGACATCCCCTGAACATAAGCCCTAATGCATCTTTTGGAGCAAATCTTAATATAAGACCCGGTCTTATTTTCGGGGAAACACGGTCCTTGAGGGAGAAGTGAAGGAGGCAGGATTGATCAGGCTTAATACAGTCACAACAAAGCCCAGGGTTTCCCTGTAGGAGAGGCTAGAATAGCCCAAGGTGGGGTGAAGGGGCTGGAACTACATACCATTCCACAAATCAGACATTTGATACAGTTTGCTCCTGTGTAGGAGTGTGAACTTAGATATGGTCACTCTCTTCAGCTAGGTATAGTTTCTGAAGAGGGCTGACAACTGAGACCTGTCATTTGGGGAAATAAACCCTTCTGTGATTGAGGGGTGCCTGGGAATTGGAACACAGTATCTACTAAATACTGACTCCATTTATTGAACTTCTATTATGTGCCAATGATTTACTTACATTTTATCTGATTTTTAAAATTTCTCAAGGGAGATATTTCCCCAATGTACTAATTTCCAAGGATATACAGTTAATAAAAGTCTTGTTAATGCTGGGCACTTCAAAACTCTCCATTTAAACTGGTCCCAGTCATGGAAAAATGCCCAACAAGAGGCAGCCCAACTTTGAAATGGAACATAATCAGCAGCAAGTGGCTTTATTCGTTCCTATCAAAGTCCGTGGTTCTTCTCTCATGTTCCATCTGGACCTGCCATCCTTGTTAACAACTTTGTTAACAACCCATTTCTCTCCCACTCCCTGATATTGCATTAGGAGAAAAGAACAGTTAGAATAATAGCCACTGCCCTCAATAAACCTCTTCTTCTTTTCCTTTTTAGCCCTCCAAACCAGGTCAGTTGAAGAGGGATAATAAACTATATCACACAGAGGAAAATTTCATCCAGATAAAATTATGAGGGCCAAAAGCAAACAGAAAATGCTGAAATTGCAAGATAGACAGAAATCATTTTGCCTGATAAGAAATTGCTCAAAGTGAAGGTAAACATTATTTGGAGACCTCTTATATGCGTTTGCACAAGGTACCTGTTTCTGACTGTGACACCAGCTCATATTTTCGGAGACAATGGCATTATCCTCCTTGATATTAAAATCAAATGGCCAGACCTGGACATCTAAGATTATTTTAATGCTGTGTAATATTTTAACTTGCCAAAACACTTCTTACATCTTTATATATTTTAGCTAAGCCAACAGGGGTTGAAAATACATTTCAATCACATAAAGGTTCATGCTAATCCACAAAACAGAAGGCAGTGGCTATTTTTTTCTCATTAAACTTTGTTTTAATCGGTCTCAATTCTGTGACTGATTCTGGTCGTTTTCATTAAAAGTACTGAATTTAAAAACTGATAACTGAAAACCTGCCACACACACACAAAAATGGTCCACAAAACATTCCCCTTTCTTTATGAAGGTTTTGCAATGCATTGGAATCATTAACCAGTCTTTAACTACCATATTTCCCCAAAATTAGGACCTAACCAGACAATCAGTTCTAAAGTTTTTTTTTGGAGCAAAAATTAATATCAGACCTTGTCTTATTTCACTATAAGAGTGGATCTTATATAATATAACGTAAGACCAAGTCTTATATAATATAACACCATATAATACCGGGTCTTATATTATTTTTTGCTCCAAAAGACACATTAGAGCTGATTGTCTGACTAGGTCTTATTTTCGGGGAAACAGGGTATTAAACTTAAATGGCCAATTGAGAGAAACAGTTCTGGGAGACCATTCTTCCACCACTGATTAAGACAGTGGCAGGTATTGGGGATAATATTCATGTAGACTTTTGAGCTTTCTGAGTATACTTGGTGACCTTGCCGGCTCCAGCTGCTATCTTGTCCTCTGCTTTGATGACACCCACAGAAACTGTCGGTCTCATGTCACGAACAGCAAAATGGCCCAAAGGAGGATAAGTCAGAGAAGCTCTCAACACGCACGAGCTTGCCAGGAACAATATCAACAATGGCAGCATCACCAGATTTCAAAAACTCCAATCCATCTTCCAGCTTTTTTCCTGAATGACGATCAATCTTCTCCTTCAGCTCATCAAATTTGCAAGCAATGGGAGCTGTGTGACAATCCAGCACAGGTGCTTATCCAGCACTCATTTGGCCTGGATGGTTTGGGATAATCACCTGAGCTGTAAGCCAGCTGCCTCCATTGGTGTGTCACGTTTGCTGTCACCAGACACATTGCCACAATGAACATCTTTGACAAACACATTCTTGACATTGAAGCCCATATTGTACCCAGGAAGAGCTTTACTCAGAGCTTCATGGTGTATTTCAACAGACTAATTCAACTATAACTCTGACTGGAGCCAAGATGACCATCATGCCGGCTTTGAGAACACCAGTCTCCATTTGGCCCACAGGGACAGGCCCAATACCACCAATTTTGTAGACTTTCTGGAGAGGCAGACGTGGGAGCTTGTCAGTTGGACAAGTTGGTAACAGGATAAAATCAGAGTTTCAAGCAGCGTGGTTCCACTGGCATTGCCATCTTTATGGAAGACTTTCCATCCCTTGAACCAAGGCATATTAGCACTTGGCTCTGGCATATTGTCAGCATTCCAACCAGAAACTGGCACAAATGCTACTGTGACAGGTTTGTAGCCAATTTTCTTAACGTAGGTGCTAACTTCCTTAATGGTTTCCTCATATTTCTTCTGGATGTAGGATGGCTCAGTGGAATCCATTTTGTGAACACTAACTGTAAGTTGTTTTATATCCAGTGTGTGAGCCAGGGAATGCTCACGGGTCTGCCCATTCTTGGAGATACCTGCTTCAAATTCACCACCAACAGCAGCAACATTCAGGACAGCACCGTCAGCCTGAGGTGCGCCTGGAAATATGTTTTTGGTAAAGTCTCTGTGTCCTGGGGAACAGTGATGGTCACATAATACTTGCTGGTCTCGAATTTCTACAAGGCGCTATCAACGGTGACCCCACACTCACAATCAGCTTTCAGTTTATCCAAGTCCCAGGCAAACTTGAAGGAGCCCTTTCCCATCTCAGCAGCCTCCTTCTCAAATTTACCAATGGTTCTTTTGTCGATCCCACCAGATTTGTATATCAGATGGCCAGTAGTGGTAGACCTCCCAGAATCTACATGTCCAATAACTATAATGTTGATGTGAATCTTTTCCTTTCCCATTTTGGCTTAGAGTTAGTGGCAGTTTTCATGACACCTGTGTTCTCATGGCAAACTCACTGTGAAAAATAAAGGGCAGTGCCTATTTATAGGCAACCAGGAATGATAGAGGGGACCTCTAGTCTCGAATCATGTGACTTTTATGATAGTCACATAAGATTGTTATGGATTAAATGAGCTGGAGCAGGTCTATAGATTTCTTTCTTTTATATAGTCATAGTTCTGCCAATCTATCTCATAAGTTTGCTTCATACAATGAGATAACAGATATGAAAATATGGAGACAATTATAAAGTTCGTAAAACATCATTTAATAAATGGCAGCCTTAGTGAATGCACCTATTGCTTATTGGCTATTCATTGCTTATTGATTTATGAAACTGTCAGTATTCTGATTTTTCCACATCTGACAGGGAAATTACTGTAATATTAAGAGCATGGGCTCTGGAACAGACTGTCTGCATCCAAATTGTATTAGTAATACCAACTGGAACAAGTTACTTAACCTCCTTTTACCTCAGTTTCCCTTGCAGTAAAATGGGGTAACTACCTCACAGGGTGTAAGTAAATTAAATATGTGTAAGGAAATTAGATTAAATCGGTGTAAAGAACTATTGTGTGAAATAGTTATCATCTTTTCAGTCCGGCAAAGGCAATTTCTCCCAAGACGTAGTAGTGTTCAGAACTGTTGTCTGGGGAAATGATAGGACAACCTGTGACAACTACGGTAACATCCAGTAATGTCCAGCAGCAGTCACTTGGTCCACCTGGCCATGCTTCTTGTGCTAAAAGATGCTCATTCTACTTGCTCTTCTTGACCCTGGAGAGCTACTGATTCTTGCAAGATTTCTAAATCCAGTTCTCCAAGCAGTTATTTATTTTGTAACCCACTGCTTCTTTTCCATTCTATTCTACTTAAGATAACAAAACAGTCAGTTTCTATTGTTTACAATCATAATTTCTAAATGACATAGTATTAATGAGATATAGTCCTGGTTGCACTATTTACTCCCAATGAATAATATCACATCACTTTATATCTCTGCACCTTATTCTCCTCAATTATAAAATTGAAATTATATACTTAGCCTGCAGACTAGTGCTAGGGATAAAATGATGCTAGCATCTAACATAGTCTCTGGAAAACAGGGTTCAATAGTGGTAAACAAATAGTGATAATCCAAACTCTTTTTGGTTATTTCTCTTTGCTTATGACTCTTCAATCACTGAAATTCCTTCAAGGAATTTATCTTGAATTGAATTCTGGGAATGCATTTGACAACATACATTATGGTGCAGGATTTTAAAGCTTTGCTAAAGAAAAGCTAAATTAGTCATATTGCTTACATTTTATATACCTTAGGACACCTTGAACCCTCCAAGTATGAATCAGAACTTTAGATTGGGTGAAAACAATCAGCTTACTGTAAAACAGAAATTCCTTTTACTCTATCCTTGGTTTCCATGAGGAGAGATTAAGTGTTTCTCCACCTACTTAACACCTCTGCCTTTCTCCTTCTTGCTACCTACAGGGAACACACATTCCCCCACCACCACTATCAGCACCCCATAGTAAGAGGCTCTCCCAGCTCAACATCACCTAGAATTAAGTGAGTGAACCTCCCCAGAAATGGGACTCATGAACAAGGCGGCCCATCTCTCTGTTATGCTGAGCTGTGTCCTCTTACCTATCTTTCTTGATCAGTAGTAAAGGTAATATTTAGGTCTCTTGGACTCTCCTTTGTTTTATTTCTTAAATTTTTCAAAACCATGGTGGAAAAGAGAGATGTTACTTACGGGGGGGAGGGGGCTCAGGAGCCTAACCCATCAAGAGGAGGTTAAAAGTGTTTCAAATTTTATAAAAGATTCAATTGCCCTAACCAAATCTACTCAAACTTCCTGGGCTGTATTTAGGGGACTCTATAGACACAGAGGCCTCTCTTAGGTTAGTGCAAAAGTAATAGAGGTTTTTGCAATTTTTTTTTTAACCTTTTAAACCGTGATTACTTTTGCATCAACCTAATACCTTGTTTCCCCAAAAATAAGACCTACCTAGACAATCAGCTCTAATGAGTCTTTTGTAGCAAAAATTCATATAAGACCGTGTCTTATTTTACAATAAGACCTGGCATATAATATAATATAATATAATGTAATGTAATGTAATATAATGTAATGTAATGTAATATAATGTAATATAATATAATACAATATAATACTGTGTCTTATATTAATTTTTGCTCCAAAAGATGCATTGGAGCTGATTGTCTGGCTAGGTCTTATTTATGGAGAAACGGTATAATAAAGGGTAAAAGATGGCTTTGACTGCAGTTGTAAGTGGCTATGGCTGGCAGGTGATTCTCTGTGGATAACGTTACAGTGAGCCTTTAGGAAAACCCATTATGAATTATTTATCAGGCATTACACTTTTAATACTCTCAGACAACATACCATGAGCAAACAACAAAACTAAAGGGATTGCACTAACTGTTTGAGTACTAGTCCTTAGCAAGAACGGTGTCATTCGAGAGATGAGGAGAGATGAGGAAACTGAGCCTCAGAGGAGTTAAATATCCTGCAGAGACAGATCTAGAGTGATCAGTGACATGAGGATTAGAACAAAAGTTTTTTGATTCCAAATTTGTTCTCCTTCATTGTATATATACACAACTTTTATAAATGAAAAGAATTCACCCTAGTTTAGAAATAAGATTGACAGTTTCGGACCCATGCATATAATTGTTCATCTCTCCCATGCCCCGAAAAGAATATTTTTAAAAATTTAAATCAAAATAGCCATAGTGTGAAGCTTAAAATCAAGGAATTCAAGTCATAGAGGAAAACATAGAATAAGGCTAATCAGGAATTTAGTGGGGGAAAAAATGAAAAAAAAAGCATCTCTATCTATAGCTATATCTCACAATCCCTTCTCAATAGACAGACTTTCCACTATCCATTAACTTCAGCAGACAGCTGCTTGAATTGTACCCATTATCTGTATAAATATATAATGTCCCAAGTGTGCAATTATGTTAGCCCACAGTGAAGAATACCTAGGCTTGAAAATCCATGTGCTGGAAACATGACTGATTCTGAAGTATTTGCATTTGAAAGGATAGGAACTCTTCACAGAAACTGTCAGTAGCTCAATGCATCCTATTAGTCCACATTTTATACTAAAGAAAGAGCATTATGGTTGGGAATTCTCTCTTTCTCTCCAGCCAGGGAGATAGACTTTTCTTATCATAGTTTGTTGAGACTGGGGTTACTTGGCTCATTGCCCAGTCCTTGAATGCAGAACATTCTTGCCATGCACATTTGGGCTTGTAATGTATATTGTAAAGGTCTATACATGAGACATAATAAGGCAGTCCACTTACTACTTAATCAATGCTATCATTCATTCACAAAGCTAAATATGCATGCTTGTTTCATCATGATTGCATTATCAACATTCAAAAAACCTTCAAAAACATTTTTTCCTAAGTGCTTGACTAGACACAAAATGATTGTGTATTTTCTTAGGAAGTTAACAATTTAAATACAATTGCAAACTTTGTAAATGCAGTGTATGACTATATATAGAAGACAAAT
Source organism: Rhinolophus hipposideros (assembly GCF_964194185.1). NCBI lineage: Eukaryota > Metazoa > Chordata > Mammalia > Chiroptera > Rhinolophidae > Rhinolophus > Rhinolophus hipposideros. The sequence continues at coordinate 90,313,741 of NC_138047.1, read as the reverse complement.
GATCTGTTTAATTTTAAATTTGATTAACATTTATGTTTATATAACCTTATCATTAATATTTTCCATTGGAAAACACATTTTGAATAAAGATGAAAAACTGTCAATGTTTATATCCTCAACACCCACTGAATTCTGCTAAAAACTGAGTCATTTAGTCAAGATATTATGCTAACTCTTACGCCCTAAGACCAATTCTAATAATACTGGCAAGATAGGATACTGTTACATGTGAATATTATCTAGTGATATAAGGCAATGATATGTATTTTTTAAAGTGTAAGTAAACGAAGGGAATTCTGAGAAAGAATTGATCACAGTAGATTGAATGGAACATGGAGTATTACATAGGCCATGCAGAAGTTAAACCAGTCACTGAAGGATAGATAATATTTGAAAACAAGTTTTGAAGAGAAAAGTAACATGTGCAATCCCCAGACCTTAAAGAGATGATTGTGTGTGTGCCACGAAATAGACCTAGGACATTAACAAATGAACACGGTCTTGTAGAACAAAAGAAGTTAGAATAAAGAAGCAAAGATTTCAAAGTTGGGGTGCACCTTGGTTTGTAACATTCATGGTGCTGTTTCATACACCTGGATGTGGTTAAAAAAAAAAGTAGTAAGAGTGTGGATTAATATCCAGATGTCAGGAGGGTATTAAACTGAACAGTGCTAACTAGCCAAAAGAGCAGAGAATTTAAGAAAATGGAAGCCAGACAAAGGTATCACTGTGGAAATTCCATCAGATAAAGTGTTCAGGTAGATCTCTTTTAAGGTGAAAGAAGCCGGGGCCACGTGAAATTGTTATTATACTGCATTTGTGGGATCACTAGGCATTTACACAAGTATTTATGAACAACTTACTATATGTGTGGTATTCTACAAGATAATCAGGAAATAAACGTAAGTGGAATACAATACCTCTTTTTAGGAACTGTAAATTCTAACAGGAGATGATAGTTTGGATGGATGGATGGATGGATGGATGGATGGATGGATGGATGGATGGATGGATGGATGGATGGATGGACGGATAGATGAAATATCAGCCTAATAAGTGGTTTACTCAATTAAGGAAAGGCGCCTTTAAAGGATTAGGTGCTTTATTCCGCTTGAAACATTGGCATTTGAATAGATTCAAAGTATTTGAAGGACAAATCCCTATTCATATTCTGATAGGCGATCTCCTATTACTGTGTTTTAGGCTGTTGCACAAGACATCTAGGCTGACCACCTTGGGCCATCTTATTATTTTGCTGTAGTGATCAGATTCTCCTCAGGTTTTGACACATATAGATACAAATTTTTCCCCTTAATACCCTTAAACAGAAGGAACACAAGACCACATTCTTTTTCCCCTTTTCCCAAAGGCTTGAAAGTAGTAGAGGGAAACACAAGATAGTCAAGGAAAACATAACGCTAGTGGTTACCAGATTCTCGTTTCTTTATCCCAGAAAATATGATTCGTACTAGATATATTTGTCCTTAGCTCCAACAGACATCTAGTTTGCTAAGTGCCTCATCTTTCTAAACAGAAATTAAGTGTTCTTCCTTGTACTTTTCTGCCCCATCCTATTTGTCTTTATGACCAACCAGCAAGAGTTAAAATTAGTTTGCCATATACCACTCCCTTTGGATTATCATCTCACAATATATATAGTAAGTCTTTTTCAGGATAGTTTTAGGGTTAAAGTATCAAAGCCAAAATCCCTATGTTTCTATAATACCTTTGCCATTATTTACCATCTGGGCAATATTTGGGAAATTACTTAACCTTCCTGTGCCTCCATTTTATCAGTAAATTGGGGTTCGTAATATTAGGTTAGTGCAAAAGTATTTGTGGTTCCAAGGTTAAAAATAATTGGAAAAAACTGCAATTACTTTTGCATCAATCAATAGTACTTTTTTCATCGGGTGGTTATGAAATTTCAGTGATAATAATGTTAATTATGCCTAGCAGATAATGTTCAATTAATGTTAAACATACCATTACTCTTATTTGAAATAAACAATATATTCAATAGCTTTATCTGATGGATATTTACTCAGATATCTTTCCTGGGTCAAGTCTTCAAAAACAATATTTAGAAGCTACTTTACATTTGTTTAACTAAAGGATTTATCCTAGAATAAAGGACATCTGCTTAAAGTATATGTAGTACCTTAACTGCAATAGCTAAAAAGGCTGGTACATCGTATGTAGCCAGACAGTTGCAATTTTGTCTTTGTTTTGATTTTAATTTGAAGGATCTTTTAAATGAGGTTTGCCAACTGCTTTAGAAAATAGAAACAAGACATAATCTGAGAATACACAGAAGACTTTAACGTAGTTTGTATTAGGAATATAAGGACCTTCTTATTAAAAATGTTCTCAGAACCTCACTAATCTTTATGCTTTCAGAATTTATTGCCTGAAAAAAAAAATGCACAGCATGCTACCATATAAGCTTTGAAAGATTTTGCATTTTATTAATTACAACTCTGCATTGGAATTTGCATCTGGAATCAAAATGTCAAGCGATGCCCAACCAGAAAGCTATGTGGGATAAGTAGATTCACTGTTTATTGCTGTTACCTGCTTCAAACGTGCACTGAACCCTACCCAAGAGCCCTATTATAAATCCAAGAATATCTCACTCTGCCACCTGTCTCACAATCCCTCTTAACTGTGGGCAAAGCTCCATTCTCCACCAGTTCTCCTTCCACTCATTCTTCTTGACCTCAAGTCCTAATTTGTGAAGAAAATATTATAAGCAGCCACCAAGTAGGAAATACCTCATTTCACTAATATCAAGAAATATAAGCCTACATCCACTTATCTTCCATCTGTGTGGTTGAAAATAGACATATACTTATTTATCTTAAGTACAGTGTCTCCAGTTGTTTTTGGATACTATTCTATTCTCAGTTCTCTAATATTACAATATCTGGCAACACAGATAAAAATATTTATTTCTACCCTTTGTATAAGTCTCTCTCAGCTGAGTCTTTCCTATTGTTTTACTCTCTTTTTTAAAATTGAGATATAATTGACATATAACATTATATTAGTTTTGGGTGCATTATGGCACCCAAATGGCAACATGTATATTTGTGTACATATTGGGAAATGATCACTACATGTACAGTTAATATCCATCACCACTCAGGTACAAGTTTTTTCTTGTGATGAGGAATTTAAGATTTACTTTCTTAGCATCTTTCAGAGTATCATTTACTACACTAAATTTGGAGTTTCGATCTCCTAATACCCAGTTGAATGGCATTTCCCTGTATGATGGTATTTATTTTTCCTACAATCTGTCTTTTTTTTTTTTTCTTTATAGATCTTTGGCTATGTTATTACCTACCAAAAAAAAAAAAAAAAGAGGGGCAGGGGGAAAATTTATCCTATATTTCTCATATCAATTGAAAACTATTATCCTAAATAATGGTTTTTGCTCTAATGTCTATTTTGTCTGATATTAAAATACCTTTCAATAGCTTTATCTTAGTTGCCAATTCTATGCTTTTTCTTTCATCTTCCCTGGGTCCTCATGTTTCATATAAATCTCTTGTGAATTACACTTACTATACATAGATTTTTGAAAACACAATTGGATGAACCTTACAAGTGTTTGTTTTTGTTTTTGTTTTGTTTTGTTTTATAAATTAAAGTTTATTGGGGTGACAATTGTTAGTAAATTTACATAAATTTCAGGTGTACAATTCCGTAATACATCATCTATATCTCACATTGTGTGTTCACCACCCAGAGTCAGTTCTACTCCATCACCATATATATGACCCTGTTTGCCCTCATCTACCACCTCTCTACCCTCTTTCCCTCTGGTAACCACTAAACTATTGCTTATGTCTATGAGATTTTGTTTCTTCATTTGTTTGTCTTGTTCTTTTGTTGTTTTCAGTTTCATATATTACATATCAGTGAAATCATATGATTCGTGACTTTTTCTGTCTGACTTACTTCGCTTAGCATTATAATTTTAAGATCCATCCATGTTGTTGCAAATGGTACCATTTCATCTTTTCTTATGGCCAAATAGTGTCCCATTGTGTATATGTACCACAACTTCTTTATCCATTCATCCAATCCTATCGAAGGATTACAAGTGTTTCTTTGAAGAAAGTCTGTGCTTTCTTACTACTGATTTTTCCCCATTTATAAAACATACCTTCTTTTAAATCAATTGATATTTTTCCATTTACACCATATGCTTTTTGATATCTAGTTATTTGTATATTTTAATGGTTAAATGTATACTTAACCATAGTTAACACATTCTAAAATAAAGACAATCTATATACCTTCCCCAAACAGAATTCTAGTGTATTTTAACTATGAATGCAAAATACCCCACATGGGTAAACATCCATGATTTCTTTGTGAAATATTTAGTTTTATTTAGCCTTTTAACCACTTATTTGTTTTCTTAACTTATTTAACAAACACTGTAAAATGCTGACCGAGTGCAAAGTATTACTTCAAACAATTTCAAATGATTAACTTTTTAATCTTCAAAATAATCGTATGAGGATATTATTGTTCAAATTTCAATATTTTTATTTTGTTTTTCAGGTTTTTACATATGTTTACCATTTTATTTTGCTTACCATTTATTTTTAGATTGAATTTTTTTTTTTTGTATTCAATTCAATTTATTTGTTCCTGTAAAACAACATTGAGAAGTTCTGCTATGGAGAAAGCATTGCCGATAAACTTTCTACAATTTCTCTGAAAAACGACTTTATTCTGCCCTTGTTCTTTATTGTTTACTTATATAAAACATCATATTTATTGTTATTTAAATTACCTCCTTCTTTACTTTTAGTACAATTTTCTAAATTTGGTGCTCAAAAGAAATCTCTTATTGGTATTATTAGTTTTCCTATTTAGGTCATTTTTGTTTCACTTTGAGTGCTTTTAAGAAATTCTCTTTGTCTTTGTAAATTTAAAAATTGATCACAATTTGATTAAATGTGGAGTATGTTTGTTTTACTGTGCTTCCTAAAGATGAGGATTTCTATCTTTTATCAATTCTAAAAAATTCTAATACATTCCCCCTTTAAATATTTCCTACTCAAAACCTTACAGAATTCCCATTCTGGAATTCCAATTAAATGTGTCATACTTCCTTGCTCTATCTACCATATCTATAACTATCCCTCTTTCATTCCCCTTTTCTTTGTAAATTTCATTACTTATATTTTAGACAGTAAGGCTATTCTCTCCTTGGCTATTCATAATATAATCTGTAAGACATTCATTGAATTTTTAATTGAAATAATTATGTTTTGCATTTCTAGAAATTTTATTTTTCTTTTCTATAGTTGCTGTTATTAATTTTGCTTTTTCTGTCTTTCCTTTCTCATGTTTTAAATTCCCTCTTTTAAGTTATTAAACATGTTACATAATTACATTATAGTTTTCATCTAATCATTCCAATACATTTTGCCCTTGAGGGTTTAATAGTGCTATTTGTTGTTTTTGCTCTATTTCATGGTGGGTTGTTTCCTCATGTGTGGTATAATTTGGAATTATGAGGTAATATTTTAGTGAGCATAATCTGTGATAACACTGAAAGTCTTATTTTAATGTACTTTTCTTCAAAAAAAAAAAATGCATTCATGCTGTCTGTTGTCCCAAGGTGCTTGTGATTATATTAAATAGAATCTTCGCCAGGGATTTTCTAGACTACAAAAAAGTGAATATTCAAACTCCTCATAGGAATTAGAGAAGAAATCTGGTTATTGATTCTCAGCATAGAGTTTATTTTTCCCAGCAAGATCACAGTGCTAAAGGCAATATACCTGTTGTCTCTCTTTTGTGGAAAGCAGGATTTTTGTTTGTTTGTTTGTTTTTATTCCTTCTCCACAGGTATAGTCATTTGAGGGTCTAATCTTTATTAATGAACCTCAATTCCAACTCCCCAATTTTCACAGACCCAAAGTTTTGTATCCTGTACTATGCATAGCTGGTAAACCAAAAATTTTAAGTTAAAAGAAAAATTATCTCACAAATTGCCATCATGAACTCAAGTTTACCATTCAAGTTTTAAGCTTTCCAGGTCCTTCTTAAATTTGAATCTTGGTGGTAGTCTTACATCCTTCTGGACTTAGTTTCATTTTATTGTTGTTATCCAAAAGCTTTATAATTTATTTTAGTGTGTGTGTTTAATTCATAGTCATTTCATTTCCTCTGGCTAAAATCAACAAAAATCCTCATGTCTTTATAGCTAGTGGATATCTGATTAATTCTTCTACAATTCAACTTACTTTTCAGTAGCACTGAATGCTGTGGACTCTCCTCCTTAAAAGACTTTGTTCTCTTGCCTTCCACTATACTACCATTCTCCTGTTTTTCTCCTACCTCACGGTCTGGTCTTCCTGATGCACTTAATGTTTCATGCTCATTTAGCCGACATTAAATGATAAAATGATCTAAGCTTCGTCCTACGTCCTCTCTTAACTGTACTTTCTCTCTGAGTGTTCTTGTCATTTTCATTCTGAATAATGACCAACAGAGATATGCTTTGAATGTACAGATCTGATTATTTTATTCCACTGCTAATTTCAATAATCTAAGAAGCAAGATATATTTTATTAGTATTACCTTCAAAGGCCTTGGAGAAGATCTCTCCCCACGTCCCTACTTCTCCAGCTCCATGCTTACTCTCCTTTTTTCTTCGTGTTTGTACTGACCTTTATTTGTTCTTCATAGTCACTATGCTTCCTGCTAATGTAAGGCTTTGAGGAAGCATTGACCTTTGCCTGACACAGTATTCCATTTCCTTTTCATCTAAATAACTCCCACGCATTTTTCAGAACTCAGAATTCAGCTTGGAGCTGTCTTTACTAATTGCCTTGAGTATCTCAAATTCATTTTAATTTACTCTCATTCATTCATTGAAAAAAATATTATTGAGAACCTACTAGGTGCTGTAAACTAGTCTATATGTTGGAATATATTCATATTTGTCAGTAAATAAAATCAACAAATCTCTTTCCATATAGTTTTATGAGAAAACAGGAAAAATTGATAAACAAATAGACAAATACATAATATTCAGAAAGCGTTACTTGGGAAATAGAGTCCTTCTTAGCATTTCCCACAATTCCTATTTCAAATTCATTTCTGTGTTTATTTAAATTAATGACTCATGACCTTTGCTAATTTTGCTTATTATTGGGCCCCCAATATTTTTCACAATGCCTATTGCAATATATACTTATATGCTCATTAAATATAATATATATTCTATATATTACATATGTATTATATATATGATATTTATGTGCAGGGAGACATTTTATGTTGCATCTGCAGACGTCTTAGTATAAGATCAGTCTTTTCATTATACAAAAATATTTGTTAAAGTTGATCCTATGTTATGCACTATACACCATCAAAAAGTTTGTATTTAATTGTGTTGGGGTAAAATAATATGCCGATTAATGAAAGTAAACTTGAATTCTCCAATCCATCATAATAATTTTATACCTTTTTACAAGGAGCCATCACTAACCAATTGGAGAACATGGGTATTGTGATTTAAGCTATCTGAATATTATATCACCTTTAACATGCTTTGCATTAAAATTGATTAGTCCAGAACCAAAGCTGCACTCCCTCATCTTTACTACCATTCAAACTAAGTCATTTTGCACCACAGTATGCTATCCTTTGCCTAATGAATCCCAAGAAAGTCATGTTTAACAAAAAAATCACTATTCTAGGATTAAAATTCCCATTGCAAACTCAAAGTACCTACAATAGTACATGATGCAAAATATGTGTTCAAACAATATGAATTCCCTTAGCACAAAGTACAGGAGTATCTGAACAGATTCAACTTTTCTCTCTCTGCCTTTTTTGTTTTTGAGGTGGGCTGGTTATGGAATTTAAAACATATTCCAATCTTTGCTAATTGGCCATAGTTAAAGGGATAAGAGTTGTAAAATATCTCTTGGAAGCTGGATGCCAATATATAATTGAGTAATTTCTCATCCTTTCCCAACTTCCATTATTCAGGATTGTTATAACTAGAACAGTTTAAAGAAGACAGTCATTCTGAAGACTCATCAACAACTTTTAATTTAAAGATAAAAAGAGGAGATAAGGGGGGAAAAGGCAGAGAAACAAAAGAAGGGAACAAAATCAAATGGGGAAGCAAAAACAAAGGAAAACTGAAAATCACCCAATTTGGGGAGCTTTTCCACGATACTGGAAGAGAAGTAAACACGTATGAATTTCATTTTTTGTCAATGACTTCTTGTGAGGAAAGAATAAATGGAGATTGAAGTAGAGGTAGGAATCATTAATCTGGGGATATGACTTAGAGCAGCTGACCAAATACAAGTTTGGAGAGTTAAAGGATGATCCTCAGAACTTTTTCCAAGAATCTCCAAGCCCTTTGATCCAAGAATCTTCACAGTGACTTAGACTTCTGCCAATGGAAAGCAAGGAAAACGCAGATCCACAAACCCCCTTTAACTTCTCCCCACCTCGGGTAAAGACTGGGATTAAATCCAGTGTAGGGGAACTGCTGTCTGATTTACCCCTCTGAAACACAGGATGAACTGGATCCTCATTAATGAGAAGTGTGCAGTTTCCCAACCTAAATGCCAAAGCAATGATTTAAACAGTGTCCAGATAAGGAGTTAAGATAGAGTGGAGAGAGGGGGAAAAGGGAAAATGGCCTGATTCACTCAATCCATTTATATTAGTTCTGTGCACAAGTAATTGTGCTTGCAAAAGCCGCAATTACTTTTGCACCAATCTAATACATGAGAATCAGAAGGTGAAAGCAAAAAATCAGAAAAGTAAAAAGCACCCATTAGGAACCATTTCTATGGCATACTATATGGATATTGATGTTGAAAATTTGAAAAATGAGGTTAATGATATTCTTTAGTGTTATAGAAATAATAAGTATTATAACCAAAACAGGTTTAAAACTTACACATTATAGAACAGATTCTATCTCCTATCTTTCTCACATACACATATATTACACACATGTATATAGCACAGATATGAGTACATGAAAATAACAAATATATATTACATACATAAAATATAGATATGTATATATGTATGGATAGATATATAGACATTATACATAACAAGATTACACAATAAAATATATTTATTATACTTAATTAAAGAGGAATGAGATTTACACTTTGGGTCAAAAACATAAATTACATGCATCTATAAGGCTCCAGCATAGGTTTCTCCCTCTAAGACACTATAAACACACGGAGTCTGACAATTAAGTCAGGGAACTTGATTTCACCAATGTTGGTAAACTTTTTTCATATCAGAGGGATTATTAATTATGAACTTGTACCAACTAGGCAAACAGTTAACCAAGTTTATTCTTTTGAAGTCTGAAAAGGCTGCATGAAAGAGTTAGACGACCTGAACTTTTCACCAACCATTTATGACTCTTGCATCACGATAATACACCAGCACACATGGCACTGTCTGTGAGGGAGTTTTTAGCCAGTAAACAAATAACTGTATTGGAACACCCTCCCTACTCACCTGATCTGGCCCCCAATGACTTCTTTCTTTACCTGAAGATAAAGGAAATATTGAAAGGAAGACATTTTGATGACATTCTGTACATCAAGGGTAATACGACGACAGCTCTGATGGCCATTCCAGAAAAAGAGTTCCAAAATTGCTTTGAAGGATAGACTAGGTGCTGGCATCAGTGCATAGTTTCCCAAGGGGAGTACTTCAAAAAGTGATGATAGTGATATTCAGCAATGAGATATGTAGCACGTTTTCTAGGATGAGTTAGGAAACTCAATTGTCCAACTTTTGATATACATATATATGTATGTGTGTGTGTATATATATATATATATATGCATATATATATATGTGTGTGTGTATATATATTTGTATGTGTGTATATATGTATATGTATATGTGTGAAAATTTGAAATTCCTTAATGACATATGATGTGGAGTATCTTTTCTTACGCTTATTTACCACCTGTATATCTTCTTTGGTGAGGTGTCTATTCAGATCTTTTGCTCATTTTTTTAATTGTGTTATTATTTTTCTTATGTATTAAAGTTATATGCTGTTAGGTTGGTGCCAAAGTAATTGCGGTTTAAAAGGTTAAAAATGTATATATATATATATATAAATATATATATATATATATATATATATATATATATATATATATATATATGGCACTATGTAATAATGGGAGATTCCCTGTCCAGGAAATGACCTTGTTCAAAAGAAGAACCTCTGGAGCAGACTGGCTGGTGTCAGACTGTACCTAAGTCAGCTCACTCAGAACAGCTTGTGGTAAACTACAAAATGGGAAAAGGGACCAAACAGGGATGAAAGTAAAAGGCAGGGAGCTTCCCAATGCATTAGAGTTCACCTCTCTAAAGTTCAAATATATTCATCATAGTATTTTTGTAACAAATCATGCAGTATCAAAATATGCAAGCCAAACTTCAAGAAAGACAAGCAGAATATTAAAGCGATACAATTGAAGATTTTGCCTTAATTCTCTCAATCTGGGGGAAAGGATCCAAATTAATAAGATTGAATATATTTATACACACACACACACACACACACACAAAAGGACAATGTGATAATGGAACTTTAAAATGAGCCTACCTATTATGCTATGGAGAAAGATTGTGTCTCAATAAAACATGGTAATGGGGACATGAAAGTATCTTGGAAGAGGATGACCTGATTACTAATCCTGACTCTGTGTATTTTTGTAATTAACAGACTTTGTGTTTTTTTTTTGAGCAGTTTTAGATATTCATAAAAATTGAGTAGAAATTATAGACAGTACTCATATACTCCCTCATCCCCATCACCCAATTTTCCCTATTATTAACATCTCACATTCATCCGTAGTACATTTATTACAATGAATGAGCTAATGCTGACACATTATTATTAACTAAAGTCCACAGTGTACATTAGGGCTCACTCTTTGTGTTGTACATTCTATGGTTTTGGGAAATACATAATGGCATATATCCACCACTACACAGAACAGTTTTAATTTCCTAAAAATCCTCCATGTTCCACCTAGTCATCCCTGCCTTCCTCCCTCCAAGCTCCCGTAACCCCTGAGCTCTTTATGGTCTCTATGGTTTTGCGTCTTCCAAAATGTCATATAGTTGGAATCACACAGTATGTAGTCTTTTCAAATTGGCTTCTTTTACTTGGTAATATACATTTAAGTTTCCTCCATGTCTTTTCATGGCTTGATAGCTCATTTCTTTTTAGTGCTGAAGAATATTCCATTGTCTTGATGTGCCACAATTTGTGTATCCATTCACCTATTGAAGAACATCTTGGTTCCTTTCAATTTTTGAAAATTACAAATAAAGCAGCATAAACATACATAAGCAGGTTTGTGCGTGGCCATAAGTTTTCAGTTCATTTGGGTAAATCTCAAGAAGAGTGTTTGCTGGATCATGGCAACCGTCTATCTAGTTTTGTAAGGAACTATCTTCTAAAGTGGCTGTACCATTCTGCATTCCCACTGGCAATAAATGAGAGTTCCCACTGTTCCATAGCCTCACTAGTATTTGATGTTGTCAGTGTTCTGAATTTGAACCCCTCTAATGGTTAGTGGTATAGGGTTTTAATTTGAAATTCCTTAATGACATATGATGTGGAGTATCTTTTCTTATGCTTATTTACCGCCTGTATATCTTCTTTGGCGAGGTGTCTATTCAGATCTTTTGCTCATTTTTTAAATTGGGTTATTATTTTTCTTATGTATTAAATTTATATGCTGTTAGGTTGGTGCAAAAGTAATTGCGGTTTAAAAGGTTAAAAAATAATTGCAAAAACCGCAATTACTTTTGCACTGACCTAATTTAACATATTTAACATATTTAACATATTACCGCAAACTCAGCAGCTTAATACAACTCACGTGTATTATCTCACAGTTTCCATGGGTCAGGAGTCTGGATACAGCATGATGAAGTGCCCTCTGCTCAGGGCCTCAGAAGGCTGTTGGAGGCGGCTGTCATCTCATGTGGGACTCTGGGTCTTTTTCCAAGCTCACTGTTTGTTGGCTGAATTCAGTTCCTTCTAGTTGTAGGAGTAAGGCCCTCAGTGACTAGAGACTGCCCACGGTTCCCTGCCATTTGGCGCTCCTCATGAGATAGCAATTTGCTTCTTCAAGGACAACAGGCTAGAGTCTGCTGCTGCTTCAGGTCTCTTTTAAAGGGCTTGTCTGATTAGGTCAGGCCCATCCAGAATGACCTCCCTTTTGATTTAGTGAAAGTCAGTTGACTGGGGACTTTGATAACATTTGCAAAGTCCCTGACTTTTGCCATATAACATAATCTCATTCATCATATTTACACTTTCTACCCACCCTCAAGGAGAGGGGGGAAATACCAAACATGACCCACTGAGGTTATCCTAAGATGTGTCTCCCTCAGTCAGAATCAGCTTTGTGGCCCTCAGGCAGCCAAAACATTTCCTGGTCCTACTATGCAGATACAGTCAGGGCTGGAGATCCTTTGGCCATGTGAGTACACACAGGTCCTATCTGAGTTCTTTCCCAACAGCCTGCGTCTGTGAGTCTTCATCAGGGAGCTATCCTCAGACTGACACAGAGAGCCCACTTTACCTGCAGACACAGGGATTCAGGTCTTCCCCCCTCAACCTTTAACTGGTGATTGACAGCTGTGAGGGAAAGGGGAGGTAATTGCTTCAGCTTTCACAACCCCACACGGGCCAACCGTAAGATGTGAGCTGTGCGGCACTATTGTCTCTGTGCAACCGGGCTTGATAGTGCCTGGCTTCATTCATTCCCCGCTCCACTCCCCTAATGTCCTCCCAACTTTTTTCTGGGAAAACATTCTATAATAATAAACTGTCTTTCACTTTCACATAAATGCACTTCTTAGGTCTGATTCTGACAAACTCAGCCCAAACCATCAATATCACAAGATCTTTTACAGATCCTTCCAACTTAAATTCAGTCATCCTTATAATCTAATTTGTGATAAAGTATTGGAGATGTTTAATGAGTTATTCCAGAGAAGATATTTGTACTTGTAACATGTTATTCTGAAGATAAAGCCTCAATATGGTGGTTATCTCGGGCAGCCATAACAAGCAGGCCAAAATACTAGGAAAAAACGCTTATGAAGACTGGTTTCTTAAAAATATCTTACAGGACAGAGTTTCCTTTACTTTTCACTTTTAATTATTTGGTCCTATCTCACATTATCAGCCTTCTCTGATGCCATTGGACCAGATGATAGTTGTTTTCTTATCATTAAAACAAGTGTCAGATAAGTACTGAAGAAGTATCAGCTTGGGGATGGGAGTATGAAGAGTATAGAAGAAACAAAAGCATCTTATTTCAGTCCCTCAGTGTTGTACCAGCAGTCTTAGAGAAGAGTCCCACAGAGATCCAGAATATCCCCAAACCACCCAGTTTTCTCCATCTCTATGATGCTGCCACCCTAAACCAATCCAGCAGAGCTTTCAAACAGCCTCCTAAGTCATCTTCCTGTTTTCTGTCTTGAAACATAGCACACCATATTCTACACATCACGCACGGTACGCTATTTTAACCATAAAATACGTCAGATACTTACCTGTTTAAAATCCCAGGGGTTTCTCTCTGCAGTTAGGAAAAATAAATCCATGTTTTTAAACAATGGTCTGCAAGGTTCCATACCAAGCCCTACTGACCCTCCAATGCTAACAAATTCAAGGCAATACACCACAGCCACACTGACCTCATTTCTGTTCCCTCATTCCTACTTTCGGGCAATTCCCCTGCCCAATGTTCAGCTCTCAGCTCTCTACGTAACTGGCTCCTTCATATTCAATCCATTCCCACTTCAATTACACTGTACTCCACACCACCCTGCTTTATTGTCTTCATAGTACATTTTAGTATATGCAATTATCTCATTCACTTAGATGTTTGCCTGTTTATTGTCTGTGACTCTCCTACACACACACACACACACACACACACACACACACGACTATAAGAATGAGAGTAGTGACTTTGACAGTCTTGTTCATTGCTATATCCATTGCCTCTTGACAGTAACGAGAAATCTATAAAGAAAAATAAATGAATGGAGGAAGGCATGAATGAAACAATCCATGGAGGGACTTTTCCATCTCCTCTCTTCTACCTGAGGAAATTACACAATTTACATCCAAGTCCCTATTATGAATTTCCTGATACATTTGACTTGCCTGCAGTTTGTATCATGTTGTGTCATGATTTGACCAGGTTAAATCAGTTAGATATAATTTTCTTCCAACAAATTGGCCAAGATAAAATAAAATCACATCACCAATATGCAGGAAGGTTTGAGAAAATCAGTACTTTAAGTGAATAATAATTTGGATAGGCATTTTTTTAAATAAATTTTTAAATAAAATGTCCTTTGGAAACAATTCAATGATTATATATTTAGCCTAAGAAAATGATGTAAGTATGTGCCAAATGCAAAATTTCAACATTAAACCACTGGATTAATAAGTATGAAGACAAAGGGATAATATTTGGTTGGTAAAAATGCCAGAAGCAAATGTTTATTAAGATGAAGGACAAGTATTCCTATTATTGTTAAGTCAAAATTAATATTATCTACACCAAAGTATATAATACTTCATTCAATTTTATAAAATATTTAAGTGTGGGTGTGCATGTACCCAACAAATAATCTGAAAACATGTATAAAATACATTAACCGTGGTATCTCCAGGTAGTAGAATTGGAGGTTATTTTTTTAATTTCTTTCATTTTATTGATTTTCTTGATTTAAAAAAAAAATCAATAAAATGATTGGTTTTCTAAAAAAAATTCTTTTAAGTTTTGTTTTTTGAAAAATCTAGTCACAAATATGCAAATAGCATTGCATCTTCTGTGTGAAGAAAGAATAATGCCTCCCCTGCCCACAACGTCCATGGCCCAATCTCCAGAACTTGTGAAGATGCTACATTACATGGGAAAAAAAACATTGTGATTAAGTTAAAGTAATTTTTGAAATGGGAAGACTATTATGGATTGTCTTGCTGGCCTCATTGTAATAACAAGAGCCCTTAGAAGAGGGAAGCATGAGGGTCGGAATCAAAGAACGAGATGTGATAACAAAAGCAAAGATTGGACTGATGCTGGGCCACAAGCCAAGGAGTATGGGCAGTTCTCAGAAGCTACAAGAAGCAGGGAAACTGATTCTTTCCTAGAGCTTCCTGAAGGAACACAAAGGCTTATGGACCCTTTTTAGACTTCTAACCTCCATAACTCTAGAATAACACATTTGCGTTATTAAGCCACTAAGTTTGGCATAATTTGTTAGTGCAAAAATAGGAAACTAAAACATCCTGCTATATAAAAATCAATATAAAGTAAGAGGATATTTAGCATCATAACGATATTCATAGAGAAGCACACAGCTAAGCTTATTAAAGTCACAGTTTCTTTGCTATTCAAATATAAATGTTTGAACCTGTTTCTTTAGGGATCCAATACTCATAGATTTATACAATGCTATTCTGGAAACAGTACTGAAAGACCCCAATAACAACAATATAAAAATTTACACTACTTAGACATGTATGAACATATAGAATACCATCCACTACATCTGCACAGTTATTCCCTTCCAACATTCCCCCTACAAGTTTGCCGACTAGCACATTTTATTTTTCACTTGACTAAAAATGAGTGTAATTTACTCCCAGACCTGCCAAGTATGAAAAGGGGTTCATTACCTGCTTTTTTAAAAAACACAAAGGGTGAGTTTATGATTTGGTAAGATTTGCCTCCACCAAAAAATGTAAATTTAATTGTATAAGTAAGTGGAAATATTTTTAACCTACTTCTAAATGGTTGTTTAGAAACATTCTTCTCCAAAACCTATGATCATAAAGAAGTTGGAGATTTTTTTTCATCCCACTGGTGTTGAGCTGCCGGAGTACAGAAACAGCATGAAACTTGCTGAAGTGCGAGAAAGTATATATTTTACATGTATTTTTTCACAAAAAAAAACATTCAACTGATTACAGTTTGTTGGCATGAAAGAAATTCTACCTTTGGGTTAAAGTCAAACATTTTAAAATTAAGAGGATTAATTTTTGAGTGACTAAAAAGTCTTATATAAAGTGCTGGTTAATAATTAACTAGTTTTTTGGTTGCTGCTATTGCATTCTCTTATTTTATCATCTGCGCTATCATTCTGAATTCAGAGCTGTGACAGCTGATGGGAATGGGATCCAACCTGCTGACTCATGAAAAGTGCCTTGAATGACAAACATGTCAAAGAGGGTCAGAACCAAATTTTGAAGTAGAGAAACATATTTTGCTTCCTTTTTATGCCTGCCTTGATCTGTCTATCTCCAAGTAGCCCAGCAACTGAGGACAGAACAATTAGCACTACACAAAAACAAAATAGTATCTTCATGGATATGAAGAGGAAGAAAGACAGATTAGCAAGCTGGGATGAAGGAATAGGAATGTTGGATCCAGGTTCAGAATCAGAGATAGCAGACAGAAATTTATTTCCTACAAACTTCCCCATATATGAAGTAAACATTTCCACCATATACATTCCAGTAAAATAGCTGACACAGATCAGGCTTCTACAAACCGGAAGCCCACCTAGACACTTTTATTTTTATGGTTAGGTTAGTAATTTTTCCTTTTTGTTTTTTTGTTTCTTTATTTTACTTTATTATTATTATTATTATTATTATTATTATTATTATTATTATTAGTTTGTTTGCTTTTTACTGAAAATATTAGTTTATCCCAAGATTGCAAAGACTCTCTCTTATGTTTAATATATACATTTTATTGTTTTAGCTTTTATATGTAGGTCTATGATCCTTTGGGAATTAATTTTTGTGTTTTGTGTGAGCTATGGCTTGAAGGTAATTTATTTTCATGTGTTTATGCAGTCTTTGTAGCACCACTTGTTGAAGAGTCTACATTATCTTCTTCAATTATCATCCTGACTTGGTTAAAAATCAACCAAATTGCATATATGTGGTTTTACTTCTGGACTCTCAATTCACATTCAATGACCTAGTTGTCTATCTTGACACAAATACCACATTGTCTTCATTAATGTAGGTTTGTCTTAAAATCAGGTAGTACAAAGCCTCAAATTTAACCTTTTAATCAAAAGTGTTTAGGCTAGTCTAGGTCTTTGCATTTCCATATATTTTAGAATCAATTTGTTCACTTTTACCAAAAAAAATATGCATCTGGGATTTTGATTGGATTTTTTCATCTATAAATCAATTTGAGAATTGATAGTTTAACATTTTAAATATACCTATACACACACACACACACACACACACATTTATTTTAACTTTAATTTCAGCAATAGCTTCTGTTTTTATAATATGGAAATTTTTGCTGCTGCTGTAAAATGTACTATTTACTTATGTCTTTTTCTAAATGTTTGTTTCTATCATAAAAATATAATTGAATTCCGTATATTGACAGTCTTGTTAACTTATTAGTTCTAGAAATGCAGTTCTAGTATTACAGTGGATTACACAGAATTTTCTATGTAGACTCTCATATTACCTACAAATAAAGACAAACTTGAATGCTATTTGCTTTCTATCCTTATTGTACAGTCTGGGTCCTCCAATCCTATGTTGAGCAAGAGTGGTAAGAATAAACATCCTTAACTCTTTTCATGATTTTAGCGGGAACATATTCAATACATCACCACTTAGTATGAACAATATCTGTAGATTTCTTTAAATGCTGCATTCGTTAACTCGGGCTGTCATTAGGGAGCTTTGGCTTCTGGAGGCTGGAAGTCCAAGATCAAGGTGGCAGGCGGGTTGATTAAGGGTAAAACTTCTCTCCTTGGCTTATAGAAGGCCACCTTCTCTTTTATCCTCATATGGCTTATATCCATATGGCTTTTCCTCTGTGTACATGCAGAGAGACAGATCTCTTTGTCTTCTTACAAGATGTTTCATTCTCTTCTCATAAGGACACCAGTCCTAGGTGATCAGGGCTTCACTCTTATGGCCTCATTTAATCTTTATTATCTCTTATTGGCCCTATCTCTAATTACTGTCACATTGGGGTTCAGAGTGTCACCATACAAACTGGGTAGAGGCACAATTCAGCCCATAAAAAATGCCTTTTAATACATTCAGAGAGATCCCACGCATTTCTGTTTAGCTGGGACATTTGATCATGAGACGGTATTGAATTTTTTGAATATTTTTTCTCCATCTATTGAGATGCAAATTACACTGAGATCATAAATCATACTGATTTATGAATACTGAAAGAACTTTGCATTTTTGGATCACATACCATTTGCTCATGAGGCATGTATCCCTTTATATATCTTATTGAGTATTTTTCCATCTCTGTGGTTGAGGAATACTGATTTGTAATTTTCTTGTAATGTCTAGAAATATCTGATTTTGTAATATCAGGTTTAGGTATCATTACATGGGCTTTATAAAATAAATTAGAAATGTTTCCTTCCCCTAAATTTTCTGAAAGACTTTTTATAAGATTGGTATTACTTGCTTCTTAAACTTTTGATAAAATTTATCTGTGAAATCATCTTGGCTAGAGTTTTCTTTGTAAGAAACTTTTGGTAACAATATCAATTAGATATTGGAACAGCTATCATATTTTCTATTTCTTCTTGAATCATCTAACATAGGTAGATACTGCTAACAAAAAAAAAGCTCTGAAAAAATAACTTACAGAAACATTAAAATTAATGTTTATGTAATTTAAAAGAGTATTTCAGGAAAAATATTGTTTTAAAGGTAATGTAATTATGTTAGTATCAAAAATTAAGTTAGAATTGAAGAAAATATTAATACACATCAAGAGGTTCAATTTACTAGAAAATAATTTAAAAGTTTATGAACCCAATAAAACATCAAAATATATAAAGCAAATATTAACAAAACCGCAAGGAGAAATCGGCACATTTATCATTGTAAACTTTTGGCATACCTCTCCCAGAACTGATATATCAATTAAATAAACAGACAAGTAGAAAGAATTTGAACAATAAAGGTAACAAGCTTAACCCAACAAATACATAGGAAAGTTGTTTCCAAAAATATAATAATAGAAAATGACCTTTATCATACTGTTATATATTCTCTAAAGCCTTGCTTTTATGTTTAGATCCCAAAATTATGAAATATAGTCCTACTGTGTTTTCGCCATAATATCCAGCTTATCAGCAGTCACTATTTTATGTTTTCTATTTCTTACGAAGCAATAAAAACACCAGTGCTAAGAACTGTATATAAATTTAACAGCACATTTATAAGTATAAATGGAACATTAACATAGAGAAAGAGTGCCCA